>NW_020172293.1:8475009-8608688 GCF_003031525.2 Neophocaena asiaeorientalis asiaeorientalis | reverse complement strand
TGAACCCACATGTCACAACTACTGAAGCCTGTGTGCCTAGAGCCCATGCTCCACAAGAGAAGCCACTGCAATGAGAAGCCTGCGCACCACAATGAAGAGTAGCCCCTGCTCGCCTCAAGTAGAGAAAGGCCTGCGCACAGCAACAAAGACCCAACACAGCCAAAAATAAATAAAATAAATAAATTTATTTAAAAAAAAGAACTAAAGGTCATGAGAATCTTGAAACTTTTGAAAAAGTTAAATGATATTCATCATTCCTTCTTTCCAAGGTAGAAGAGAATTTAGTGCTTTCTAGAAGGATTTTCAAGAGGATTGAAACGAACAAAAAGGGCTTTTGATAAACTTTCACTTCTTCAGAGTGTCAATTGGTTCTTCTAAGACTATGATTGTTCGGGATCTTATACTAGGTTTAATTTGCTTGTATTAATTCACATGTAGTAGCCACAAAACTATGCTGTCTCCTGAAAAATGACATCAGCTTTGTGTGTGGTGGGGTCTCTGGAGTCTGGAACTGTATTCTCAAAGCATGCTCTGTAGCTGAGGCAGGACTGTACTGTGGGAGAAGTCAGGACACATTCTTTATCATGAGCACCAGTGGAATGATTTTAAGAGATCCAAATGGGAGCTGGTCACTATTTGGCAGGAGAATTAAGAGTGGAGGCCAGAAAATATTGAAGCAGAGAATTAAAAATTATAAATCATAGCCACCACATTGACCAGCGGGAGTAAACTTGTGTAATAAACATAAAGCCAAGCTGTGAATTTCATCACATGTCAAAGAAGGAAAACTGTTTTGAGTATTAATGTCAGAACGTGCGTTTGGGGGGAGAAAGTTTGGAGGACTTGGGTAAATCATTAAAATATGATTTACTTCTATTTGGACCTTTGCAGATTACATATGCAATGCTTTAAAAATTTAGTCTCGGGCTTCCCTGGTGACGCAGTGGTTGAGAGTCTGCCTGCCGATGCAGGGGACACGGGTTTGTGCCCCAGTCTGGGAAGATCCCACATGCCACGGAGCGGCTGGGCCCGTGAGCCATGGCCGCTGAGCCTGCGCCTCCGGAGCCTGTGCTCCGCAATGGGAGAGGCCACAACAGTGAGAGGCCCGCGTACACACACACACAAAAAAATTTAGTCTCCAAGTTTATATATATGTATATATAAGTATATATACATATATATATTTAACATAAAAATATAAACATATAGCATAAAATCATATACTCTTAAAAAGTTATATGTGTATATTCGTGCGTGTATATATATGTGTGTGTGTGTGTGTGTATATATATATATATATATATATATGATCCTAAAAAGTAATCTAGAAATAATCCTAAAGTATATTGAGGAGTGGTAGATATTATCCTGTTATGAAAAACAACAGCTATCTTACAATTTTAGAACAGTCACATCCGTGCCTTTCATATACTAAAATAAAACCAATGTGAGTATCCATATGCCTTGAAATATCAAATATTCTTGCAAAGATATTTGATCTACTTGAAAATAATTGAGAATTAAGAATAATACAAACTGGAAAGTCCAAAACTTGAAAGAGAATAAAGATATGTTTTCCTCTTTTCTTCTCGAAAATCACTCCAAAACAGCAAAAAGAATAAGAAACAGAAATACTATCCCTATTTTTTCTGAAAATAGGTATATCTTTTTATTACCATATATGATGACAGAATAACCCCAGGATGTCAAGACACAAGCTGACATTGGCTCCTCAGACCTAAGATTGGCGGGTTCTCCTCTGAAGAAACTGAACAGCCCCAGTAGGAACCCTCATACACTGACATGTGGGAATCCCCACCCGTAAAAGTGGCTCCCTGCCCAGCCTTTCTGGAGTAATAGCTGACGTTTCATAAGCCCCACCCATGCATACACACAATGACTAATTTTTTTTTTTGGTTGTGTGGCATGCAGGATCTTAGTTCCCTGACCAGAGATCCAACCCGTGCCCCCTGCAGTGGAGGCACAGAGCCTTAACCACTGGACCACCAGGGAAGTCCCAATGCCTCATTCTTAAATAGAAAGGACAGGCAAGCTTATCAAACATCTGAGGAACGCCTTAATTATGGGAGACAGATGAAAACAATAACAATAAACTTAAGAGAAGAACTTGGAAGAAACAAAAATTACAGGGAAGAGAAGAGAAAATATTTTAAAACTGTAAGTAATACCCACCATGAAATAAGAGAAGATACTGCAACCATCAAAACATGACCAGGAAGCTATTGGAAAGGATTATTAAGAAAATATGAACGAACTGTTGGAAAATAATAAATATGACAGCAGTATGAAGAAACACAATAGAAAGCTTGGTAGGTAAGATAGAAGAAATTTCCCCAAAAATAATGAGACATAAGACAAACATGGCAGGAAAGAAAGAGAAAAGAAATCAAAGTTCACCTTGGGAGGTCAGGCATTTAACGTATATGCTTTCTAGAAATAGAGATGATGATGGAGAGAGTGTTAGAGAAATAACATAAGAAATTTTCCCACAACTGGAGAATTTAAGATTCTAGATCAAAGAATCGATTTTAAAAAGGGAGCAGTGAGAAGTTTCAGAATACTGGAAATAAAGAGATGAGCCTTTAAAAAAGTATACAGTAAAGAGTTGGGAGTCAGAATGTTAGCTGACCCAACAGCAGCATGGGGAGCAAGAAGACAATGGGGCCCTACCTTCAAATACTGCAGGGTAGTGTTTTCTAACCTGCAGTTCCATCCCTCACCAAACTGCCCACGAGTGGTGATGGTAGAATAAATATATTTTAAGCATGCAAAGATACAACATTTTTTGTTTCCATCACATCCCCTTTTAGGCAGCTATAGAATGCATGCTCTAGCAAATCCCAGGCTGATGATGAAGAGAGATGCTGGGAACTAGGGAGCCAGTGCAGATTGGGACGTGCGGGACAAGCATGGGGGCTGGAGAACTCCAAGAAAATAACGAGTTGATAAGCTGTGATAAGTTTGATCTTGTGGAAATTTGTATTAAAAGCTGTAGAAGGGGTTTCGCTGGTGGCACAGTGGTTAAGAATCCACCTGCCAATGCAGGGGACACAGGTTCGAGCCCTGGTCCGGGAAGATCCCACATGCCGCGGAGCAACTAGGCCCGTGTGCCACAACTGCTGAGCGTGCGCTCTAGAGCCTGCGAGCCACAACTACTGAAGCCCGCGTGCCTAGAGCCCATGCTCTGCAACAGGAGAGGCCACTGCAATGAGAAACCCGTGCACCACAAGGAAGAGTGGCCCCTGCTCGTCACAACTAGAGAAAGCCCACATGCAGCAACGAAGACCCAAAGCAGCCAAAAATAAAATAAATAAATAAAAAAGCTGTAGAGGGCTTCCCTGGTGGCGCAGTGGTTGAGAGTCCGCCTGCCGATGCAGGGGACACAGGTTCGAGCCCTGGTCCGGGAAGATCCCACGTGCCACGGAGCGGCTGGGCCCGTGAGCCATGGCCACTGAGCCTGCGCATCCGGAGCCTGTGCTCCGCAACGGGAGAGACCACAACAGCGAGAGGCCTGCGTACAGAAAAAAAAAAGCTGTAGAGAGGGAGAAAATATTTGCAATAAACCCCCACATATCTGATAAAAAAAATACACAAAGAACGTTTAAAAAATCATTTAAAACAATAAGAAAACCAACAATCTGATTTTAAAAAGGATCCAGGGCTTCCTTGGTGGCGTAGTGGTTAAGAATCCACCTGCCAATGCAGGGGACACAGGTTCGAGCCCTGGTCCGGGAAGATCCCACGTGCTGCAGAGCAACTAAGCCCGTGTGCCACAACTACTGAGCATGTGCTCTAGAGCCCGTGAGCCACAACTGCTGAGCCCGCTTGTCACAACTACTAAAGCCCACGTGCCTAGAGCCTGTGCTCTGCAACAAGAGAATCCACTGCAATGAAAAGCCCATGCAATGAAGAGTAGGCTCCACTCACCGCAACTGGAGAAAGCCTGCACGCAGCAACAAAGACCCAACACAGCCAAAAATAAATAAATTTTTAATAATTAATTAATTAATTAATTTAAAAAGAGCCAAAGGCCTTCACAGGCGTCTCACCAAAAAAGATAGAGAGATGGCTGATAAGCATCTGATAAGATGTTCCATACCATATGTCATCAGGGAAAAATGCACATTGTGAGATACCGCTACATACCTATTAGAATGGCTAAAATCCAAAACACCAACAATGCAGTGAAACCACTCTATATGATACTGTAATGATGGACCCATGTCTTTATATATTTGTTCAAACCCATAGTATGTGCTGGTGAAGACGTGGAGCAACAGGAACTCATTCATTGCTGGTGGGATACAAAATGGTACCAGTACTTGGGAAGACTGTTTAGCAATTTCTTACAAAACTAAACATACTCTTACCCTACAATCCGGCAATCATGCTGCTTGGTATTTACCACATAGAATCAAAAACTTATGTCCACACAAAAACCTGCCCACAAATGTTTGTAGCGGCTTTATTCATACTTGCCAAAACTTGGAAGCCACCAAGATGTCCTTCAGTAGGTGAATGGGTAAATAAACTGTGATATATCCAGACAATGGAATATTATTCAGGGCTAAAAAGAAAGGAGCTTTCAAGCTATGGAAAGACATAGAGGAAACCTAAAGGTGTACTACTAAGTAAAAGAAGACAGTCTGAAAAGGCTACATACTGTATTATTCCAACTTTCTGACATTCTGGAAAAGGCAAAACCGTGGAGACATAAAAAGATCAGGGGTGGCCAGGGGAGGGGTGGTGGGAAGGGATGAATAGGCAGAGCATAGAGGACTTCTAGGGCAATGAAACCACTCTATATGATACTGCAATGATGGATCCGTGTCTTTATACATTTGTCCAAACCCATAGAATATGCAACACCAAGAGTGAACTGTGGACTTAGGGTGATAATGATGTGTTAGTGTAGATCCATGAGCTGTAACAAATACCCCACTTTGATGGAGGATGTGGATAGTGGGGAAGGCCATGTCTGCATGGGGGCAGGGTGTACATGGGATAGCTCTGTACCTGCCTCTCAATTTTGCCGTGAACTGAAAACTACTCTAAAAAATAGTCTTTTTTAAAAAGGTTGTAGGGACAGGGTCTAAGAAAATGAAGCAAAAGGAAAACCATGAATGTCATAGAAGAAAGGAAATGTAACCATGATGCACCACTTGAATTAGCAGTGAACAATATATGAATAATGTAAACACTAACCAAAAAAATCATTGAAAAGTTGTGCTAGAGCTCTACTGGGAGGAACTGGGAGTGGGAATTGGGATTGCAGTGTGTAAGAGAGCTAATGCTTCACCAACCTTCAGAGGAAGTCAGCAGTGTTTTTTATTTTATTTAATTTTATTTTACCTTATTGACTTGACTTTGCTTTATTTTATTTTCTTCCAGTTCTGTTGAGATATAATTGACACACATCACCGTCTAAGTTTAAGGTGTACAGCATAATGATTGGACTCACGTACATCATGAAATGATCACCACAATAAGTTCAGTGAACACCCATCGTTTCCTACAGATGCAAAAGTAAAGAAATAGAAAACAACAGATGTCTAAAACTAATGGATCAGAAGATAGCAGTAAAAATGTATCATTCTGAAATATGTAGTTAAATACCAGAGCTATTTGGCTAGATATGGATTATTATTAAATCCCTAGCTTTTGTTTTGTGTAATGAGTCATTCTGATAATATTGATAAGTTTAAATACTATTGAGTCCAGTATTAAAAATCACTAAGTGAAAGGAAGTGAGTCGTGCAGAAATCATCAAGAGTATATCACAAACTGGGAATTATGATCAATCCGTTCTGACTATCTCAGGTTGAGTTAAAAAGAAATATCATAGAAAACAGCTAAAAGCCTTAAAAAGTGGGGGTTTTTTTGGAGGGGAAGGATTGGGTAGTCAGAGGAACAAGATGTGATGAAAAAGGAGATTCTTTTATTTTAAGCTTTTTCTTTAGCATTGTAACGTATAAACTATACATAGGCGAGTATTACCGTGAAAAAAAAATGTCATTTACAAAAGAATGATGTCTACCATTAATTCCAAACCAATATGGTCACACTTTTTGTGCTCTCTCATAATAATTCAGTTAAACCTAAATGAGAAGTTAAGTTGATTGACATTTCTGTCTCATTTATTTCCAGATAAATAATTTGTAAATTAGGTTGTGGTCAAATTGTGAATAGAAGAAAAGCCTAGAAAATTATTAACTAATAATTATGAAATTAATTTAGAGCATAAATAGAAGTAAAAACATTAATTACCAGTCAAGAAAAATATTCTAATGATCTTTAAAATGTTTAAAAATAACAGATGCAGACTCTTTATTTGGGCCCATCCAATGTTGTTTTTTTAGAAAGTGAATAAATTTATGTTTCTGCTTTTATTCTAGGCATCAAAAGTGTTTCAGAGTTAGCCACTCATGAAACCTACAGGCACTATATCTCCTGTTAACATTATTTTCCACTCTAAGTCATTTCAGAAAAGCCATATAGAATGTAACCATTATTTAGAATTATGACATGAGTATTAAGCACTGCACTGCATTGGAATTTTTATCCTAAAAAAACCATAGCTCAGTTTTGTATAATATTTTGCAATTATGCTGTCATTAAAGACAGAGAATGCAAAAACAAAGAAAATGTTAGCCTTAAATTCTATGTAATCATTTCATGATTAAAGAGTTAAAATAATGGTTCTATAATTAGTTTCTATACTTGTGTGATAAAACCTCTGTAATGTGAAAAAGAACATGATAATTGTTTTATTTTGTCATCAAAAACCATCAGTTTTGGTAATTTAATTTCCATTGCTTTTTTATTTCAAATTTCCATAATATATTCCTGATTTTCACTCTTCTTTTAGTTCTTCAGGGTTTTCACCTATAATATTAAAATCCACTTGCTCTTTATTCAGACACTCAATTGTATATTTTAGTTTAAAGCACAGACTTTAACTGTAGGTCACAACTGACTAACCTTTGTATCCCCAGTGGTTTTATTGAATGAATAGTATAATCTATAACCTTTCCTCAACTCTCTAACCCATTAGAATAACCTTACATGTCCTTGCCGTTTAATAGACAGTTCAAGAAAAATCACACGATTTATGAAAAGTAAGTGCACTTTGGGTATTAACCCCAAATTAGAACTGCTTCTTGCATTGTGCAAAGAAAAATGACATATGTGGTTTCTTATAGGCAGTAACATTTTATTTTCAAGAGTGCATTTAAATTCATAGGTATACCTGGAAAACATTTTCTCTCCCATCATTTATTTGTTTAAAGCCACACAGAGTTGCCTGCTAGGAAGACTCATGCCTGCAGAACTCTGCTTCTGTCCACGGCTCAGCCCCCATTTCTCACAGGGGCTTGTGGAGGTTCAATCTGGATTTCTCCACCATCCCTGGGGTCTTAGATTCTACCATTCACCCTCATAGTATTCAAAGACTGTCTGTTTAGAAAGGTTTATTAGAATACGATCTCTTTGATAGTTTTATATTGATAGTTTTTGAAAGCTTGCTAAATAATATTGCTTTTGTGCTGAGTTTTACCATATGCCTCCCTGGAAATGTGGCCTGAAGACCAACCCTTGCTGGTAGAAACCAACTTGTATTATTTCTGTGAAATTTCCTAGTTAGAAGGAGCCACCTCAGGCTCACAATGGAATAGCTTTTCTCGTGTATTTATTGTTGAGTCCTGAAATTATGTATGTCTGTGCGTGTGTGTGTTCTTTGTAGCTGGAGGAATTCCCCTCGAAAAAGTAAAGCTAAATTTTTCTCACTCCTGCCTGAGCCCAGTGACAGGCTAATAAGGAAGAATGATGATAGTAATAAAATGGGGCGAGGGGTACATTCCTGAGATTTTGCTGCTTATGAAATGATAGCCCTGTTACCGAATGACCACAGAGGGACTTGGAGTGAGACCCCGTCCCAAGTCTTTCTGATGGAGAGAGATGACCCTCCCTGTGACTCATCACATCAGAAGCAAGTGCAGTATTAACAGCTTTGGTGACCACCTTTTCAACCCAGAGAACATAGCTGTACATTTTTAATTTGTTATGATTTATAACACTGAAATTGGTGTGAAATGGACCACAAATCATGGGTGTCAGAATCTGAAAATGAATTTTATCAGCTGAGGAGAGTGAATGCCTCTGGGATTTGCATAAGTTTCTCATAATTCTTTTCATATTACAGATGATGAGTATAACTGAAAATGACACTAAGTAGCTAATTTCACATGTACGCGTAAACATATATAAATATAGACACTTAGCCTCACTTTAGACTTTCCCTGTAATTCAAGGTGATTTGTACCTACCCATAGAAATATTTGTCTAAAATCCTTATAGCAAATATTAAGACCATTCGTTACATCTCACAAATATCTGGGATTATCTACAGAAAAATGCGAACGTTAAAACAAGGTATTCACCAACTTTATTTTTTCACTGTACAAACTTGGAAGAGAGAATTTATACCAGTATAAAAATGCTAAGATTGAAGAAGGATCTATCCCCAAATTTCAGATGTTGTAAATACCTTTCAGCATCACGAAAGAGCTGCCCTTGTTAGAAACTGACTTTGCATGCATAATTAATTTAAGGACCACATTCCTCCTTCACAACCAGAAGAGAGATTGAATTCAGGTGTTTGGTGAACATATGGAGGATTGACTGAGAATTTATGACCTGTGGTTTGAGTGTAAAACCCCAAGATACTTGCTGATAAAACTTAATGAAGCTTGTGCAGAGGAGCTATTTTTATCTGTAGTTCGGTAATTGATACATTTCTTGGTTTAACCCTCCCACCCTGTCCCCCATTCCTCATAAATCTTCCAGTCTGAGAGGTAGAGCCACAGCAGAAAGCCAGTCTTCTTAGCCTGGTCCCACCAATGCGTACCTGAGCTGAAGTTCAGAGTTGGCTTTGTCATGGCATTTTAGCCTGTTCCTTCCCTTTTAATTTAGAAATTTATGCCTCTTCGCCTGCACAGGTGACAGGAGGCAAACCATGGGCCATGGGAAGAAGTGCTTCCAGGTTCCTCTAAGAGAAGCAGAAGTTTTCAGAGGAGTGATACCACTTACTCTGCCTTAAGGAAGCTAAGACGAGGCACAGTGGAGCCCATTGTTAGAGTTTAGGCAACAAATTCATTGCCATTTAGAGGCTTTTCTTTTCCCCCTAGAGGAAGCACACTCTGGGGGACAGGAACCCGCCACAAACACACCCTAGCACTCTCCCTCTGCTGCTCTGTGTGTCCCTAGGATTTCACAAAGAATGCTCCGATTTGAGTGGCAGGAAAGAGAACATATGACACGTGCTCCATTTTACCATACGGGGTGTAATGGGTTTAATGAGAAACCTGGGTTTGCTCACTAATTTACAGCAATTAAGAACTCGGTTCTGACATCTGTAGATTATAACTACTTGTCTGGCGATTACGAGATCAGGAATATTTTATGGAATTGCTAATCAGTAGAGAAAAATATCTAAGTGAGAAGAGCTTTGTTTACCTGCAGCCTCTGAATGGCGTTGGTTCCTGGTCCCTGAGCTAGCATCCCTTCTTAGTTCAGTAACGTCACCACCACCCCCCCACCAACACTTTAGTCATCCCTGTTCAAGAACTTGTTTATATCCACTTTATCACGCTGACAATCTGTCTATTTTGAAAGGATTACAACTCCGTACATCGACGCGTAACATCACAGTAAGACATTGCTTAATGATCTGAGACGCTTGTGGTCATTGCTGGCTGCCTGTTTCCAAAGCTATGTGACAGGTCTGCCCTACATATGTTTTCTCCAGTGTCACTTTTTGCCTGCTCCAGTTTGGTTGTCTGCTTTAAGTGACGTCCAGGAAATAGTTGAATTTTGGACTTGCCACTGGTACTAATAAAGGCACTAAAAGCTTTTCCGTTCCTCGGATGTAAGAAGAATTAGTCAAGAAAGGGAGGGAAATACGCTCTAATTTTTCTCCAATGAAAAAGTTTCCAAAAATACGAGTAGTCTTGCAGGATAGGCTGTTCCCATACTGTGCTGGATCTTTAGTCCTTCCGTCTCTGTAAGTACCAAGGAAATCAATTAAAAAGATAACATTTCCCTTAAATAAGTCGACTAAAACCCAGAAACCTTGCACGGAGTTTGAGTTGTTAGCTAAAGACATCAGAGGTCAGCAGAACAGGATCTGAGTATAAATGAATGGAGTCTTGGAAGCTTTAACTTAACTATCGCCTTTCTAAGTGTGCTGGGATTCAAACCATAATGAGGTTTCAGCATCCTGACGGTGGCATCCCAGGAACCGGAGAGGATAGGTCTTTGAAGTGCCGGCAGGTGGAGGAGAAAAAGTTCCTTAAGCAGAGAGGCTGGTACTTTTCCCATCTGGTGTGCCTGTGGAATACCTGGGGGGAGGTGATAGAAATATATCAACAGGAAAAAGCTTCGAGTGTGGAGCTGCTTTATTTCCACGGTCTCAGGTATAATTTGGAAATCGGCTTTTGCATTTTTTTTAATTGGGAAAAAGAATAATGTCCTTTTGCATCCCCAGTAATTGGATGCCAAGTACAGGTATGAAATTCACTAGCATTTGGAGTAGAATTTTGTACTTAGGCCAGAAAGTAAATTGCTAGGGCTGAGAAGTGTAGAGCAACAATGAAGAGGCCGAAGGTATGAGCTAATACGGTTAACCAAAGTCTTTACTGTGTCCCTGTTCTTTTGCAAATTGGGGATTTGAAGGAGATCTGTTACAAACTGAACCCTTGGCAAAGTAACTAAAACCCGTTTTAACCAGGAATATCTCCTTGTGGGTTGTGTGTCGACCCAGATCCTAGCAGGTCACCAATTTCTGCCAGAAAGAGAAACTAGGATGAGTCCTTGAGTTTGGTTTTACCAAACCACCTGGTTGGTGGGGCTGTTCTCCCCACACTCGGGGAAAACATGGTTGCTTTGGCCTTAAGAGGGCTGATTTGCAGAGATCATAGAACCAGAGTGGGGCGTTTTGGTACAGTGATGGGGAGGTTGACAAAAGGAGTTGCCCTAAGCCATTGGGTAGATTTCCATGGGGTGTTCTTGGCTGTACACTGGTGTCTAGCGGAAAGTGCCCTGCATTGGTTTCACGTGTTAAAGTCTGGCAGTGACCATCTTTCAGTGACATCTCGTGCGATAGTATTTCCTTTGTGTAATTTTTCTAGGAGACCAGAACTTTGGAGTGATTAATCATATAAACGATAGTGGTAAAACTCATTCATCAAGTACGATTCCTCTCTTTTACTCTGCTCTTCTAACCAACAGGCTTTGCAACAGGCAATATTTATTAGGTTGCAACTGTGGACAAGGCATAGTTCTGTGAGCCCTTCCAGGCAACTTGATTTCATTTAATAGTATACAACGCCCTCACATTGTTTAAGGTGACATGGTGGTGATAGGTGGTGTGTGTGTGTATGCTAAAGAGAGCAAGGTTTAGGGAGTTTAGGTGTTATCTTTTGTTGTCATCAGAGGGAGACCTGCCATACAATCACATTGCAAACCCCTGTTTGCATCATATCCACTAACATCGTACCGGCCAAATCAAGTCACACAGCCAAGGCCATCATCAGTGGGTATCTGTTTGCTGCAGAGCAAGTTAACACAGACTTAGCTTCAAGCAACACATGTTTATTGTATCAGTTTCTGTGGGTCTGGTGTCTGGCAACGGCTTAGCGGAACGCCCCTGCTCCAGGTCTCATCCCGGTGCGATCAAGGTGTCAGCCAGGCTGGGTTCTCACTTGGAGGCTGTGCTTAGGGAAGCCCCACTTCCCTGCTCCTGGAGTTGTTGGCATTATTCTGTTCTTTGAAGCTGTAGGATTCGTGACAGCTCCCTTCTTCAAAGCCAGAAAGGGGAAAGAAGGACTAGTAAGATGGACCCTGTGTTCTTATTTAACCACATACATGTAGTCGTACACATTTCTTGACCTTTGCCTCATTTTACTGGATAGAAGCAAGTCACAGGCCCTGCCCACACTCATGTGTTTGGGTTGCGCAAAGGTTGGGATCCCAGAGGCAGGGATCATGGGACACCTGAAAGTCTGTCCATCATAAATATTTGCTAACAATTCACCTGCCGCAGGGATGTGACGTACAAAATATATGATTGTAATGAAGCCCTAAACTTAAGGAAGAGAAACACACACCCGTCTAAGTACCAAACACTGTAAAACGGTATCTGGGTCAGAGGACAGGGAGTATTGAGGAATTGAAAGGAAACGATGGACATGGGCTGCAGTAGTTAGGAAAGGCTTCAAGGAGGTGGAATTTGATTTCTTTGACTTCCTGGTAGAATTGGAAAGATGGAAAGAAAAAGAAAGGGTATTACAGAAAGAAAGATACGAACAAATTTATCTCCTCTCTTCCTTGGAAGTGTCTCTTCTCTTGTACTAGAGTGTAGAATCATCTCCCCCTTCTGAGCCCATGGATACATCCCCTGCCTCTG
The DNA here is from genome assembly GCF_003031525.2 of Neophocaena asiaeorientalis asiaeorientalis. NCBI lineage: Eukaryota > Metazoa > Chordata > Mammalia > Artiodactyla > Phocoenidae > Neophocaena > Neophocaena asiaeorientalis. The sequence continues at coordinate 8,596,204 of NW_020172293.1, read as the reverse complement.
TCTTCCTCCTCTCTTCGCTTTCCCTTTCTCCTTCCTTCTATAGGAAGGAAGGTATGTACCAAGATGGTACCTCCTTGTTCAGAGCAATGAGGTTATTCTCCCTTCCATTGAATTCTGGGTCTTAAGGCTATGCCCTCTATTCCAGTTTTCTGGATTTCCCTTGCATAATTAAACATGCAAATGTTAAAGCATTTTTAGTCCATAAAGAATTCATCAGTCACGTCACAGACACCTCTCTCTCAGCATATGATGGTCTGAAAAGATAGGTCAGAACTCAAGCCTGCAGGCCAGTGTGCCCAGTGTTAGATCAGGAGCAGAGGCAAGGCTGCATGGACAATGCCCAGTGGTCTTTTTTTTAAAATATTTGCTTCTTGGGCCTGTTACTAGGGGTCCACTAGCCTTATCTCGGTGCAGTGAAAGTAAATAACCTAGAAAAGCAACATATAAAACAGGCAGCATCTGTAGAATATAAAGTAGAGCTTACAAGCTAGCAGGCAACAGACATTTTTTTGTCTCACCTAGGACTGAAAAATTAAAATAAGCCAACATTTAAAATTAGAAGGTAGGGGGCTTCCCTGGTGGCGCAGTGGTTGAGAGTCCGCCTGCCGATGCAGGGGACGCGGGTTCGTGCCCCGGTTCGGGAAGATCCCACATGCCGTGGAGCGGCTGGGCCCGTGAGCCATGGCCGCTGAGCCTGCGCGTCCGGAGCCTGTGCTCCGCAGCGGGAGAGGCCACAACAGTGAGAGGCCCGCGTACTGCAAAAAAAAAAAAAAATTAGAAGGTAGGGTGGGGACTATAATTCTGACTTCTCTCAAAAAAAAAAAAGTTAGAAGGCAACATCAGACCCATATCCTTTCAGGGCAATAATCTACTGGAACCAAGTAAGGGCCTCCCTTTCTAGACCAAGCATATTTCTCCCAGTTGTCCAAGGACATACTTTGTGCTTCCAGAGCAGTGGGTCTCCTTCACTCTTTAGTTAATTGCCCTGCAGGCATTGGAATTTGTCCCAACTATGAAGCCTGCAGGCCTTGTTTTCAAAGTGTTGTCCATAGAGCACTTGCTTTCAAATGCATGCAGATTCCTGGGCCCTGCACTAGCCGGGCTGACTCAGAATATCTCAAGATGAGTCTCAGTCAGCATTTTTTGAAAAGCACTCTGGATGATGAGATTCATACACAAGGCGTGTCTAGTGGTGAGACCCGCGATTATGAAGTTTCTTTCCTCATTCAGCGCACCTGTGCAGCACAGATACAGGGCAGGCTCAGATGCTTTTCTGCAAATAGGATTGTGGCTGCAGTTAGCATGGATTGGTGTTTTCCGCTACTTTTGCTTGTGAAGCACATCGCAGGAGTCCAATCTGAAGGTTTTAAAACTTAGTACTCTGTGTGATCTACCTCTGATAGGAGAGAGTACATTCCCACGGTAATTGGATGGGAAAGATTGAGGTTCCGTCTAAGCCAGGGTTAGGTTGTACATGTGAGTTAGGGATCTCCATAGTGTGTGATCCAATGTACGCTTTCTTGACCCTGTCAGAAAAAAGTCCCAGATCATTACGGGACCAAAACCCTCTTCATTTAGTTTAAAATACACACACACACACACGAGTGTGTGCGCGTGTATAAACACCAGTGTGTAAGAAAGGCTAAATGCTAATGTTGGACATAAACCGTGTCGATTTTTTTTTACCCAAAAAGCATCTCTGTCATTCCCATCCTCATCCCTCCTTTCTGTACACTGTTGGTAAATTATGATTTACTGACTCCTCATTAAGAGTTTTATTGTCTTCATTCACCCATCTGATCAACTTAGGTGATATCTTTGTTATATTCCTCACCAAAAAAAATAATAATAGTGAGCAACTTTAAGTTGGCAGTGAACCCAAGTATAAGTTGATTGGGGTCTGCAGGCATTCGTCACGAATGCTAATGAATATTTCAAATTTCCTTTGGCCTTCTTGGCAGAAGAGGTAACCAAGAGCTTTAGAAATCCAGATGTGAGTTATTGGCTCTTAGAGCCTGGCCTGAGAGGCAGAACTAAGCAGTTGCAGTGGTTCCATCTCTAGAAGCCAGGGTTTCACCTGCAGACTGCCAGCTGTTATTCCCCAAGGATTCTTGATAGGCTTCCAGTCTTTGGAAATCTCCATCCATCAGAAAACCACTGCAGCCTTCAACCCTCGGGTGCTTTGCTAGTCTTGGGCAGGTCAGTCTGCTTCCTCTAGAGCATAAGAAGAAAGGAAGCAGGGAAAAGGGAGTGAAACAGTGGTCTCGCCAGCTGCTCAGATTTGGAAATAAGGTCAGAAGTGAGTTCCAGTTCTTGTCTTGTCCTATGAAAAGCATGAAGGTCACCAGAACTTAAAATTAAGGACCTGGGTCCACTTCCCTTGTGAGACTGAGAATGTAAATTGGTACAGCCACTATGGAGAACAGTATGGAGGTTCCTTAAAAAACTAAAAATAGAACTACCATATGACCCAGCAATCCCACTCCTGGACATATATCTAGAGAAAAACATGGTTCAAAAGGATACATGCACCCCAATGTTCATTGCAGCACTGTTTACAATAGGGAAGACATGGAAGCAGCTTAAATATCCATTGACAGATGAATGGATAAAGAAGATGTGGTACATATATACAACGGTATATTACTCAGCCATTAAAAAGAATGAAATAATGCCATTTGCAGTAACATGGATGGACCTGGAGATGACCATACTAAGTGAAGTAAGACAGAGAAAGACAAATATCATATGATATCGCTTATATGCGGAATCTAAAAAAATTTTATTTCATGATGCAAAAACTTATTTACAAAACAGAAACAGACTTACAGACTTAGAGAATGAATTTACAGTTACCAAGGGGGAAAGATGGGGGGAGGAATAGATTGGGAATTTTGGATTGACATTTCCACGCTGCTGTATTTAAAATAGATACCCAACAGGGACCTACTGTATAGCACAGGGAACTCTGCTCAATATTCTGTAATAACCTAAATGGGAAAAGAATTTGAAAACAATAGATACAAGTATACGTATAACCAAATCACTTTTTTGGGAGACTGTGCATTCAGGTAATCACAAATAGTAAGAAGAGGTCCGTTTTCACCAACGGTTTGGACTTCACGTACCTAATAATTATGTGGTTAAAACTGTCTGTGCTACATGAAAATAATAGGGAAATATTTCTACTAAGACTTGTAAAATTTTTCGCCAGGCAGGCCTCCTACAATCCCCCTATTAAAAGCTGTGAAGTATGCAGGGGACAAAAGAGTCACAGCTGGAAAGAGGGCAGTGAGGTGAATGAATGTTCACTTTCCTAGCCTTTGTCTTATGAATCTGTCCACGTACCTACACCATCACAGTTTCACATGGAGGGTGAGAAGTTCTGTGGATTGGGCGTTCCATCTGGAAAACGTATCTGCTGGGACAAGATAAGATGCTGTATATATGATTTAAAAACCAGTAGGAATAACACCCTGCTAGGCTCAGGAGTGTGGAGGGGAAGTTTAAAGTGGTACCCACGTGTAGACGGAAGCTTCGTGTTGTCAACTAGCACATTTTACAGATTAACTTTCCATGTTCTCTGGCTGATCAGTCCCAAAGTTCTATCAGAAGAGGAACAAAGGGAACACAAGTTTTCATTGACTGGGAAATCATCAAATTGAATGTATCGACAGGATATTCCAGAAGCTCTCACGAAATTGATAGAAACATAAGGTGATAGGAACCCACCGAGGAGATGAAGTGTTGAAAGACAATCCCCTATTCTTAGAAGTTGTTCATGTTATGGTCCTGGATGTGATCATTTTCAATTTGAGGTTTTCAAACGTTTGGAATTCTTGAAAATACGTGAAATTATACAAAGACATGTTAGTCTGAGAATTTTATAGGCTCTCCTCTGACAGACTTTCTCTTTCCAGGCCACCTCTCACAAATGACATTACCCAGGGGGCTGTGCAGCCAAAAGAACTCAGATCCACTCTGAGTCATCAGGGCAACATGTCTTCAATGAAGGGACCCATCCTCCTATGGGCTGACAGCTTCCCATTCTGCCAGCAGCTTGCAGGGGTATATGTGATAAATACAAGACTTGGTTCTTGTCCTCAGGAAGTCTGAAGTTTTGCTGGAAAACTATATACCTAATGTGCTTGAATAGCTGTCCGGATTGGATGTGATGTTGTGCTTAGGGAATGGAATCCACCAGAAGTGCTGTGAGATTTAAGATTGATTTTGGTTATATCTATTACTCTTGCAAAATACTGTTTTAAATATGTATGTAATTTAATAGGGGAGGGGCTTTGGTGTCTGCTGTGTGATTTACTAAATGAAACAACAGGGTATAGTGAGATGAGGCTGGGTTAGTGGCCAGAAAATTCTGGATTCTAGTCTCACATTCCCCACTGGCTAGAGAAAGACTGGAGACTTCAAACAAGTTACTTATCTTCTCTGAATGGTAGTTTCTACCTTTGTATGTGTGTGTGTGTGTGTGTGTGTGAGAAATACTACCTTCTGCACCTATCTTATAAGCTTTCTGTGAGGATAAAACAGAATTCAAAGCTATAAAAAAGAAGGCAAAATTATTATGACCTCATTGGTTCAATCAAACTACCACCTGAGGTTATTTTTAAAATGCTTTTCATGTATACTGTGAGTGTTGGATTTTGTGTATAGACGCGGGAAAACTCATAAACAAGAACTTCATATAATGGCATTACGAAAGTAATACTGCACGTTTGTGAGTCTATATTGTATGGTGTCTCACTTGATTGTTACAACTATGGTATTTAGAGCAAAGAGGATTCTTATGTGCGCTTCCTATATATAAAAGAAGCCGCAGCCCAGAGACGTTAAGTACCTCACTTTAAGAAGGTGGAGGAGCTAGGACTGGACCCTGGTATTTCCGACTTTTCATGCAATGTCCTTTCCAAAAAATTTTTGCTGCCAACACCTTGCCAGATTACCGAGAGGAAATGAGGCTTTTAAAGAGCTGCGTAAAAAAGGAATGTCTAAAAATACCACTTGCCCTCTTGAATATCTGTCTAAAATCACCTCAGTAAGTCTTAATCATGAGAACAAAATGAAAACATATTTCAAATGCCTAGATATTGTCTTAAAATTTCACTTCCTCTCAAACAGCACCATTTCACAGCAAGCTGCCATTTTTTCCTAGCAACTTCCATCCACAGATTGTATTTCTGAAGGGTGTTCACTGTTGCCCGTTTTGTCTTTTAGCAACAGATCAACTCCTAGCAACCATGATCGGATACAGCGTCTCCGGCAAGAATTTCAGCAAGCAAAGCAGGATGAAGATGTGGAAGATCGGCGACGTACCTATAGCTTTGAACAACCCTGGGTGAGTGTTTGGTGCCTTGCCACAGTCGTGGGAAGTCCTGCAACTTCCCTGCAGTAAAAACCTCTAAGCTGTGACCTCAGACCTTTATGAAACAAGACAAGATGGAGCCAGATTCCTTTGACCTTTAGCATATTGACCTTTTCCTCATTTCCATCTGGGTTTCATCACTGCTAATTTCATTTTATATCTTGTTGCACCATCTGTCCGTTTCAGAATAGGTTTCATTTGCCTGATGACAAGACAGAGCAGAAGTATTCTGACTCTCAGCTATGCATTTTTTAAAGTTTAGTTCAGTATTTTTCTATATACATTTTTCTGAGAGTCAGAGCCTGAATAAATCAGTTCAGCATGTCTATGGTGTATCTACTCTACGCAAAGTACAGTATTTAGTGATTCTTGATTCTCCCCCATCTCCTGTGTGCATTTGTTGAGCCCCTGCCAGGTCTCTGCCTCAAGCCCATCTCCAGTCGTCCCTCCCATCGCCGCCAGAGGGACCCTTCTACAGCAGCGCTCTGAATGGCTTCTCAATGCCCCCAAGATAAGTCCAGATTCCACAGTGTGGCGGGCTAATTAATCCTCCCAATCCCGCCCCAGACTTGGGCTCTGATCTTGTGTTTTGCCTTAGAGATGATGTCACTTCTGGGAATGGGAGGCATTGGAGCAGATTTGGGGGTTCAATATGATGGGAATTGTGAAGCCTTTCCTTGGAAACCTGAGAGAGTCAACTGGAGATGAGTGAATAAGCTGCCTGAGGCAGGAAAATCTAACTGAGGGTATTAGTAAGTCCAGTCAACATGACAGTGTGACCATAGCCAATAATGCTTTGAGGACAGGGAATAGAAAAATAATTTTTTAAAAATTAATTGACTAACTTATTTATTTTTGGCTGCATTGGGCCTTCGTTGCTGCGTGCGGGCTTTCTCTAGTTGCGGCGAGCGGGGGCTACTCTTCGTTGCGGTGCGCGGGCTTCTCATTGCGGTGGCTTCTCTTGTTGCGGAACACGGGCTCTAGGCGCACGGGCTTAAGTAGTTGTAGCATGCAGGCTCAGTAGTTGTGGCTCATCGGCTTAGTTGCTCTGGGCATGTGTGATCTTCCCAGACCAGGGCTTGAACCTGTGTCCCCTGCATTGGCAGGCGGATTCTTAACCACTGCGCCACCAAAAGGAGTCCCAGAAAATAATTTTTTTTAAAAAAAATTTATCTTATTGAAGAATAGTTGATTTACAATGTTGTGTTTATTTCTGCTATACAGCAAAGCAATTCAGTTATACATATCTATTCTTTTTCATATTCTTTTCCATTATGGTTTATCACAGGATATTGAATAGAGTTCCCTGAGCTATACAGTAGGACCTTGTTGTTTAGAAAACTGATTTTTTAGTTGAATTCTGTGATGAGGATTGGCAAGACAGACATGGCAGAAAGTCAATGAAGGCAAGCCTGGTGAGGATACTGGTGAAGCACTGCCCCGTGTGGGCAGGGTGGGCAGTACAGCTCAGGGATGAACAGTATTCACCACCGGGGTGAACCGGTGGTCAGTACCGCTCTGATAGCCTGGGAGGCTGCTGGGAGTGGAGCTGGGGGTGCCAGCAGTCTAGGATTATAAAGCTTAGGAGGCTGCGGTCAAAAGAGTGTATTTTTGGAGTCCAGGAAAATCTGGATGATGTTGGGATCAAAGGTGTCCCGTCCATGCATGTGAGTTCCTGAAGTGGAGGAGTGATTAGGGCCCAAAACGTGTATTGAGTTCAGTTCAACGTGTTGGGTGTATGATCACACACGATATTTGGGAGAATAGGGGCAGACGAAGAATGGTGTGAGAAAAGGCTGATACAGACCCGAGTGTGGTTAGATTGTAGGGAAGGAGAGATGAAGGTGGGAAGGTTCTAGGAGCTTTCAATGCTCGACTGAAAGTCTGAACAAAAATGGTATCAGGACAGAATGCCGGCCCACTAGCCAGGTTAGAAACAATAATTTTAAATTTTTTCTCCAGGCCTCAGTTTTCTTATTTGTAAACCAAGGGGGTTAGAGTAGCTGATTGTCAGTTACTAAACCTTTTGTTAGAATGAACATTTAAGAGGGAGCTGGGGGTGTAGAGTAAAGCAGATGTCAGCAGAGCTCCTTGGGTTGAATACAGAGGCTGCTGCCGTGGGTCAGAGCTTCTCCAAGTGTAGTCCACGGACCAGCACCTTCAGCTTCTCCTGGGAGCTTGTCACACGTGCACGTTCCTGGGCCCTGCCTCAGACTTACCGGATCTGAACCTCTGTGGGTGGGGGGGTGGGGCCCAGGAATCTGTATTTTAATAAGCCCTCCACGTCATCTCGAAGGATGGTCAGCTCCGGGAAGCATTGCTCCAGAGTTTAGATCATTGCTGAGGTTCTTTTTGGTCCTAAAATCCAGCACCCTCAGTACACTCCACACAAAGCCAGGAAAGGTTCTGATCTGGGGTTTGGTGATCAAGTTGGAGTTTGTGGAAGGTTCATGTTGCAAATGAAAGGAGAAGAAGGAAAAATTGGAGAAGCCGTCCCAGTCTGAAGGACCTCACCTTGGTTCAAGGGAGGAAGATGGGACCTTAGAACAGGCAACATGAGACCGGCATCTCGGAGGAAAAACTCAGGAAATCAATCGTAGCTGACTTTGGGAGGTTATAAAACGTGCAACAGATTTAATACGTATGACAATCTAAGTGTCCTCTGCAACAATGTCACTATTAATAATATTTAGTTTATTTTTCTAGATGATCGAGTAAACTGAGCTATTCCCGTGTAGCAACAGGATGGAATTATGTTCACCTCCTTCTGTTGTTTGGCTTAATGACTCAACCTAGTCCTGCTAGGTTTCCTAAAGCAGGCTTCTTTTGTGTTGCGGGGTAAACATCCTTAACTGTGTGTATTTGCACAAAGGTGCTGAAAGGAAGAATGAGGCCAGTGGCAACCTGAAGGGATAAACAGCGGCTGCATATGGAAATGGTTCTCACACCCCGTAACTCTTAGCAGCCCAGGCCCTCCAAGGGCTTTTCACTCCTCGTCCAGCCCAGGAGGGGCAGCGTCGTGCCATTTTACTTTACCAGGGAATATGTGGATTATCCAACCAGCATGTCTTAGTCCGTAATTAATCATTTAACTCACCAAATTTCTTGAGTGTTGATTATGTTCTGTTATTGTGTTTGGTTCTGGAAAACAAAGAAAGAATGCCCTTAGGATCCTACAGTGGAGCGGATACAAAGGAAAGGCGTGCTTTTACAGTCTTGAGAAGGGAATGCAGGGACTACTGAACACAGAGAAACCACACCCAAATTGATTGTGGGTGGGTGGGCACAAAAAAGCTGGAAAGAACACCTCTTTGAAGTTGGAAAATATTTTAAATATATAACTTTGGGAAACAGAGGAATCTATCTTTGGGAACTATAATTAATTGGAATTATTTCTGGTTAGTTATCCACATGCAAGATCTCCAGGTTTGTTGGAGGCTAAATGAGCATTTCCTCCTTCTTATCTCTAGAAGTTTTGCGCTAGGAGATGTGGCAACCGTTTCGTATCCATTAGGTTTCTTTATAAGTTTTTTTTAATGAGGGGCATGAATATTTTGGCACATGTTTCTGTGTTATCTGCTTAATATGAGCAATCACGTTGGGAAAAAAATGTTTGAGAATGTCTTGTACGTTAGGAAACTCAACGACTGAAGGTCATAGGCCAAATTATTGTATATCGAAATGCCGTAGCAACTTCAGATGGACAACTTGGCTTGTATGATCATTTCCTGTAATGATTGAGCCGGGAATTATTTGGATGACAAGCTGATTACCTTGGGAATGGAATAATTTCCTAAATTGTGTGTCAGAAGTTGACCGTCTCCATTTACTTCTTTCTTTCTTCATTCGTTCATTTATCAAACAATTGGAATCTTGCTATGTACTCTCCATTTTACAGATCGTGTAAATGGTGTAAAGTGACTGTAATTCTACTCAGTGTATTTTACTCAGTGTATATCTGTATTTTCATACAGATTCTCATTGTTGCCTTATGAAGAGCTGCTCAGTTGTTCAAAATGTAACGTAGCCTCTAGTTTTTATGATCTGTTTTACAAAATGAGCTTTGAATATCTTGGAATCTTGATTCTTTTCCCGTATGTATTCTGACCTTGAAAGATCACTGTGTTTGGAAAGGATGAGGCCATGATCTCACCCACTGGAATTACTTGCAATCATTTTAGTGTTAAGGAACCACAAGCCCATCTTCAAGCTGTGTGTACAGCTTAGACCATATGAATTGAAATTGCCCCGCTTGTCAGAAATGCCCACGCATGAAGTGCAGTCAGATGTATCATTTAGAAAAATATCCAGGCCAATGACTTTACATAGAGAGAGAGATGCTGCAGAAAATTCTTCCAAGGGGCCCTTTTCAACTTATCCATTTTCAGAATGTTCTCTCTACTCTAGCAGAACAGTACGCACCTGTTCCTGGGCTTTTGTTCAAAATAACGTTTGGGCCTGAGGGAGCTGATTTGTGACACAAAAGGTCCTTCGATGAGCAGAGGCCCAGGACATTTCCTTAGCTCCATAACTGAAGTGAATTCTCTCCCAAGCTGAGCAAAAGAAGAAGAAGAAAAAGCAACTTCTTCCCCCAAAGCAGTGCCAGCAGCAAGTTGCTGTAAATCTTTCTTAAGATAATGGAACAATAGCTGACGTTAGGGTTATTATCACAGAGCTCAGATATGGACAGGACTTAGTGTTGCTTTTAAAAGAATTAAATTGCAGGCGGCAGACCTAAGTACAGTATGCTGTTAAAACTTTACAGATACCTGGGTGTTGCCCACAAGCAGACTTACTGGCTGACACTGTTGATGGATGGGATAATGGAGCTTTTAATAGCTGTATTGCTAAATCCTTTCCATCCTGGGTGGGTAGTGACTGAAAGTAGTTTAGTCCTTCAGGTAGAAAATTGATCCTCCAGGATATGAATATCCTGTTCTCCCCCAAGCTTTCTTCCTAGCTGTCTGTCCTTAAACAAATTTTTAAAAATCTGTCCCTTTCTCCATTTTCCTGCCTTGGACTTTTAACAGCTCCCCGTTCCCATTTAGGTTCTTGCCTGATTTAGTAAGAGGGCCAGTCACACTGCACAGCCATCCTGCACCCCTAGACTGCCTTCCCTGGACCTGGGGAATTTGAGCAGATGATGCTTCTCTTTTTGTCTTCCTTTTTTTTTTTTTTGCGGTACGCGGGCCTCTCACTGTTGTGGCCTCTCCCGTTGCGGATCACAGGCTCCAGACGCGCAGGCTCAGCGGCCATGGCTCATGGGCCCAGCTGCTCCGCGGCATGTGGGATCCTCCCAGACCGGGGCACGAACCCACGTCCCCTGCATCGGCAGGCGGACTCTCAACCACTGCGCCACCAGGGAAGCCCTGTCTTCCTTTCTTTAAGACTTCAGAGGTATCTGCTGTCATTTCCTCCTAATGGGTCTCCACGCCTCGACTCAAGAAATACCTTCTTAGTTGATAGCCTTTCTGTGTGTAATGTTACTCCAGTTCAAATTGGGTGGCAATCACCTCTCTTGAAAATCCACCTGGAGGAAACCTTTCTTGCAGCAAAGGGGTGCCCTTTAGTTATGGCAAGGGTGTCTCTGTGCTGCTGCAGAATAGACCCTTTTCTTGGAGTCCCATGACCCACCCTCCCAGCCAAAGCCTCCATGACCCATGGGCTGTTCTACCCACAGAACCCTCCAGTGGTGAAGTGCGTGAGGCTGCCTGCCACTCATCAGTGAGGGACACTGGAGGGCTGCTCCTTTATTTTCAACCTACTTGCTGATTAAGATGGGAAAATAGATCCAAACCCTGGTTGGGAAAGATGAGAAGAAGACAAATAGTGTGTTAAGACCAAAACACATATTTATAAAATCTTGATGAGGGAAATTGGTATGTGTGGCAATTTTTCAACCATTACTCACATCATTAGTAGCAATTAAGCTTTTCAACATGCAGAACCCACAGAGTTCAATCGATAGCTGTGTAAGTACAGTGTGTGATGGGTAGAGGGGAGGGCAGGGAGGACAGGATCTAGAGACAAAAGTTAACTTTATTTGGATTAGAGGTTGGCAGTAAGTCCTCTATAGAAAACCATCACCAATATTAGCAATGGCCACTTTTAAACAGAGTAAACAACTTACACTCTTAACACGATTAAGTGACTATTTGTTATCAGAATGTGGAATTCATACTAGGATTGCAGTGCATTTGAATTGCTAAAATAAGGACATTAAATCTCAAGGGATATCATTGTTCTTTGTTTTATCATTATCATCATCTTCATCGTAGGTTTTCATCCAAATCACAGAAACTTCTTGTATTTTATTTTTGTTTTCTCTACATGCCCTGGACATATGTGAAAATTTGAAATTTTTTATTATTCATAATTTAAGTAGAAAACCCACCCTAAATTCTCATTCATAAGACTATTACGTATATGTGTATGTGTGAATATATACAAGTGCACACACACATATGCATACATGCTCTTTTTCTTATCTATGTGAAGAAAACTTCGATTATTTAAGCAGTATTAAATATTAATAAAACTAATGAATTTTATTTCATAAGAGACACACACACACACTTTTTTACGAAGCTCTAAAAGTCTTATAATACCACCTAGTTCAAATTAGTACTGAAACTTTGTACACTATACATTTATTTTTGTTCTTTCTTTAGTCTATTAACAGTTTGGGTTTTGTATTTTTATTTTTTGTACTGTCTATTTTTATTTTGGAAAAATAAGGATGATTTTTACTTAATGGAGAGAAATGCGTAAGGACTTAATTTAGTGAAACACTGTACAGAAGATATTTTCAATATTTTGTTCTACGTTAGTGATACCAAAACTGTGCAGCTTTCGAAGCTTTATGTAATTTTTTATATAATATAAATCGCATCTCTTCATAATCACAATAAAGACCAGTACTTTGCAGCTCATTTACAAAAGCACCCTGCATCATTTTCACTTGTGGTTTTAAACATAAGCCATGAAGACAGTCACGTATCGTGGTTCTCCGGTGTATTGTGTAAGAGATGATCGTGTATATACTTCTGTCTTATAACCTCTGTCATTATTATGGCCTTGGCAACCTGGGCTATTTTTTTACTTAAAAGGTAGCTGCTTGTCACCAGTTTCATCACAAACAAGGCCAGGGTTATTTATGATTTGCACTCTCAAAGCTGAGCTGTTGCCTTGCTGTCTGGTGAATCTCTGGAATCATTACAATTACGTGTTCCCTGCGTGTTTCCCTGTATAGATGTTGCTTTGTTGTTGTAGTTGCTGATGCTGTTTTATCCGAAAACATGCCCTTCTCTCTGGGGTTAAACCTGATCTCTTTCTTCATTTCTGTCTTTATTTTTGTGATTTTGGACGCTAGATACATTATTCTATTTTTGCCGTAGGGATGAAAACCACAAAACCACAGTATCTTAAAGTTGGGGCTGTCGGTGGTAAGACTGTTCCCACAATTTACGTTTTTATGAGCTCTTCATTGAAATCATGAATCAGGTTATTTTTGATTCAGGCCAAGTAGAAAACTTGCCAGGACGACCTTCTCTCATTGTTGCTCTGGACCCGTCATGCACACAATCTTCCTTGAAATCTGCAGCCCAGTCAACTTTCACCCTAAAAATAAGGGTGATTCTTTCTTTCTTTTCTTTTTTTTTTTTTTTTTTTTTTTTTTTTGGCTGCGTGCTGGCTTCGTTGCTGCACCCGGGCTTTCTGGCTTTCTCTAGTTGCAGCGAGCGGGGGCTACTCTCCGTTGAGGTGTGCGGGCTCTAGAGCACAGGCTCAGTAGTTGTGGCGCATGGGCTTTGTTGCTCCGCGCCATGTGGGCTCTTCCCTGACCAGGGATCGAACCTGTGTACCCTGCACTGGCAGGCGGATTCTTAACCACTGCGTCACCAGGGAAGTCCCGGTGATTCTTTCTAATAATCTACTCTTTTGCATGCTCTGAAAAGAGAAAGAGAGTAAAATATTCATAGTAAGGCTGAGGTTTGTATTTCATCAGTGAGCAAACAGAATGAAATATGTCAGTTTGCTGATTCCAAACTCATTCCCTCATTCTAAGTCTTCAGATCCCATGATAATTTCATTACTGGGGTTCATCCAGATCCACCAGATGTGCCACTGATAAACAGTATCAGAAAACGCACAGTAGTGGAAGCAAAAGCCCTTCAACTTTTTTTTTTTTTTTCCTCCGTCAGAATCAAATTTTCAGGCCTCCGGGAGAAACACCTTTCTATAAGACCTTGCATTTTCTTTTCACAGCTCCACAAGCAGCGTGTCACAGAACGGCGGGAGCTTGAAAAGCTGGTTACTAAATCCTGCAGCAGAATGCCAGGCCTTTCAAGACTGTTTGACACATGTGTGTAGCTTAGACGGGCTGTAAAGGAAAGGAAAATGGGGTTCTTTTCGAAGGCGTATTTCCTTGCTTCACTTTCCCCGTCCAGTGGCCCTTCCCCGGGCTCCCCACCGGTAATAGGTCAGCTCAGTGCTCTTCGGGGCCAGCCTCATCAAGGGTCATGGAAGAAACTGTCTGTCTGCTCAATGTTGTCGATGAACAATTGCTTCATGCTCTGTTTGTGTAAGCGGAGCTCACTCGGCAATGTGTTTTCTTTGAACGGTGTTGTGGAGTGGGTCTCCGAACACACATTTGTTCTAAGGCGTGTGGTTATAAACATCCACTAGTAGAGACCGGGGTATTGTAAAGCCTAATCTCTTCGCCCATTATTTTTGTATCGGGATATTTTTAAATATGCTCGCTGATGATGTACATATGTTTTGAAATTTTGTCCTGCACATTTTTGCCTCATCATCGCTTACCAACAGATGGGATATGCTAGCTAGGCAGAAAGGGGACAATAGAGATTGCTTTCTTTCTCTTCACACAAAAGCCAACCAGAGGAGCCACTCTTTAAGGAACAAACCCACGTGTTGTCTGACCATGCTCCAAACGAATGCTGAGACTCATATGATTTCAGAAAATGATTATTGAGCCCAAGTCTCTCATTGGCTTTCAACTCTAAAAGAAAATCAATAACTTGTTTATAAGAGACAGTCTTCATTCAGAACAAGCCTATTGTACAATGTTGCATAACACAAAGGGGGCAGAGGTCGGCGAGCACTGAAAAGGATTGCTTAAGAGTGACTGCCCTTGATGCTATGATCAACCATTGTCAGCTGTTCGTAAAGCTAGAGGCATCGTTGTCTATTTTGAGTGGAGCTACTTTCAAAAGGCCAGACCTCGAAGGTGAGCTCAACGCTGATGGTGAGAAGCTAAAGCATCCACAGGGGCCCAGCATCATATATCACCCAATATCTGGTTTTGGTCAGCGGCAGCGATGAGCAGATGACCTGCTGACCAAAGTATTTAGCCAGAGGCTGGAAAATTTCTCTGTAGCGTATAATTAACCTAGGTAAAAATGCCATATCTTCATAAGTAAGGCAAAATGTGTTATTTCATAACCAATTCCAGTAGCTGTTAGCTTGCAGATTCATTCTTTTGATAAGTGTTTCTGTTCACATGTGGCTGCCATCCGTGGATTGGAGGCCCTGTACGTGGTGAACACTGCCTAGTTTCAACTAATTTTGGTTCAAAATTTAGCTGTCATCCTTTAATAAAAGGAGAATCAGCTACATTGTATCCTACTGCTAGAGTAAAATACGTAACTACCGAAAAGATTCACCAGCATGGCCAACTTTCAAGTGTGTACCCTTGGACTTTCCCACTGTTGTGAATTATTGTAGCAAATTTTTATATTTTTTGGCATTGACTTCTAGATTTCTGAGCAGCCTTACTGCCCTGTACTTGCTGTATATACAAGGGATGTAAACTAGTGTCTAATGTCAGATTTACCAAACCTCACTTAGGCAGACTAGAAAGGTGGACGTCTCAATTTTAAACCATTCTAAAGCCGTAATTAAAATTTAGGATGATGGGGTATTTGGGGCTCGCGAGATCAATGAGATGCCTCCTGAGAAAATTGCACTTGATTTTTAAGAAATTCACGGAAGTTGAAAATTGTTTCTAAGTCAGTCTATGAGAATGGAAACAGTCACCGGTCCTGTGATATTCGTAATTCCTTTCTCGTGACTCGTGTTGCGTTTTCCCCCTGCAGCCCAACTCCAGACCGTCGGCGCAGAGCGGCCGGCACTCGGTGTCGGTGGAGGCGCAGATGCAGCGGCAACGGCAGGAAGAACGTGAGAGCTTCCAGCAGGCCCAGCGCCAGTACAGCTCCCTGCCCCGGTACGAGCACACACCCCTGCACCCCCCCCGCGTGTCGCCATGCTCCCTGTCCTTGTCCCTTGGGAAACCCCTCCTCCCCAGTGCACTTTCTCCAATAACGAAGAACCGCATGTAGATGGTGGGAATCATCGCTTGCTTAGAGGCCACCTTACCACGTGGCAGGGAGACCCGGAGGGAGGTGTTTTAGGAGATGCCCACACCTTCACCAGACAGCTCCCTCACTGGACCTGAAGTGGCTTGATCCACGAGGACTGGGCTTAGGGGTCAGACCTGGGCTCTGGTACAGTAAGTCCCCTACGTATGAACGAGTTCCGTTCTCAGAGCACGTTTGTAAGTCCAATTTGTTCGTAAGTCCAACAAAGTTAGCCTAGGTATCAACTAACACAATCGGCTACACAGTCCTGTACCGTAATAGGTTTAGAATACTTCTCACACACATAATACCTAAAAGACAAAAATTTAACATCTTTAATCTTACAGTCCAGTACCTTGAAAAGTGCAGTAGTACCACAGCAGCCGGCATCCAGGGGCTGGCGTCCAGTGAACAGGCAAGAAGAGGTACGGACTGGAGGAGGGAGAGGAGGTGGGAGGTGGTAGCGCTGAAGGATCGTCAGCAGTAGGAGACGGAGGGCGAGCTGCCATGTCCCTCACGCCTGACGTTGATGGCACAGGTTCTGGTTCCTTGCTGGAACCAGATGCAGGTTCACATCTTTGAAAGTTCGCAACTTGAAGGTTCGTATGTAGGGGACTTACTGTGTTGGTTCTGCGACCTCCCATGGGGCTGGAGACAGATTCCTCAACTGAGAAATGGAAAGAGAACTTTGCTCAGCTCAGGGGTAACTAGGATAAATGATATCTTGTAAATCTAGAGTTCTCCAAAAGGATAGGTGCTAAATGCTCCAGGCACCGTATTTAAGGGGGATCAGTGGTCCCAAACCTGCCTCTCTTGCCGTCCTGCCATCCTTGCTTCTGCTCAGTGTTGAACCTCGGAGAGTCCCGGGGTGTCCACTTGCCTAGCTGATGGCTGAGCCAGAAGGGTTTCCCTGCCGGGCTCCCCACGTGGAGGCCCCTCTGCCCCAGGGCTTCTCTGCCAAAGGCCTGAGAGCCCTCAGGTAACGGCGCCCTAAGACATTGAAATAATAGCCATTTTCTGTCTAAGTATTGTAAATAATGAAAGTGTTTAAAACCATTCAGCTTTCCAAACTTCCCCAAAGAAGTCACGCCTATCGTCACAATTCTTACAGGCGTTTGTACGGAACACGATTTCAGAACCAGGTGACAAAAACATTTTGGGTGGAAAACGGTCTACTTACCACGTTTATATCAAGTAGACCATTTTGAATTTGGGGGAAAAGAGTGCTGGGGTGGGGCAAATTTGACCGACTGATATAAAAGTGATCCTGATTCTAATAAAGATGAGTCCTTTTAAAGTTAAATAATCACCATAACAGGCCTGGGGGACTTCACTGCACTGACCCGGGTCAGCCACACCCACGTGGTGTGAGTGCAGCTCTGTATAAGGAGGGGCACTGCCTAGTGTGGGAACTTGATCACTCAGCTGTCCTCTCTCAATCCGTAAAGCTGTGTCTCCTTTGAGTACGGAAGTATCCTTTCTTTTACATGGGAGCATAACTAACAGTTATTTAGCCCACTCTAGGCAAGAGTCATTGAAGTTTAGGTCTAGACAAGACCTTGGAGAGCACGTCTTACAAGGAAACAACTCAGAGGAATTAAGGTACGCCCCTCAAGGTCCCACACTAGTATGTAATTCCACCAGAATTCAAACCTCACCCTGCCCAACCCCGACCCTAAACCACTATCTTGTAATGCTCATTGCCACCGAGGGCTTTGGTGCTCACATTTGGAACGTGAGCAGATATGGACATAAAGGTCTCTGTGCTCTGCTGCCCTTAGCACTTGGGGGGGAGGCCACCGCCTGAATCACCCCGGAGCATCAAACGGGCAACACTTCAAGGATTATGCAAAAAGCTTCTCCTGTGTAAGTTCCCTTCTTGCAGCCTGTCAGCTTGCCTTCCGTCAGAAAGACGAGTGTGATGATGGGGATGACCTGACACGCGTGGTGTGGCCCTGCTCTCCCAGCCACGCAGTGGCCATTGTGCATCACGGCCCACGCGGATGGTGGTGTCCGCGCAGGGGCTGTGATCTTATCTTATTGGCAAAATGTTTGGCTTCTTATATTTTAGTTGTGTTTCACAGTATTTGTAAGAAATGGAGGAGAGCTCTCATAAAGTGTGTGTAAGAAGAAAGTGAGATGGGAAATGGCCAGGACTAGGGAAGGGAAGGAGGGGGGATAGGGGTGGGAGAGCCTGGTGGGAGGAGAGGCTCTGGGGCCCCATCCTCGGGAAGAGGACCAGAGAGAGGCAGGGGCACCGGATTACTCCCGCTCACCTTCCAAAGTCGCTCAGTTCTCCAAACGGATCCTTTCATCCTGGCGCCCCCCTCCATCTCCACCCCTAACCCTCTCCAGCTCTCCCCTCCTCTGTGCTTCTCTCCCTCCTCTCCCCCTGAAGCACAGGCAGAAGCACCTGTAATTCCATGGACCAGCGGCTTGCTGCTGCTGGGACTATTGCTGTCAGTTAGTGTTTCCCTAAAGAACCAGAACTTTCCCTCTGGTCATTTATAACTCCCTTACTATTAGCCATTTTATTCTGTGCGGATAGGAGAAAAGTAGAAATCTTAAAATTAAAGAGCTGTGTGAGTTTAGGTGAGTGGGGCTGGTTGGCCTATACATCACATTCACTTCTTTTAGAATACATTTGGGGGGTTAATTTGCATATACTTATTGTCAGCCCTCCGTATCCATGGTTCCATCCACGACTCCTCTGTATCCATGGATTCAACCAACCACAGACCCTGTCGTCCTGAGGTATTTACTCTTGGAAAATATCCATGTACAAGTGGATCCGTGCAGCTGAAACCCACGCGGTTCAAGGGTCAACTGTAATTCCCCAACATGCATCTCTGAGTGAGGGAATTAGGAATGCAGGGCCTTGCACACAGCTTGGTTCCTTGCAGGGAACCTCACTCAGCCAGAGGCTGGAGACCGGAGGGGGGCTGTGACCCGCACGAGCTGGAGGCGAATCCCCGTTTCTGACATGCGATATTCTTCAAAGACACTTGACCTCAGCTCTTCGGATGTGGACAATTAGTGGACTTTGGTCCGAGCAAGTTGCTGCGGCATTTGATACCAAAACAATTTCACGCACACACAAAGGGTTCAGTTGCAAACTGGAGCATAAAAGAAAACAAATGGTCGAGACTCTGTGTCAGGCGCGCTAGGTGAGGTGTTTTGAATTAGAGGGATGTATACGCACCAGAGGGGTTTGTAAATTCTCACTGTGATTGAGGAAACCTATAGGCAGAATTCAGGTTGCACCGTGAAATGTCAGTAAGAAACACTGGCCAGGTGGTAACACGAGATCGGGGGAAAGGGGACACGAGTGGCCACACGCTTAATTCTCAATCAGAGGAGGATTTCTTTTTTATTTTTGTATTCCTAAGTTAGTTTTCTTTTTTCTGTTTTACTTTCTTTTTTTAAATCCTTTTAAAAATGCCTAGCTTAAAAAAAAAAAGCCTAGCTTAGTTCCTTCGTACCCAAAAGGCAGCTCTAAATCTGAGTAGTAGAAAAGTATGTTGGGTCGTAGTCACTGATAGAAAAACGTACTCAAGATTCTTTGTTGAATGCTTTTCTTTACCTTCCTCTGCGTCTTTCCTCCTGCCATTGGTGGCTTCTTGTTCATCCACCTTGCTTCCCGGCTGTGTCTCCACGCCCTGACTCAGTCTCCCCCACAGGCCCGTTTATTACGTGTCTCGACTGCCTCTCACCTTGTCAGCTGTGGTCTGTCTTTCTTCATCCCTCGGCGCAGTGACTGACGGCTCTCCTCAGGCGCTGGGGCTTTGCTGGGTGTCCTGTACATGACAGTGGTCTTCAGGCATCATCACTAAGAGGGAGTTATTGCCACACCAGGGTCCGTGCTTTGGGTCGACTCACGAGTCTCCAGTGAGCGCATTCCAGGACCCGACAAACGTGCGTGTTGACTGTAAAGACATTCATTGGAAGGAATGATGCTTTGTCGCTCCTGTGGTTATTCGTGGCCTTTGAGCGATGCTGGGACAGAGGGAAGCTTGCTTCTGATTCTAACTCTGGGATGTGTTTGTGAGTGGCTTCCCCGAGTGAGGGTTCTCCAGTTAGTCTTGCTTCTGATTCTAACTCTGGGATGTGTTTGTGAGTGGCTTCCCCGAGTGAGGGTTCTCCAGTTAGTCTTGCTTCTGATTCTAACTCTGGGATGTGTTTGTGAGTGGCTTCCCCGAGTGAGGGTTCTCCAGTTAGTCTTTGGTGCCTTTCTCTGCTCCCTGATCTCTACCAACCCTTCAGACAAAGGACGGAAAGCTGAACTTTTTGTTTATTTTTTTCCCTTGGTCAGAAAGATGCCCTCCCAAACCCAGAGCCTAATTATCGGAGGCAAAGTCACCCAGTAGTGAACCATGTACTATATGCACACTTTTGTGAGCATTTTACGTCTGTGATTTCATTTATTTATCCCCAGAACCCTATGAGATTAGAGATTATGCCTGTTTCACAGATGGTGCACCTTGGGCCCAGGGAGGATAACCCTCCCAGTCTCACACAGCCACACGCGCAGACTCCAGGCTGGATCTGTGTCCGCGGGATGCCCAGCCTCTCTCACACTGTGCTCCACGCCTGCGTGCCTCATCTTCCAGGGGAGGAAACTCTCTGTCTGCTGCTTTCTTGTGTTTCTCTACAACCTGCTCATTTCTTGTCCTCTTCTTTAATCAAGAGCTTGTTGCTACGCTAGCTTCCTTTCTGAGGGAGCGTGTGTGTGTGTGTATGTGTGTGTACGTGTGTCCATGCATCCATGTGTACATATCTGTGTGTATGTGCTTTCCTCAAGTGTCTTACTTGGAACCTCAGGGAGGTTTTCTTCCTTCTCTCTAAACTGCTTAATTTGAAGAAAATTTTAGCTTCAAGAAATTCTTTCTCCCACATCGTCATAATTTCCATCCTGAACAAACCGTTAGTGAATTCTCAGTGTGTTTGAATACAAAAGGACTCTGTTTTCCTGGACTGATTCAAAATGCAACTTCCGGTACGTGATTACGTGGAGCAAAGCCTCCGGCATCATGGAGTTGGAGACGGGGATGGACAGGGCTAGTGGATCCCCGTGGACCAAGGATGAAGAAGCCTATTTCCGGTTATCCTTAAACTGGTAACTAACCTGAGAGGGAATCCCACGTTGTTGCTATAACATCAGTAACAAGTTTGTTGTTTTAATTAAAGTTTCATGATTGATGGCAAATCCCCTGGTTTCACTTTCCATCACTCATTGCTCTGAGCAGATTAATTTATGGCTCTTTAAGTGAAGGTAATCAGTGCTTTAGGCAAATAAACTATTCCATCAGATATAAGGATTCTGGCCTGGGCTGACGGTACACATGGCCCGATTCCCATTAAAAGGATGGATATACTGTAGACTGTTCAGTTAATCAGAGTCATATCCAGGGAGAATTCTGGACAGTAGTTCATCTTCCTTATTGAAAATACCCTTGACTACATTTTAGGTCGTACGGAAAATGGGCAGATTTTATCCCAAACCACGTTGACGGCACTTCTGAATGTTCAGGAATGCAAATGGCTTCATTCCTGTGGGAGACCCAGTGCTGCATAGACCTTATTTTTCCTCTCCCAGTCTTTCCGAACACTCTGTCATGTTGTGTGTGTTGGTGTGAGAGGCTGAACAATACGTACTGGCACCGAATGATTTTCTTATTGATAAATGGAGCAATATATTTTTTTGTTTTACGGCTCAATTCTCGCTCCTTCTCTTCCATTTTTAAGGCAGAAAAATTAGGGCATGTCTTCCTTCCTGGCACAAAATTGTTTTACTTTATCATAGCCAATCGTATTGTAAATTCATAAAAGCGTCTAGAGACTTGATAGTAAATTAAAGATGTTTCAAAACAATAATGTTTCCTGAAAATGATGTGCAACTTTATTGCAGAAGGGATAAGAAGCTGAAATTTCTATAGGACTCTGATTCATTTCCCCATCCTGGGGTGACAGAAAATGAGTTGAGTAAGTTACCCCGGGCTTGGGTAAGGATACCGTGGGCAGGAAAATAGTGTTTCCTCCGCACACGTCCAGGCTCTGCAATCTTGATGAGCTTGTATTCCGAAGGGTGTCGGTTGCTGACATATACAACTCCAAAGCCGGGGCTTTAAGGGACAGCCTGTTGCATTTTTAATCATAAAGCAGTCTAGACTTAAATCTTTCATAACTGAACTCAAATCGGAATCCATCACACGTACTTCATATTAGCTAGCGTCTCTGGCATGATGGTGGTAGCTGTGTAAAATATTTGTTTGGCTTGTTTAGAATTGAATTGTAATGTTCTAAAGCGAGAAATTATTGCTGGTGTAGAAGCTGCCAAATCGCTAATACCCCTAACAGCGTTCTGCCAGTGAGTCGAAACTGCAGGAGATATTCTCACCCTGAGCAGAACAGACAGCACCACCCGGACACAGGAGGAGGACCCTGTTTCTGAGTAGCCGCAGAATCTGTTAGCTGTCTCTCCTGCGTAGCCATTGTTTGTGCAGACTTGTCTCAGGCTTGAACTTGCCAGGGACAGTCATGTTTTCATCCTCCCGCCCCTATCACAGTGTCTGGCACGTGACTGGAACCAAATACAGTTAAGTCCCCTACATTCGAACAAGTTCCGTTCCGAGAGCATGTTCATAAGTCCAACAAAGTTACCCTAGGTACCCAACTCACACAGTCAGCTATATAGTACTGTAATCACCTTATAATACTTGCCACACAAATAATACATAAAAAAAAACAAACCAACCCCCAAAATAAAGAAAACATGTTTAATCTTACGTACAGTACTTGAAAAGTGCAGTAGTACCAGCTACATCACTGCTGCTTTTACGCTTGCTTCCGGACATCCTGCGCCTGAAATGAAGATACTGTACTGCTGTACTCTACACAGTGCTGTACAGTAAAGTACACAAAAGCACAACCACTTGTAGAGGATGCACGCCCGTGACAGTGCACGCCAGACACGTGCAGTAACTTCCGTGATTGGACACGCGAACGCACGTTCGCATGATTGAAAGTACACAACTTGAAGGTTCGTATGTATGGGACTTCTTGTAATGTTTGTTGGGATATAGAAATGCTATTTTGGCTCAGCCCTGCCCCCTCACTCCTTCTTTCCATCTCTCTCCCTCCCCTTTTCCCAACCCTCACACTCACCTTTGGGCTTTGCTTTCTAGGCAAAGCAGGAAAAACGCCAGTTCCGTCTCCCAGGATTCTTGGGAGCAAAACTATTCCCCCGGGGAAGGCTTCCAGAGTGCCAAGGAGAACCCCAGGTATTCCAGCTACCAAGGCTCCCGGAACGGCTACCTGGGCGGGCACGGCTTCAACGCCAGGGTCATGCTGGAGACCCAGGAGCTCCTCCGCCAGGAGCAGAGGCGGAAAGAGCAGCAGATGAAGAAGCAGCCCCCTCCCCCCGAGGGGCTCAACAACTATGACTCATATAAAAAAGTCCAGGACCCCAGTCACATCCCCCCCAAGGGGCCCTTCCGGCAGGACGTCCCCCCCTCCCCTTCTCAGGTCGCCAGGCTGAACAGACTCCAAACTCCTGAGAAAGGGAGACCCTTCTATTCCTGAGAAGGAGAAGAGCAGACTCTTCGTGTCATGCAATAAAGGACATTTTCCTATGAAGACTTGTATTTTGGGAGTTTTTTTGAAACCTCGATGGTAGTATGGAATATTTCTGTTGCTGGTATTAGTGCCTTTAAGCAGTGTGGGCAATTCGATGGAAGGCCTTAATGTCTTTGCCACTGTGTCCCAAGTGTCTGTTTCATGGAAGGATTTCCCGCCATCTGACAATCACCTGTTCGAGGCATCGTACGCTCTGCATCTCTCAGGTACTGGGAATCTGGCCCAGCCCGGGAGACGTCGTGGCTTCCTGTTACCGTCCCCTACAGCTTGTGGCAACAGATTACCCTGAAGTCAAGGGTGACGCTGGACCCTCTTTTTTCCCTTTAAGTTTCTTAGGTGAGGTGACATCTCCATCTCTGGTGGATGAAAGTGGGTGACATACACCAGAAATTGGGACTCCGTGGTACTTCCCGGCACAGTCATTTTTAATCCTTTGTAACCAGTATGGTCTCCCTTTTCTCTCTCAGCCCCTTGCGACAAGAAAGTTCCTTCATCTAAAAGAAGCTAAGCCATATTCCAACACCATCTGTTTATCAGGGGGGGTCCTTTTGTAACTGCCTTATAACTCAGTGTTACCAATAAAGTGATTATTCTGTCTGTGTGTATAAATACCCTTGCTCTCAGTCCCGACCCTCACATGTGTATTGAGTCACCATGGCTCTGCGTGGGGAACAGGGGAGACAGGCGTCAGCCCTGGTGGGGCAGGGGGCCGCCCCCCCGCCGGCCCAGTGTGTGTCATGACACGGTGGGTGGTAGCTAAGGAAAGAAAGAATTCTCCCAGGATGAGCGTCTGGCCCAGTACATCCCAGCCATTCTTTGTAAATTAGTTTTTGTTTGATGAGTTGGCAGGAAGGGCCTAGCATGGAGCAAACATCAGTCGGACACTCACTTTGGGATTCCAGAACCTCACCTGCTTTCTCCGGTTTTTAAAGTCGGTCGCAATGGATGGCTGTCTGTTCATCCACCTGCTGTCTCTCTGCCTGGGGATGTCATCCAGGTTTCAAGATAATTCTGCCATGAAATAGAAAAGGTAAATAAGAAGAAAGCTCTTCCACATGCCACAGAACATTCTGGTGTCCCCAAACAGGGATAACACAAGAGTGCCCTGGTGTCAATATGTTAATGTACGTGCGGGTCACGAGGACCTGGGTTACTCCCGTGTTCCCATCTTCTCATTTGTTGGTCTGAACATCCTGTTGTAAACCGTGGCTGGATTGCTAAAGTGCCTGCAAATCCCGATGTGAGAAAAGCTTGAGATGAAAGCTCAGCATACTGTGTGTTAACAAAAAAGAAAAAAAAAGACATGTACTGATACGCCTATTTTCTATTTTTTATTTTTACCGGCACATTGTATGTTTGTGTCCACTTCTTTTTAGAAAACATGTGAGGGGTTCATCCCCATACCTACGTCTCTTTCGCATTTCTGTGTTATGGTTCTGTTTGTTCACGGAACATAGCGATGTTGAAATGATGTGACCAGTGTAAGCGTGGTGACCTCCAACGACAGTTGCTCTTCCTCACAGCCTCCCCTGTGCTGTGAGAAACAGCTTTCCCTGTACATATGAGACTTCTAATAAAAGGCATATTTCTTCCTGTTCTCTGTGTGTCTGTAGCATTCCTGTGAAAACTCTCCTAGCTGGGTTTTTTTAGTCTACCAACAGATGTAATTTTTTTTTCCATATTTAGAGAAAGTTGAAAGTTTCCTCATCTCTGTCTGTGCAGACACGTAAGTGGGTGATTGATTGTTTATTTGAACCCCTGAGGAGAGAGGGGACAGGAAAGAGAGAAGGACCTAATTAATGAGTCCACTGGAAGGCCCAGGCTGCCCGGAGTAGCCGGGAAATTCGGAATGGGAGGAACCGATACACTAGAATAAATAAAAGAATAATTTATACAGAGAGCGATGTAATATTTCCGTTGTTGCCCTTTGCACGATGGACCATTTCAACAAGGCGAATGTTCTGCTTGAGTCCTGACCATGTGTACCTCGATCCCAGAGAGAAGTCCAAATTCAAGCTGACTTCCAAACTAGCCTGGTTCTTACTTCCCAGATTACACAACGAGGCTTTGCTCCTTCTTCCAGAGGGACACTCATGAATATTTGTATGGTGCTTTGAAGACACAAAGGGCACTAGATCCCTGGGTGGGCCTTGTGCACCATTATGGTCGTGGTCCCCACCCAAAGGACAGGCTTTGCAAAGACCTGTCCAAAATGCCCTCCCGTGGAGGGCCGAGCATCAGCTGGTTGTCATAGCAACCCTTATCCTGCCACTAAATCCAAACTCTGTCACCTCAAGATTGGTAACGAGAGGTGTATAGCAAGCCAAGGAGATAACACGTCTTTGGTTCTTATATGCCTACAAGGTGTGGGAAAGTAGAAAAGCGAGGATGGACAGATTTGTTAATTTTCTCACTGACCAGGAGGCCCGCTGCAAATGCCAAAACTCACAGGTTATTTATCTCAACTGACAGTGAGAAGAGAGACAGTACTGAATGTTGTGGGAGCCTAAATCACAGAGGATTTGCTGATTAAAACTGACAGTTTGAGCCACACAGAGAAGAGGTGGAGAAATAGATGTGGGTCAGCACAGAAGTGAGAATATGCCCGATGAAGCAGTCCTGTCTAAATGAACTGGCCTCTGCCCCAGCACATCTCACAAGGACTTGCTGGGACCAGAGGGAGAGTGTGTCCACAGGGAGAAGTCTCAAGTCAGGAAAGGGTGCAGGTGGCAGCCCCAAGGCCCTCACACAGCTAAGGATGGAGGTGCAGTCACTCAGCTGTCCCTCAGAAAACGTGGTCCCCCTGTTATCGCCTCTCTTAGGCCATTAGGACTACAGATAGTCTTATAAATATGTATATGTAACTATACATTATAAAACAACATTATATAATGTAGCAATAGTCTGTGTAACTCAAGCACCACACCCACCTCCTTTCCCTGGAGTCAGTTAGACCAAAGGCAGCTCAGAGGTGAGCGGATCCCAGGTATCTCACTAAAAGGAAGGAGAGATGGACCCGGGCTCCTCAGCTTTTCTGCTAAGGAAGTCAAATCTATCAACTCCGAGACGGTAAACCAAATGAATTTTGTTTCATCGAGCGGGGGCCATTGGTTTTGTTGCAAACCCTTTTTGAAGAAGGGCAGAAAATAAGCAAAGATTGCTGACCACCACTTAGGCGGCAGTGGGCTTTGTCATGATCTGCCACCATGAGTCTCAACACGAGGCCAGAGGGAAGAAGAGACCAGGGGTCCGGAGGCTTCTCTGTCCACATCACTCACCCCAAAAGGGCACTCATCTCCTGGGCTGCTCCCCTTCTCCGATTGTTTTCATTAGGGAGTAGACGTTGTTCGTCTATACACATGACAGGCACATACAGCAGATGTGAAATGCGTACGTAATTCTATATTTAGCTGGTTATTTTCATGTGTCCCTTATTTCATTCTTAAAACCCAAGTCTTACCTCCAGTTGATATCAACCTGAGCTTAAGCAGATAGTAATTTGTTTCTGGCTTTGTTTGCTGGTCCTGGCAGAGGAAGTGACTGAGGTTCCATCACGCTTGTCCCATCGTGGATGTCCTTGTACGACATGGTGTGCTGTACATTTAAATGTCTATTTAACAATCAGTTCTTTTCTTCTTTTTTTTTTTTAACAAAGATTACTCTGACAATGACATGTCAGGCAAGGAGATAATCTTTTCTTACTTCAGAGACAGGATATCATCTTAATAAGGCAGCTAGTAAGCATGTTCACAGGTCAGAAAGTGAGAATGATGGAGAGACTTTAATGGAAAAACCATCTTCAGCTCTGAGTAATGATTAGATCACAAAGCTGGTTGAATTAAATTGACTTTTTTTTTTTAATGCAAGGAGGATGAAGGTTGTAATTCTGAGCATAAGCTTTTTTTTTTTGAACAAGAAACATATTTTACTTCAGATTTCATAGAGAAAAGGTGGGATTATCATTGCCTTCCGCACAGAAGGAGCTTATTTTCCCGTTAGACGGGTTGTTCCCTCCAAAATTCATCATCTTCCCGGTCAGCATACATCTTCCTCTGCCTCCTTTTCCTTTTCCCTCAGCTTTCATATTCAGCAAAGGAAAAATCGATGGGTGCCCTTTGTCCATAAATTTAGTTTTTTTAGATTAAACCCTATAGTGGAGAATTTGATTTTTATGAAGGATTCCATTATGAGTGAGATAAGATCAAATGTCTTTGCTAAAGAGAGTAATTGCGTTTCCTCGTGCGTTTTTTTTTTTTTCTTTCTGAGTTTAAATTTCAACGATCAGTTTTTATCTCCTCATTTTTTATTTTTTAAAGCGAGTTATCGGTGCGCTGGCCTGTCACTCCCTAGATGTGTCTATTTCATTCCGGACACGGGAGAAAAGTGCAAGAAACAAGGACCAAGGCTTCCCACTGTGAAGCTGAACACTTACTCCTCTTTCATCCTTAACATTTATTTCCTCACAGGATCAATTAAATGTGTGAAAAAAAGCGCTCTTTTGAATTGCTCAACTAACTGCCGAGTCACCTCGCACTGTCGTTGGCTTAGAAAAACCGTTTGGAGTTTGTTCCCATCTCTGCATCTGCAAAGTCTCGTGATGATCTGAGTCTCCTCCTGGGGTGTCCATCGGCTCTTGGATCAGCGGCTAGAAGGTGGTGTAAGGGCAGGAGCCCTTCTCCCTTCTCTGAAGGCAAGTTGCTGCTTGTTGGAGGCTCCTTCTGAAACTGAAGTTTGGCTTCCATGAGGGACTTTACGATGCAAATATTTTAAGTACAACTTTGAAGATTTTGCCATTAAAAACAGTCTTATGTGGCTCAGGGCCCAGCCGACTGCAAACTATAAGGGGGGAGTGCCATAAATTGGTGGCAAGGGACAGGAAGGAAACAGCCCAAATTTCTAAACCAATCGTGACCTTGGTGAATGATTTGGTTTCAGGGTTCAGCTCATATCTGACTTGCTTTTTTTTTTTTTTTTTTTTTTTTTTTGCGGTACGCGGGCCTCTCACTGTTGTGGCCTCTCCCGTTGCGGAGCACAGGCTCCGGACGTGCAGGCTCAGCGGCCATGGCTCACGGGCTCAGCCGCTCCGTGGCATGTGGGATCTTCCCGGACCGGGGCACGAACCCGTGTCCCCTGCATCGGCAGGCGGACTCTCAACCACTGCGCCACCAGGGAAGCCCTCTGACTTGCTTTCATTCGGCTCTCGTTGTCAGTGGCAACAAACTTATCACGGTTGTTTATGTTGGGATGAAATGGGAGTAAACATTAGTCTGACAACCCAGACAGAGGTGGAACGAGGACTTGCCCTGAAAGCCGGGTATTTTGGAATCATGCAAAGCTTTGAACTTGGCTTGTGGGGCCTCCAGGTGAATTTGTCCTGCGCATGCCCTTGACTTGCAACTCCATTTCCAAGGCTTCTTTAATGTCATCTGCATGACTTGCCTCCCATCTGAGCCTAAGGAGCTCGCCCTCTGGTCCAGGCAACCACAGCGTTAACACAGAATCTGAATCGGCCATCAGAGGGCGCGGCAGCCCCTGGCTCCCACCTTACCGGGCTGACTTATGCGTGTAGTGCTTTACAATTGGTACAGCATTCTCTTCTTTCGCATCCCCAAACCCTGTGAAGCACGTTAGGGAAATGAGAGTCCAATTTTACGCATGAGGAAATGGGGAATCCGAGAGCTTGTGACTTGCCGGTTGGTGAACAGCCCAATCACAATGTGGAACCCATTGTCCTGAACCTGTGGAGTTATAAGGGTTTTATCAAAAGGATGTTTTTTTGTTTTTAACAATTTAAAATTCCTTACTTGATGGTAATTCATTGATTGGGAAAAGAAACACAATGTAATGCATAAAGAGTTAGGAAATTAACAATGCCCTGAAAATAAATTTTATTAATCATAATACTATTTGCGTGCACTTACAAATACATATGTACATATATTATATACATTATGTGAGACAAACACAATGGTTCTATAATGGTTTACTTTAGTCCAAAAATGCCTTTTGAAATAGGCAACCAGCCAGGCCTCCGTGTGGATCTGCAGACCCCACTGGATCCCTTGTTGCTAACTACTGTTCCATGCTTTGGATCCTTTGCTTCACTATTTAAACCTCTTAGACCAGAAAGTATGTATTTCTAAGCCAGGTTCTGATGTTGAGAAAAGAAAGAGTCCTATGAGATTAAAGGCAGACAAATTTAAAAAAATAAGGGTCTGCACCATGGGGAAAGCAGGATGCTTTAGAACACAGAGTGGCCACAACAGAAAGCCAGTCCTAGCAGGCGCGTTTCTGAAGCAGATGCAGGAGAGACTCCCAAATGCTAATACAATATAGAAAAAGATCGCTGGAAGATTGTGCAAAAACACAATGACAATTTGCATTAAATCATCAGCTGTTTTCAGCACAGATGGGAAAAGCCTGTTACAAAATGTTGTAAGACATTTGCGGCGGGTTTCAAGCTGGACAGGCATTAAAAACATTCTTAAGCTTTTCACGTTGGAATAAAAATGTAAATCATTTTTAGTGAGGAGTTCTTCTTTACCTATCCTTTTTCTTTGTATTTTATTTTATTTTTGGTAAAGAGATGACATACTAATGGCCAAGGAGAAACGATCCATTTACAGAGTTGGAGAGATAAAATTTATCTCCAAAGAGGCAGAATATTAATTATGCATAGAAAGAAACTTTTACTCTGAGACATTCCCAATGCAACCAGTGGCTTATTTCACTCCAGATCCTAATCAAACACAGTCACAGCATCTGGAGAGAAACACAGGAGGTTACTGGGTGTGTTTCAGGGCAGGGAGCAGGGTTGGGCGGCGCCAAAGGATGGGACACCTCCTCCAGGAGGCTCTCTGGGGTTTGCCCACGGCTTCACCGTACAGCTGTGTCCATCCTCTGCTCCTTTAAATGGGCTGTGGGGTTGTGAAGCAGGAGCCAGCAGCTGATGCTCCAGGGCCCACTCCTCTGATCCGCGTCCCTGGAGAAGAGACGCAGACAGCCACAGACTTCGCATCTGGAAGAACTGGCTGGCCCAAGGAAACGAGTTTCCAATAACTAATCCAGCTGAACGAGGCACTTCCCTTGGCTCCAGCTCTCCTTCCCGTAAGCCAGGAAATGTTCTCTCCATTCATTAGGGCATGGCTCATCAGGGACTTCTAATCTCTGATTGGCTACTTCATACACTGTGGTAGTATCTTCCGCTACCCATCTGAAGTCCTTTTAGGGTTCCCTCTGGATTAATTGAAAGCCATGGATATCCTGTTTGTGTGATCTATTCAAGGTAATTGTAAGGCCATGAAGAGGCCAATATTGATTTTTAAAGAAGATGCCACTTTACAAGGCATGAAATGGACAATGTGTAATGTGGAGTCAGTCTAGGGAAAATCATTCATGCATTCACGCACTCGTTTGTAGTTCCCACTGTGTGCAGAGTTCTGGGTTAGATGCTGGGAACACTCCAGCGAGTAACACAGTCTTATTCTAATGGGGACTTGCTGATAGCAGTCAGAGGGTGAAACTAGCATGAGGAGAATGAAGGAGGGTTAGGGAATAGAGAATGAAAGGAAGCCAGGGATCTTCTGTTTCAGGAGATCACAGCTGAGCAGAGGTCTGAAGGGGTGAGGGAGCCCTGGGGCTGTCTGAAGGAAGAGCCTGCCTGGGAGAAACATCCATAAGTGCAAACTTGAGGCCACCGTGTGCCTGGTGTGTCATGGAGCAGTCAGGAGCCCAGGCTTACAATTTGTCAGGTGAATGGGCTGGGGAAGAGGAGGGTCGTGATCGGAGCTGGATGAGGAGGAAGTAAGGGCTGGAGTCAGGCGAGGGCAAGAAGTGATATCAGGCCCGCGGGGCCAAAGGATGGCTGGAGTTGGGGACTAGAGCTGATGAGTGGGGTGACCCAAGGAGCGATTGTGGAGGGGTATGGAGGGTGTGTCCGTGGGAGAAGGTGGCCAGTGTGAGACAGTCAGGGACCGAGAGACCAGTATGGCAGAAGGATCTTCTTCGTGGGTGTGGAAATCAATTCCAGCAACAAAGATGGCTGCAAGACAGTAGTGCAGGTGCTAACGTCGTCACAAGATGGAGGTCTGGTAGAAACCTGCCACCAAGAGTGGAATAACACATATTGTAGCCAATTCACAGCTGCAAAGAATTGGGGGAGGGTTGGGGAGAAGGGAGGAGGGATGCCCTGGAGCCTCAGCAGGAGTGAGAGGGACACTTCACCCACGGCCAAGCCCGAAATACGCACAGTGTCAGGGGAAAACAGCCACCTCTGGGAGGGCCGTGGGGTCGACAGGAGGAAGAAGTGGCAGGGTTGGAGAAAGCCCTCCAGGGATGTCAGACGACGTTAGGAGCACAACCCAGGCATCTTGGGCGTCTTCTGATGAAGTGAAAGGGGGTGCAGAGCAAGATAAAGTTCTGTGGTCTCTGAGTGGGAGGTAGCGATTCAGTTCTAACCATTGCCTACTTCTCAGAGGCCAGAAAGCAGGAGTCTTGCAAAGTGTTACGGTCCCCTTTGCCTAGGAGTGGGCTGCTATGACTTTTTGCATCACAGCAGCTGAAATGCCCAAACCCACTTGATGACAATAGATGTATGCATCCATCCGTCCTTCCATCCATCCAAGGGCTGATATATACCAGACAGTGTGCCGTCACTGTGCATTCAGTGATCAACTGAAGAGACATGGATATTCTCATTAAAATTACAGTCCAAAGGCAGAAGCAAACACTAATTAAATAAACACACTAATAGATGTAGTACGTTAAGCTATGACAAGGGCTCTCAAAACCAAGTTGCTATGAGAGAAAAACAGGAGGAGGGGACATAATGATGATGGGGACAGTGAAAGGTCTAGTGAGTTGAGACCTGAAGGATCCTGAAAACCTAACAATTTGGCAAAATACCAAGAACCTGGAAACTTCATAACCTATGGTGTTGAGGTTTCATTTTCTAAAATGGAACTAATGAAACAACCCAAAAGGTGGACAGATCTATACCCAAACCAGTTTAAAAAAATTGTTTATTACAAAAATTGGACCTAAACATGCAAAAATAAGAGAATGGTTAAGTAAATTATGGCATGTGGTGTACTCGTACGTTATCAGTTATTAAAGTGGAAACAGCATGTATATCTAGGAGGTTAATTCTTTCTCGGTAAATCACTCCATGCGGATCATGAAAGCTCTAACATGTGAAGATCTCTGACACACTTTACTACGTCACTTAGTATTAAGAGTAATAAACTTGGAAATACCATTGATGTGGAATGATAAAAGTGTACCACATTTTAATCCGTTCCTTTTCTTTTTATAAGGGCCTTATTTGTACCATAATATGTAACAAGAAGCCCCAGAGAAAGAAGAGGGCTTCAACCAAGTGACCTTTGACAAAACTCTGAGTTTTGTTATTTATGGACTGAGAACAGTAGAGAGTCGTATGGCCTCTGTACCTCAAACAGCTGCCCTCACGGGTCCTCAGGTTATTGCCAGTGATCCCCAAGTTACTGCCAGTTTAAAGCCCTTGAACGTTTCAAGTGGTTCCTGCCTCAATTTCTTAACAAGTAACCATCCCATGTTCTCTGGGTAAGTGTCATTGATCAAAATTATTTTGACTCCTCTTCAAATCTGCTTGCTGTGTGGGAATTCGTTGGTATTGACCAGTGACTTAAGCTAAAGAAATTAAGAGAGAAACTACCTTCCACTGAGCATGTGTGAGAGGTTTGGGAGGGTTTTATATTTTTCCTTAATAAAAAAAAAGGCTGCGTGCAATAAAAAGGAGCCCGAGAAGTTTTCTAAACCCTCAGGTTGGTCCAGCAACAAAAGCCTTACAGCCTGTTTTCCTAATCATTTATTCAGTACCTGGAACAAGCTGACATCTCTTACAATGATGAACTCTTGGCCTGATCTTTTCTCATTGGCCTTTATCAAAAGATTTTAAAGTTTAATCAAGAAAAGAATTGTTTACGGCTTCCCTGGTGGCGCAGTGGTTGAGAGTCCGCCTGCAGATGCAGGGGACACGGGTTCGTGCCCCGGTCCGGGAAGATCCCACATGCTGCGGAGCGGCTGGGCCCGTGAGCCATGGCCGCTGAGCCTGCGCGTCTGGAGCCTGTGCTCCGCAACGGGAGAGGCCACAACAGTGAGAGGCCCGCATACTGCAAAAAAAAAAAAAAAGTAAAGAATTGTTTAAAAGCTTAGCTTTTACAAATACCAGAAGTTAAGAGCTCTCACTTAGCTATGGATTGATCTTCAGGATGGACAGTCGGATTCTAGAGGGGGAAGAGCATCGGACGTTCTCTACAGGGTGGGGACCTCCCTAGGATCTCTCTCCTCCCATTCATGGCTCAAATCACAACTTTTCCAGAATGCGTCCACCAGATGACTACTTTTCACTAGAGCTCATGTTGAGGGTGAGCCAGAGACACAGAGAAATCACGCAACATACTGGGAAGTTTAGGTACAAGTTTTCCAGCCCAGCCTTGGGAGGATGAGGGAGGTGGGATGAGTAGCGAGTGCCTAGCGCTTAGGCAGTCTTTTGAATCCCGAAATGACAAGATGCTAAGGCGTCTAGAGCCATCTGATTACTATTTAATAACGTTGGCCATTAGGAGACTGTCAAAGATTCATGCTCTGCTCTGGAGTGCCAACTTTCCTTTTGAAACTTGGAGAGACTGGTGAAAATGTTGGCTTTGGCAGATGGGCTCTTGGCATGCATGGGAGTATTGATCCCCCTTGCAGGGTAGGAAATGCTACTCTCTCTCTGATTAAAAGTTTCTTACAAAGGAGAACACCAGCTTAAGGTGGTCAGCATCGTTAGTAGCCTACATTTAAGAGATCTCTACATTAAGGAGTGTCTGTTGCCAGAGTGTCCATCTGACTTTAATGGATCTGACATTAAAGAAATCTGACATTTCTTTTCCCTTTCAGATGCTGTGTCCTTCTTTAGTCTGACTCTATCATCGTGCCTCTTCGCTTTGCCCATTTTCTCTATAAACCTTTCTTTGCTAAGATCTATGGCTTTTCATGTGAAAATGGGACCATCAGTTGGAAAAAACCCACGAATACTAAGACTTTTAGGGACAAGCATGTTAAATCCCGTTTTGGTGAATCTGAAGGTGAGATACTGCAACACCTTGCAAAGTGATCCATCCACACTGCAGGACTCGAGTCTATTCAAATCCAGATGAGACTTTGGCCCATTGTTTTAAAAACAGCTGGATCCCTTCAAGACCCTAGAGGTGCACCCTGAATCCTTGGTCTTGGGTGAGCCCTGAGGCCCGATTCTGTTGCTTAAATCTCCACATTGATCTTTTCACCCAGTTAACCTCAAGGATTTGTTGAATCCCAGCATTGTGTTTCAGGCTTATTTCTGGCTTTGGTTTATATCTCCTCTATGCAAGCCTTCTTTGGTGACCCAGCCTCCACTGTCTTTTGGTTTGACCAAGCAGCTCAGCTCCATCTCTCCAAACGTGTTCCAGGCTTGGATCGCACTTTGCTGTCCCCAAATGACACCCAGGACACTACATCCAACACCTCTGATAGGTTAACTTCATGAAATTAATTGACCATGAAATTAACCTGGCTTCTTTCTCATAGTAGACAATAAATGTTTGTTGAGTGAATGCTTCACCTGAAACTTAAAAGGACTTGAAGTTTTTGCGGTAGTGTCTTTCTGATTTCCCTTTTTGCACTTAAAGCAAGCGTGTAGTGTTTCTGTAAACAATGAGTGGGAGACAGAGAGAGACAGACCAAGGTATAAGAAAACAGACGTAGGTACATTTGAAGTAGGAAAATTTTTAAAAGGCAAATACTCCTAGATTCTTGAGTGACTTTGAGAGTTATTCCTAATGAAATTTGACATGTTTTAATAAAATTCAGTGGATGGAGTATTGACCCCCACCTTCATCCCTGAAATGTTGGTGTTCCTCTGGGATATGTCCTGGGTCCTCTTCTCTTCTCTCTTTTGTCCCCTTCCTCTTCATCCCTTCTACAGCCACCTGTACGTTGAAGACACCCGGCCCCCATGTCCCTGGGACCCTCACTTCTCCCGTGGTCTTCGCTCTGCTTTGCTCTTTTCTATGGAGCTGAGGAGCCACTGCCTCTGCTGCTGGCGCCCTCTCTGGGTCTACCAGTGCCTGTGCCCGAGGCCATGGTCTCTGGGGGCCTTCAACCTCCCACTGGGGCTCACCGTCCCTCCGCATTGCCCCCTATTCTTGTTTGTGACACAAATCAGTGCAGTGTCAAGGGGCATGGGCTCGAGTCAGCTGACCTGGGTTTGGATCCCAGCTTTGCCACTTACTCACTGAATAATCTTGGCTTTTAACCTCTGCAAGCCTCAGTGTTCCCATCAGTGAAATGGGGACAGTACCCCATTTCAGTACCTACGAGATAGGGTTGTTAAGACGATTTATCAATAACATAGCTGCTTAGTCCCATGCTTAGAACCTAAGTGCCCCCCGAATTGTAGTAGTTTTTCTTCTTCACAGATTCCTTTGTGAGAGTATCTCCTTCAGTTTTTCCTGGCAGCCCCCTTCTATCCATGGGGCTCAGAGGGAGTTTGCAGGGATGTTCAGAAAACTGGATCTTAAACAGTCACTGGGCTCTTCACCCTCCACCCATTGGTCCCTCTCCTGTTCCCTCCTCTCCTCCAGAAGATGCCTTTTTTAAAAACATCTTTATTGGAGTATAATTGCTTTACAATCGTGTGTTAGTTTCTGCTTTATAACAAAGTGAATCAGCTATACATATGTCCCCATATCTCTTCCCTCTTGCGTCTCCCTCCCACCCTCCCTATCCCACCCGTCTAGGTGGTCACAAAGCACCGAGCTGATCTCCCTGTGCTATGCGTCTGCTTCCCACTAGCTATCTATTTTACGTTTAGTAAATGCTACTCTCTCGCTTTGTCCCAGTTTACCCTTCCCCCTCCCCATATCCTTAAATCCATTCTCTAGCAGGTCTGTGTCTTTATTCCCGTCTTGCCCCTAGGTTCTTCATGACCATTTTTTTTTTTTTAAAGATTCCATATATATGTGTTAGCATACGGTGGTGGGAATGTAAATTGATACAGCCACTATGGAGAACATTATGGAGGTTCCTTAAAAAACTAAAAATAGAACTACCATATGACCCAGCAATCCCACTACTGGGCATATACCCTGAGAAAACCATAATTCAAAAAGAGTCATGTACCAAAGTGTTCATTGCAGTTCTATCTACAGTAGCCAGGATATGGAAGCAACCTAAGTGTCCATCAACAGATGAATGGATAAAGGAAATGTGGCACATATATACAATGGAACATTACTCGCCATAAAAAGAAACAAAATTGAGTTATTTGTAGTGAGGTGGATGGACCCAGAGTCTGTCATACAGAGTGAAGTAAGTCAGAAAGAGAAAGACAAATATCATATATTAACGCATGTATATGGAACCTAGAAAAATGGTACAGAGGAACTGGTTTGCAGGGCAGAAGTAGAGACACAGATGTAGAGAACAAATGTATGGACACTAAGGTGGGGGAAAGAGGCGGTAGGGTGGTGGTGGTGGTGTGATGAATTGGGAGATTGGGATTGACATATATACACTAATATGTTTAAAATGGATAACTAATAAGAACCTGCTTTATAAAAAAAGAAATAAAATAAAATTCAAAATAAATAATAATTTTTTTTAAAGTTTACTTTAAAAATTGTTGCCGGTTGATGGTAAGGTACACGCGTTTGAGATCCATCAATCTGCATAATTATCATTTAAAAGGAGCAGATAATAATCATAGCTTATATTTATTCTTAGACCGGTCTAAGTGCTTTAGATACATTAATGCACAACAGCCCTATGAGGTCGATGCTGTCTATTATGGTACCCATTTTATAGATGTGAAAAACTGAGCATAGAGAGGTTTATTATTTGCCCAAAGTCACACAGCTAGCGAGTGGTAGAGCCAGGATTCAGACTGAGGTGGGGTGACTCTCCATAGAGCCAATGCTCTCATCCAGATAAAATTAGAGACTGAACCACCCTTTCTCAGGCTCCCTTGGCCTTTATTCTACTGGGTTCTCTGTCCTGCTGCTGCCTCAGTGCAGCTCTCTGAAAGGCCATTTAGAAGGAGTGGGGCAGCTTTCTGCAGGCCTGTGCCTGTTGACAGAGCCCACACCGTCCACTCCCTGCTTCTGGTGGAGGAGGGCTGGACGGCCGCCTCCAGCAGTTTCCTGTTCCTTGTCCAGGACCAGCTCCAGACCTCAGCGCTCTACCCCTTCCCTCTGCACCACCCAACCTCGGTGAAGAAAGATAACCCATCTCTCGGTGCCATCTTCTCCCAGCCACGGTCAGTCACAGGCCCACAAAGGGCTTCCTCTCTCTCACAGGGATGTCTTGAGGACAGAGGCGGGCTCACAGGGCTGCTCACGAAGCTTCAGTTCCAGGCTCCTCCCTTGCAAGGCCCCTTCCAAGAAGACCTTGTGCCTTGTGTGAGAGTCATATTTTTTTTTTTTTTTTTTTGCGGTACACGGGCCTCTCACTGCTGTGGCCTCTCCCGTTGCAGAGCACAGGCTCCAGACGTGCAGGCTCAGCGGCCATGGCTCACGGGCCCAGCCGCTCCGCGACACGTGGGATCTTCCTGGACCGGGGCATGAACCCGTGTCCCCTGCATCGGCAGGCGGACTCCCAACCACTGCACCACCAGGGAAGCCCGAGAGTCTTAACTTTCTATTCTTTTCCTAGAGCTCCCCTGACTGTGTGAGTGTCACACACTAGTTTCAAAACCTAGATTTGTCCCTGCTCCAGGGATCCTTCTAGGCGCTGTCTCCAAAAATGAGAACTCCAGTTCTACTACTCCTCAGCTGGCTTTCAGAGACTTGGTGACCAGCCCTTAAGTAGTTCTCTCTGCCCTGGTCTCTCCCACTCACTGGGACTGCGTGCTCTGTCCTGGCTTCCACTTTTCCTGGGTTGAGAGTGAGACCCAGGTATCAAATTCCCTTTTCCTTCTGGCCTAGAACAACAGGTAAGGCCCATCTCACCCTGGTTCCCAGAACACAGTCAGGTCCCCTTGCTGGAGCAAGGAAACCAGACTCCAGATTTCGCCTCCCTCCCCCTGACACTCTCCCCCAGCCCGTGAATCCCCATCTCTGGCCTTCCAGGGGCCATGAGCTAATGTTCTTACAATGCAGCCCACATCCCACGTATTAGGATGCAGGAAGCACCGTAATTACCTCTGCAGCTGATTTAAGCTTCCAGGTTACGCACAAAATGTTGGGAGCTTGCGGGAAGGGACTCTACTATGGTTATCTAGAACACGCATTGTGGTGGAATCTTGTGATAAAGGTATAAAGAAAATCATTGTTTTTCTGCCCTGGACTTTGGCCAGGAGAAATGTCGAGAAATTCTTTTGTGAATAACCATTCACAGATTTCAACAATTGTTCACTCTTGATGCTAAAGTCTCTGTGCATGAATGATTTTCTCATCTTTATGCAGAATTTTCCCACATTTTTGTTGACTAAAATATTACTAATCTAATTTCCTATTAAAAAACTCATTTCCAGCATCGCAGAGCTGAAAGGTGCTACCAACCGTTTATTCTTCAATTTACATACAACAAATCCTGTAATGTGATGGGGGCTTTTACACAAGGGTGGCTGCAAGCAATTACATGGGCAAAGAAATATTTTAGTCCAGAGCTGTGTGCTGTGTTAATTTCATCTGTTGAACTCCCATTGAGATTTCTCCTGTTGTTAAACTGCCTGTTGATGTGGATTTAGAGAGGAAACTCCACCAAGTACAGCAATTCAATGTTATAATGCTGTTTGTGCTCTAATATTTTCCTTTTAATTATAATTTGGGAAATTGGGGTTTATTAGAAAAAAAGAAGGCATCAGACTGGAATAATTTGTTCTATTTTTCTCCACTCAGCACCATGACAAAGTAGAACATTTTCCAGGTGAAATATTGATTTGGAAAGGCCTGGAAAAATTCCTGATGTCACAACAGGGCTCTGGGGTGGACTGGATCTCATGACGCCTGGCATGGAGGGAGCATGGGATCTGGACTGCTGGCCTGGGGGCACTGTGGCTACTGGGAAGTATTCAGTGGGAGATTTCAGAAGCTAACTCCAGGTCATGTGGAATTATAGCCTCAGATGCTACAGACTCAGGTGTGGTCAGGCTAGTGGATCCCATCTGTCCGTCCATCCCTCCAATCATCCTTCCATCCATTCATCCATCCTTTACTGAATGTCAGGCATATATTACGTCCCTACTTTTGTATCTAGTGTTTTAGAAGATGCAAAATGAATATTTAAAATTCTTTCATTTAGTCATTCAACAAACACTCACTGAGCATCTATGTTCCTGGTGCCATGGTATGTGCCAAGGACACAAAAGTGAAAGCTGGAGCTATCACTATCAGGAAACCACTGATACTTTCTGTCAATACAGATTAGTCTGAATTTTCTAGACTTTGATATAAGTGAAATTATGTAGTACGTATTCTCTTTTGTCTGGCTTTTTTCACTCAGCACAATTATTTTGAGATTCATCCATATCATTGTATGCACGAATGGTTCAGCCTTTTTTTTTTCCTGGGTGCTATTCCATTGACTGGATTTACCATCATTTCCACTGTTCTAGGAGCGTTGTCTTCGCGTCTTTCCCCATATACTGTTCTTGCTGCTTGTTGATACGGTTTCACAGTTCAGATATCTGATGAGCACATCCCATATTTTTTGAGGTGGATGTCACTGACCAACAGAGACATTGGCTCGCCCATGGGTCGGTTGTCTTTCAGTGAGCCAGTATGACCTGGCTGTGGAGAGGGGCTGTGTTATCTTACATGTGGTTGTTTAAGGTGCTATGGGCAGGGCACGCTTTGGGACCATAACTCCAGCACCGTCGTGTGTGGGGATAGCAGGTTAGTATATCCAGCATCTTCCCCAATAGACCAAACGCCAAACCTGTTTGCAAAGTAATTATACAGTCGCTTCTGGGCAGAGGGACCAATCAAAGCCTGGATGTATTCATTGCTGAGAGGTAAAATCTAATGTTTCAATCTGTTGGCTAGCTTTGGTTGCTTCTGTTTGGTTCCTAAACATTGCTCAGATTTTCACTCAATTCTTACTTTTTCTCATAAAGCAAGTTCTTAAAGTGACCAGGAATCTTCATTCGCTATCAAGTACCATCTATACGTGAGGCACTGTGCATTGCCCTTAACAGATGACAAAGATATGTTTCATTTCCCATATTTGAGGTCTTCCTATCCTGCTATCTCCGGGGTATAAGAGTCAAAGGAAGAAGAAGCAGAGGGAGAATTATTCTTCCTGCGGCTCTGTGGTGACCTTGGGGCTTTCTGTTCTCATATCCATTCCATCTCAGTTGAGGAGTTTAATACAATCACACCAGTTCCATTTGTCTTGCCAGGCTGACCAGGAAGGTGTCTGAGACCTGATTCTGGCCAGTGAGACATGAGGCAACATCTGTTGGGGGCAGAATCCCAAGAAAGAGAGAGCGGGTCCGCTGTGTTTCTGGACATAGCCACGTGTGTGTTTGGTAGGGCTGCCATAACAAAGCACCAGACTGTGTAACTTAAACAATAGAAGTGTATTGTCTCGCAGAAGTCCAAGCTCAAGGTGTCGGCAATCTTGGTTTCTTCTGAGATCTCTCTCCTTGGCTTGTAGGTGGTGGTCTTTTCTCTATGTCTTTATATGGTCTCCCTTCTGTGCGTCTGTGGCCCAATCTCCTCTTCTTATAAGAACGCTAGGGCTTCCCTGGTGGCGCAGTGGTTGAGAGTCCGCCTGCCGATGCAGGGGACACGGGTTCGTGCCCTGGTCCAGGAAGATCCCACATGCCGCGTAGCGGCTGGACCCGTGAGCCATGACCGCTGAGCCTGCGCGTCCGGAGCCTGTGCTCCGCAACGGGAGAGGCCACAGCAGTGAGAGGACCGTGTACCGCAAAAAAAAAAGAAGAATGCTAGTCTGGGGACTTCCCTGGTGGTCCAGTGGTTAAGACTTCACCTTCCAATGCAGGGCGTGTGGGTTCGACCCCTGGTCGGGGAGCTAAGATCCCACGTGCCTTGTGGCCAAAAAAACAAAACATAAAAGAGAAGTCGTATTTTAACAAATTCAATAAAGACTTTAAAAATGATCCACATCAAAAAAAAAATCTTTAAAAAAAAGAACACTGGTCTGATTGGGGCCCATCCTAATGACCTTGTTTTGCCTTAATTACCTTTTTAAAGACCCAATCGCCAAATACAGTCAAATTCTGAGGTACCAGGGGTTAGGACTTCAGTGTACGAATCTGGGGGACACAGTTCAGCCCATGCACCATGTCTGACATGATGCCTGGAACAGCCGTGGCCGCCTCGCTGCAGCCCCGGGATGTGTCCAGCACAGCCGACAATGGGAACCCAAGAGCCGGCGGCCTGAGCTGCCTGCTCTGCTCCCTCCCACCTTGTGGGATGACAAATTTCCTTGTTGTTAATCCAGGTGGAGTTGGGGGTTTCAAAAGCAGCCTATGGGAGGGACATAAAACCCGAAAAGTGAGAAGTTGAGCCATTGGCGTTTGCAGGGCTCCTTTGAAGGGGAGAGAGGAGCACACTTTGTTTCTTCTTTTGGAGACTTGATTGCTTTCCCCAACTTGTGAGCATGCACGCACACTGCCCAGGTCTCTGCTCACCCCTCTCCCCCTGGCCACTCATCCCTGGCTTCCAGGAAGGGGCCGGAGTCCCCACCTCCATCCTCAGTCACAACCCGCGTCTTCCTCCAGTCCAGGCTCCGGGCAGGCAAGAGCCCCATCGTGTCCCCTGAAACACACCTTCTCTGCGCTGTGTCAAGTGAATTGAATTCTGTCATCTTCTCTTTTTCCTGCCAGGCATCGACACAGAGGGGATAAGCAAAGACTAAGAGGAATTCTTATCCCCCTAAAGCAGAGATCCTGGGCATGTTCGACACACAGAGATGTGGTTGGTGCTACTACAGTAAGAAATCACAAAAATGAGCATAGGCTGTTCTGAAGTCATATGGGAGGGATGTGTTAGGAAATCTGGGGTTCGGGGAAGGGACTTAAACCAAGTGTCTCTGTCCTATTCTGCCCCCCATAGTGTAGGGTGCCTGAAGAGGGGGAGGGAGATGGGTCTCCTCTGCAGCCTGCAGCTGCACTCAGAATCCCAGCCTGCTCTGTCCCTCCTCTGAGACAGCCGCTGCCAAGTTCATGCCAGGCAAACTTCCCTCAGGATAAGGATGACTGCCAGCTCTCCGGGGCAGGGAGTCAAGCCATGCAGGCGCAGAGCTCTGAGGACCTCACGTTACACCCCCCAAAATGGCGTCAGGAAGCACAGGACGGAGGTGGCTCCAGGAGCAGAGAAAGTACGAGAAGGCCTGGGATAGTGCCGGGACAATCTGGGCCTTGCAGATGCTCTGTTACAGTGCGTGTACTCAGGTCCTTCCGGGGCGGGGCCTCTGGGGCCGCCCACACCGGCCCGGCCACCCGGTCACTCGTTTTTTTTTTTGTTTGTTTTGTTTTTTTGCGGTACGCGGGCCTCTCACTGTTGTGGCCTCTCCTGTTGCGGAGCACAGGCTCCAGACGCACAGGCTCAGCGGCCATGGCTCAGGGGCCCAGCCGCTCCGCGGCATGTGGGATCCTCCCGGACCGGGTCACGAACCCGTGTCCCCTGCGACGGCAGGCGGACTCTCGACCACTGCGCCACCAGGGAAGCCCCACCCGGTCACTCGTTTCCAGCACCGGTGCCACTGTTCCACCTGGCACCGACCCCCTGAGGGGCGCCAGCCACGCTGCGGCTGGGGAGGAGAGCCCCGTGCGGGGTGCTGGCCTCGGACACCTCTTCGCATACAGGGCAGACCCTGTGTATGGGCAGAAGTCCTGATTCAGAACTTGGAATTTGGATTTT
Organism: Neophocaena asiaeorientalis asiaeorientalis; assembly: GCF_003031525.2. Taxonomy (NCBI): domain Eukaryota; kingdom Metazoa; phylum Chordata; class Mammalia; order Artiodactyla; family Phocoenidae; genus Neophocaena; species Neophocaena asiaeorientalis. The sequence goes on along the minus strand of NW_020172293.1, from coordinate 8,552,921 downwards.
CTGCTCATCAGATACTTCTCCTCTGGCTGCAAAATAATTTTGTTTTGGTTGCCAAGAAACCCTTTGTTAACTGAACATGGAGTTGAGTGGCTACAGTACCATAATATGCCATGCAGATGTCGGGAGAATAGCCAGGTGACAATAGCCAGGTGCATAGTGGCCAGGTGACAATCGGGCCATTTCTCATGGCGGGCATGTCATACCGCACAAGTGTCTTCCCGGATTTTCCTCACTGGGTGCCGAGGCGCTGCTTTGTGATTGCAAACGCAGGATTCCCTCCCCAGGTCTGAGGCATGACCCCTCAGGGAGCTACCTGTGTCTAGAACCCAAGTCAGATTTGTTTTATGGGCTGATATCTTGCGGGCTGTCAGTCTGAGTGAACCACTCAGATCATCATAATGGCGTATTTGTTTGATGCCGGGCAATGAAATATTGTTACCTCCATCGGGCTGGCTGTCTACTGTGGACCTGATCTCACAATCTCTGCTTAACAGAAGCCTCCTTGACGTCTTTTGTAGTAAAGAACAGGTACCTGATAGAAGATGCCTTTGGGGAAAGGACTTTTGTGTCATTTAAAAAGCAAAGGTTAAAGTTTAATATTCCTAATAGTAATTGCGCTCTTTGTTTTTCACAACTGAGAGATATTGTTTGACTGAATCTCTAGGCAGAAGAGAAGCTGGCAAATAATCCTAGCTCTGAAAGCCCTGATAAAATCGATGTGTTCTTTTACTTTAGAGACAGAGGAGGGTCATGCATTGTTTGCCAGGCACTTTCCTAGCACACGAATACTGTGGGCCACGAGGTGGGTTCATATCTGTTCGCTGAGAAATCAGATACAAGCACGGGTGGGGTTGAGAGTGTCAATTAGCACGAGGCCTCGAGTAGATGATTTGCTTCTCACCCGGATGGGCTGAGTTCAGTGTTCGAAATGTGGCCCGAATAACAACAAAGTAGTCCAAAAGTTGGCTTTCAAACACCTTTTAGTGGATAGAATTGGAGTTTTTTGTTTTTTAAAAGAGTTATTTCCCCTGCTAGCAGGTAGTATTCCATCTGTGACAGCCAGCGTTCTTTAAGTGCAAGCAACAGCAACTCTGCTGAACTTAATCTGAAAAAGAGTTTATTAAAATAATATTGAGCAGCAAATATATCTAAACTATTTGGACAACCAGGGATGCAGAAGAGCCGATATGAGCGCACCTAAAGGACACCTAAATCAGAATACAGTGGCTTCAACCATTTGCTGTCTTTTTATTACTTTGAGATTCAAATGTCAGGGTAATTCGTTCAATTGCTCTAAGGGATAGCTCCAGAATTCCGATGTAGAAGGGACTTCTGCACTGTAGCAAGCACAGTGCTTGGGGTGGTTTTGTAAAGGGCCATGCAAGGGGGCAGGTGGAGGTACTGTGAGTGACCTGTAGCATCTGAGTCACTTCTGAGAGCCAAGACTACACACCCACCCCCTGGCCAACGACAGCATAGTGCACCTTGACTGACAGACCTTCAAGGTTGGGGAAAAGAAGACAACAGATTCTTTCCACCCCACCTTCTTTAAACGTGTTGTTGGTAAATTCTCATGACTTAAGCCTCTGACAGTTTCTTCTTCTTTCTAGAGCAGCACCTTCTGTCCCCATGGCCGTACCATGGGTTGTCTACTCAATGTCCATTTCTAACCCCCTTCTTTGCTGGCAGAAGCCATTTCTCACAAAAAGTCTTGAAAAAATGCTATGCACTGATTTTGGCATTCTCTCCTGCAGCTGGGTCATGTGACCTAATTCTGGCCAATTAGACACAAAGGGAAGTCTGGCTGGGATACAGATTTGATGTTGCAAGCTGTGGCAGCCATTTTGGGATGGTGGGGACAAGACCAAGGTGGGGTCAGTGAGATGGGCAGATTTCAGTCCTCACGGGTCAAGTACAGGAGGGCCACACAGGTGCTCAGATGGAGATTCCTTGATGGGTTTCCAAGAGCAGGGGCCAGGGGCAGTCAGCTGCTTCCCCTTCCCCCAGGACTCTATCCCTGAGCAGATGGCAGGTCCTCACTGCCCCCCTCCTCTGCCACTTTGAGGGGATCAGCCGGGGCTGGGGGCTGAGGGAGCTTCTCATGGGAGGAGATATTATGGGCTGACCTCTTTGTGAGGACCTGGGTCCTCACTGTGCCAGGGACGTGAGAGGAAGGCCTCAGCATCCCGCTTCACCACTCACCATGGCCAACCCTCACCCTGGTCTCTGACTCCAGACCAGAGGGCTTTAGCAACTTGGCATTAAATCTCTGGCTGTTCATGCAGCCTTGATGTTGGGCTACACAGTGTACTGATCGCTGTGATTTTATACATTCTTGGAGCTCGGCTCTAGCTTTGTATGAAAGCTCTGGAGACTGGATGCTCTCTGGTTCCCTAGACTAAGTTCCATCTTGGTGATGTGACCGGCAGCCCAGTCCCCTGGGAGCTGGGGACAGGTTGGGAGGTGGCAGCTAAAGCTCTGTTTCTCCCTGCCCGTCTTCTCTAACAATTGCAACTGCTCCACAGCTTGGGCTTCTGAATTTCCCTGGTGCCTTTGCTCCTTTTTGTCCACAGAATGAATGAGTACTGCTGGGCTAAGAGACCCAAACGCATGGCATAAAAAATTAAGTGTTTATTCACTCATATGAAAACAGCTCAGAGGCAAGCAGTCCAGGACTCAAGCTCCTCCTGTCTTTCTGTTTGGCTGTAGGATGACTGAGATCTTCAGCTTTCTAAAATGGCTGCAGGAACTCCAGCCATTATGTCCACAGTCTAATTGAGAGTAAAGAAAAGGACAAGCAGCTCCAGGGGCACTCTCCCAGAAACCCACGTGCATCTCCCTTGCTAATCCTCTCTCCTCACTTCCTAGCAAGTGGGATTAAGTAGGACCTAGGCTGGGGAGTCAGATGCTCTTTCCTGGACTCTGAACTTTGAGGAAGTGAGTTAAAGACAGGGCGAGAGATGGAAAAGCATCCATGGTGCAGGAGTCCAGGGGCTCAATCCTCCCTCAGGAACTGGCACTCTGGTGCCAGGATCTCCCGGTGGGGGAGATGGTGGGAATACCGGTGACGCACTGGGTGATTTTGTGGTCTACGTGGCTCTATTCACGTCCTCCGCCTTCCAGTCCATTTGCCAAACCTTGTTCCCTAGTTCTGATCATAGATTCTATGAGCTACTTGGTAGCCTTATATTAAACTCCTTTATGGCTTAAACTAACTAGAGTGGTTATCGGTTCTTTACAACAGAGAGCAGTCACGGGCACTTGGACGTCAGCTTCCTGTATAGGGGCTACTTTGCCTGGGTTGCTTTTCGCCATGGACTTTTTCCCTCTCTCAGTGTGCGTCTCCAACACTCGGCAGAAGAAGTGGAAGTTGACCTGGGTCTGGGAAGAAAGAGAAAAAGGTGTCAGGAGAAAAAAAAGCAGTGTGAACAAAGCCACGACGGCCGGAACCAGCAAAGCATGCACAGGAGCCAGGGATGAGCACCTGATGTAACACAGCAGGTTTGGCCTCCCGGCGCCAAAGAGGGACAGATGGGTGTGTAAGGGGCTGGGAGAGCCATGGAATCACAGTGCAGCGGAAATGGAGGGGCCGAGGAAGGATTCTGAAGAGGGAAATGACCTGAGGGAAGCAATGTTAATACAAGTCAGTAGATCTTAAAAAAACCAATTCCTAAGTCTCAGCCTGGGAAACTAGATGGCAGAGCGGTCCCTTGTGAGGCATCCACTGTTTCATGATGCCATTGTGGGTCCTGGTGCAGAGTTCCTACAATGGGCGGCATTGAGGGTGAGGTGTTAGTGAGAAGAAGGAACTTGACTATCACCATGGAATTGGCCCCCTCACCAGGCTGAGATTCCCGTTACTCAGATTATTTAAGCCAGCCTGGATATCCAGCCTGTCATCCTGTGGATGATCTTGGGAGGAAGGAGGGATTTGACTTTAAAGGTCAATTTAACTTCTGTGAATCTATGAGTCAGTGAAATAAAGAGCCATCCAGATTTTAAAAATATATAACACAACGCTATTTGCATGTACTAAAGATACCTGTGCACAAAACAGTATTCATTTTACAAGAATATATATTTTGTAAGATTACATACACCTTAAACACAGTTGAATGGCCTTTAGTGGGAAGCAGGAATGATGTATGAAGATAAAGGGAATTAATTAATTAGTGAGAAGGGAAAGAAAAAGATGAGATCCACATATGTATTTTGGGTACTCATAAAAAAGACATGAAATAGTGGAATGCCAGTTTCTGATTTAGTTGGTAGAATAAACTCCTCTGTAGTCAGCAGTCGGAATCTTATTTTTAAGCTCTCATTATTTTTAAGAATACTAGACTTGGCTTGTAAATGTCTCTTTTATGCTGTGACATTATTATTTATTAAAGCAATCGAAGGAGAAGCACTTCTGATACTGTCATGTCCCAACCAGATCTCTACTTGAGAACTCCGTAACTTAAATCACCCAGCCACAGTTTGTTTTAGTTTGCTACTCGTGATAATATGAGAGAGAAAATATAGTTGATTTCAAAATTTGTTTTAGTAGGATTTTTCTAGGGCAATTTTCTCAAGTGGTTTTTCACAATTACCTATATCATCAGGGAAAGGTAATAATCCTTAAAAGACTTTGCATCATTATACAATGTATTTGATTTTGAAAAGAGGAGGGAAAGTCTCTCTCTCTCTCTCTCTCTCGCCCTCTCTGCAATGAGATTCACTCTTTCCTGCCACGTATCAAAAGCTGGGTTGCAAAACTGCTTTAATGAGCCACCACAGCTAACTCAGCTTCACTTAATTTAAAAAGAGATGTGAAATTACTCCCATGTAAAACTTGACATTCAGATTGTTTACCAATGTGTCCTCAACAAGATCAGTCACTTTCTTGACTGTGTTTTCTTTCTTGTATCTCAGACAACCCATATGGGATCGCTTTCCTTCTGCCTAAAGTGCATTCTTAAAAACTGTGCTACTGAAAGTGTAGTCCACAGAAAGATTGCCAGTCTTCAAACTGTCAGTTACCACCACAAAGTACAGAAATTGAGAATCTAAAACTTGTATAGCAATTTAGCATTGCCGAATATCCAAGGGATGATCAGTGTACTTGACCTGTTGAGCAAGTAATAAACCAAAGGTCCAAGTCTATGACAGATTGAACATTTAAAAAAATACAAAATAAAAAACCTGGTTCTTCACCATGAAAAATTTGAGAAACACCGCTTTAGAAATTCCTCTCATGAAGGTACGCTGGTGACAAAATCTTCATTTGTATTTTACTTTCATATTTGCAAGATAGTTGCACTGGCTATAGAATTCTACATGGACAGTGATTTTCTTCAGTACATGAAACGTATTTTTCCATTGGCTTTCAGCTTGTATTGTTACTTTTGAGAAGTCAGCTGTCACTCTAACCATACCCTTTTTATTTTCTTGTTTTTAAATGCTCTCTTTACTTGTAGTTTCCTGCAGTTTCACTGTGATATGCGGAGGTGTGAGTCTTTTTATTTACTCTACTAGGGATTTGTTGTACTCCTTAAATCTGTAATTTGGCATCTTTCATCATTCTGGAAACTTTTCCATTATTATTTCCTCGAATATTGGTTCTTCCCCCCTTCTCTTTCTTCTCCCACTTCAAAACATCAAATAAAATGTATATTAGATATTATCAGTCTGTTCTCTATGCCTCTTACCCTTACTTCTATATTTTCCATCTTTTTGTTTCCCTGTGCTGCAGTCTGGATACTGTTTTCTGACTATTTAAGGTAATGAGCACTCTGTTGATAATTACTGTCTGATAATCCACTATCTGAAGTTTATTTCTGATGCCTCTTGCTTGTGTTGGTTGCTACTCATGGCGTCTCACTTCCCTGTTTGCCTGATTACCCTTGATGGCAATCCTACCTCACAAGGGGTTTATGTTTGCTTCTGCTGGGTTCTTGGGGCCTTACCAGTCTCAGACACTTAAACCCAGTGTAAAGCTTTAGGTAGTCTGAACTGGGATGCCAATCTTCAGGTTTTGGTTACTTCTGGTTCACTTTTACCCTAAGACTGCCCTCTTCTGGGTTCCAGCTTATCTGGGGGCCACCACATCTTTTGTAAACTCTGGACTATGATTTGTATCCTCCTCCATCATGAACTTCACAGGATGAAAATTCATATTTGCCCAGATTGGCAAATGTGCTACAGATTCCTTTCTACCTTATCACCTCTTTAAGAAGGCAGTTTCTTTATTTTAATACGCAAAATTTGGTTGTTTTCAGCAGTATGATTGGTCCAAATAGCCCACTTTACTATTCCTCAAAATATCATGCACTTCTATTCCTTATTTGGAGCAGAGAAATGACTAACGTAAGAAGTACTTCGGGATGGGACGTCCCTGGTGGTCCAGTGGTTAAGACTCCATGCTTCCACTGCAGGTTCGATCCCTGGTCGGGGAACTAAGATCCCAGATGTGCTTTGGGAGTGGTCAGCAGGAGAGAATGACCATTGGAGTAAGAGACTAGAGGAGTCATGTGGGAGAGGAGTTTACTTACCCTTGTTGCTCCGGGACACAAAACAAAGTCCCCACTTTGACTCTTTGGGTCACTTAGGCACAAATATCATGTGAGGTTGGGTCAAATTCGATGCATCAGCAATGATCCATTTAGTAGAATTTGTGGACATTTTTGTCTGTCCTAAAAAATATTTTCAAAGACAATTTAGACTGTTCATGCCCATTAAAACAAAACTCTCATTTTCTTTAGATAAATCTATCTGAAAAGGGGGCACCTGGGTCTTATTTCCCACACTAGAGATTGCAGGCTAGAATTGCAAGCTGTGTGAACAGTTCATTTGCAATTCTGGGATTGGTTCCTTGAACAAACAAAGTTGCCTCAAATGAGAGTTGCCAAAATGTCATATTACATAAATACTGGAATTCTACAGCAGTGTTTCTCAAAGATTAATACATTTACAAATCACATGGAGATCTTGTTAAGACACAGATTCTGATTCAGTAGGACTGGGATGGGCCAGATATTCTGCTTTTTTTTTTTTTACAAGCTCCCAAGTGATCCCAGAGCTACTGGTCCCCAAACCTCTCTTTGAGTTTCAAGGCCTATAGCTCAGAACATTTCACAGTGAACCTGGATCTGTGTTCTTTCCCTAAACCAGGCTTCTCCACATACAGAAAGATTTTTTGAATTTAATAAAAACTGGGATGTCAAGAGAAGAGCCATCTTAATTGGCAATGCCATTAAGTATTTACAGTGTGCAGCAGGCCCAGCCCTTCACATGGGCTTATCTTTTGGGGCCCCAGAAATGTGGGCAAAGAAGAATCCATCATGATCCTCTATGGAAGCAGAAACCCAAACCAAAATCTGTCAGCAGTTTCACATTGCTGTCATTGAACATACTAATGAATGGTTGTTTTTATTATTTTTCTTTACTTGTTTTCTTTTTCCCAGATCAATCATTTTGTTTTTATTTTAATCAACCCTCTCTATCTTAATCCTTGCTTGCTCTAAGAAAACACTTTTATTTGAAAAGCTTTGTCTTTTAGTTAAGTAAATAGTTGGAAGGGAAGAGAAGGGGGGGGATTGAAGGGCAGTTCCTTCCTGTGAAAGTCAGACCTGCCCTTTGCAGAACTGACCAGGTAGCAACCTGCAGTGCAGGGCCATGTGGAGAGCAGAAAAGATGCTGGAAATCTCAGGACTACAGATGCCAGCAGCCCCAAGTCTTAGGGGAGGCTTTGGTAAACTGGAGACAGGTGGGGTCCCTTACTCAAAGGTCAGCTCAGATGGGGAGGAAGACAGGTCAGCCAGTTTGTACTAGTGACGAAATTCCCCAAAGTAAGACTTTAAACAGTAAAGCTAAGCCACACCTGAAATTCTCCATCCTTCAAGAGCATAAAATTTGAGCATCCCTGGATGGGTGTGCAGAAAAAACATTGGAAGTATTTTGCTGAGAATTAGGTGGTGTGTTGTTGGGGAACATCTCCCGTGAGAGGCTGGATGGGGCCACATATGGACTAAGTGGTCCAGGAACCAGAGTACATTCTTCCTCCAGGCTCTGCTCTCCAGCACTGCATCCTCCCTCTAACTCGTTGGGAGCCACTTCTGCATAAGGTGGTACCAAGTTCTCAACACTTGTCATCACTTAGGACCTCGCTCCTCAAAGTTGTGGTCCACGGGCCTGCAGCATCAGCATTGTATGGGAGCTTCAAGAATGTAGGTTTTCAGGCCTCACCCCAGACCTCCTGAATCAAAACCTTGATTTTTAACAAGATCCCCTGGAAGTTTACATGCATATTAATGTTTGAGAAACGCTGACCTAGAGAACAGATAAGTTGTTGTAACTGAAGATGCCCTTCCTTAGCCAAGTTTGGAGAACTGACTTTCCCTGTGGCCTGGCCAGGAAAGCAGACGAGGGCTCTTGGTAAACTCCTTCCTGAGACAGAAGGACCTCTCAAGGAAACCCGACATTCTGGATCATCAGTGTTCTCATGCTCCAACTTGTGAGTTTGGAGTTGGCTGAATCTTTTTTTTTTTTTTTACTTTGATATAATGAGATAAATATATGGTGTGGGCTTATCTTACTCTTTCTTCTCTAGACTGTTCCAGAAATAATCATCCATAAGCCTTCGGGGAGTTGAGATGAAAGCTTTTGGAACATGAAATTTTGGTTTAAATGGGATTTTTGCTGGTGTTACTAATTAAGATTCTTGTCAAAACTAGGCCAGCTCCATGCCATCCAGTTGGCAGTATGTTTAGAATCCCTCTGTAAACACACAGCGGCTTGTACAAATAGGGAGGCTTTTCTTTCCCATCATAAGGAGGGCCTGAAATAAATCCCTGACAACTCTAGAAGTTTGTCTTTGCCGTAAAAACAGTGGAATTCATTGAAAGCTACCTCACAGCACCCAGGCGGGATACGGGCTGGCCAGTTAATTGGCCGTGGGAACAGGTGGGTGGTGGGTTTCATTCTAGTCAGGCTGCAAAGGAGAGAGCCATCTTAGCTTTGCTTTCTGGAGCATTTAAAGCTTTGCAGTTAGGTGATGCTAGTACCCAGATAGAGTAAGCAAGATGCCTGGTTTTCATTAATGACCCTGTAGGACAACTCTGTAGCTGCCCTTCATGAAAAAATTCTCCCAAGCTTTACATGGCTGGTGGCTGGTATCACCGTGCTCCTCTTTGAAAGAGAAATCACAGTTGTCAACTCCTGACTTCCGTATGGTTAGTTGAGAGAAAGGAAGAGTTTTACTGTTTTTTCTTTAATAGACTGTGTGGCAGGCAGTGATCATGGGTGGCCAACACAGCCTAAAAAGCTAAGTAGCTGGACGGAGCTGGGGTTGGAAGAGCCGAAAGGGAGCAAACGACAGCAGCCCAGGGCTTTGTATATTGTATGAGCAAATAACCATGTGTTGAGTGAATGAGCATTTGATTCTCCACAGGGACAGAGATTTTGTTTGTTGCGTTCATCTCTGTATGCTCAGAGGCGAGGACGGTGCCTGGTAAGTAGCAGACTCTCGATAAATCTTTGTTGAATGTGTGAACGGATTGGACCATTCGCCTTTGGGAGGTAACTCTTGAAACTGAGTTCATTTTGCATCACTTAAGTTTGTTTGTTTTTTTTTTAATAAGATAATGTACGGCGAATAATCTACCTTTTTTTGTGGAGCTCTGCTCTATCTTTTTTTTTTTTTTCTCCTGCTGCGCTTTTCTTCCCATTTCCCAGTGCCTACAGAATCCCCATACTTATTTCCCCTGCTTACTTGATGGGGTCCTCCAATATCTGAGCTGATCCAAGGACTATTGCTGGGTTAATGCAAACTGCTTGTTTATCAAAGCGGGACATGAAGATACGGGCCAAAATCCAGTATCCAGTTTACAGACTTTTTAAAAACAACGGCTGTAGGGATTTTCCTTTGGAAATTTGCTAAGAGCTAATGTAAGATTTGAGTAGATCTTAATGTAAGATCTAAGTACATCTCACAGAATGGCAATTTTCCTAGTTATTGGGCACTGCTCAGGCGCTGTATAAAGACCTGGTGTGTTCAGGCTTTAGAACTGCTTGGATAGAGAAGCCATGTGAGGGTGAGGCCGTCAAATTCTGCCCGATCACATTTACTCTGAAGCTAAGCCAGTGATATGGCTGATTGCAGGAATCAGACAGCAAGTAGCGTGCATCCAGCATGAGCAGTGGGGACAAGCCTGTCTCCTCCGACGGCACATAGGCTGGAAGGCAGGGAGAACTCAGGCTCCTACCCGGTGCTGCCGTGTGATTCCATCAGTGAGGGAGGGGAGAGTTGCATCTTCTGTCTCCTTCCCAGGTTGGGATAGTGATGATGTGTCTTGACACTGAAGTGACTTTGCTCAATTCAAAGGTGCTCTGATGGAGAAAGGGTTTCTTTTTGAAAAGACCTTCATATTTTTCTTCTAGGTCTTTCCTACCAAGGGAGTAGGGCTCGTGCAACTGAATGAAGGGTACCTGGGAGGGAGGGCGATCTGGCCTCCATCCAGGGTCAGGGAGAGAAAGTACTAATGACATTTCTAGCTGTGTGACCTTGAGCAAGAGCCTCAGCCTCTCTGAGCCTCAGGTGGACAGGTTATTACCACTTAGTGGGTAATTACATTTCCCTTGATAAACGCCTTGCTGGCACGCGGTAGTGATACTTGCTACCATTTATTGAGTACCTGCTATTATTATGACCTAAACTTTGAGAAGTAACAGTATAGATTACAAAAGGAGTTATCAGCCTTGTGTGCTAATCTGGGTACCATATCATTAAGAGGAGAGACAGCGAATGTTTCTTTGCATTAACCCATTTTTCTTTTGAACCTTCACGTGTGTTATAATAATAGGTGAACATAACCACAGGCCAATTCTGTGGTTCAGTATCAACGTCTCCTTTCTAGAGCTCACTTAGCTTGGATTAGTGGCTAAATTTGGTTACTTCTCTATATGTATGTGTGTGTGTGTGTGTGCACGTGTGTGTAGGGTATGTATGTGTGTGTTTTGAAAAATTTTGAAAAATTTCTGTTATGCTGTTGGCCTAGGATCACTATTCAGAAAGCTGCATGCTGTATTAATTTATGCAAAATCCTTGTAGAATTTACCTATCCCGTAAGATGCTTTAAAAACATTTTTTGAAAGAATCTCCAACTTAAAGTTGCAAATACAGTATTTTTTTTTAGTGGGATTGTTTGAGATCAAGTTGCCAACCTAATAGTTGATCATTTCTGAATACCTTAGTGTGTATTTCTTATAAACAAGGATGTTCTTCTGTGTAACCACAATGCAACCATCAAAATTAGGATATTAGAAATGACACATTTCTATAATTTACCTCTGACCCCATTCCAGTATCACCAACTGTCCAAATAATGGCTGTATAGCAAAAGGATCCAATCCCAAATCATGCACTGCATTTAGTTATTTTGCCACATTAGTCTCTCTGTCTGGAAATTTTCCCAGTCCTTGCTTAATGATCAGGATGTTGACATTTCTGAAGATGACAGACTAGTAGCATGCAGAATATCCCTCAGTCTGGGTTTGTCTGATGTGTGCAGCCTCCACTGAAGCCAGCCCCGCATGGATACCCTTCACCCCACAAGGGCTCGCGTCCCCTGGGCTGGACCACTGCCTGACACCCCTTGCAGGCGATCCTTCTATGCAGATGTCCCCTTCATCCTCTTTGGCTTCTTCACCCCACTCTGGGCCACTGTGACCCCTTCCCTCCAGCCCTTGCGTTGTCTCACCTAATATCTGTAGGACTGGGTAGTTCAGAAAAGGTTGGAATAAGAAGGACCATACCAGTTTTTCATGATTTGGAATACAAGCCTTTCCTTAGTTTGAAAGATTGTCCCAGTTAGTTCAAATTACCCTGAAACTTGAGCTGGTGTCAACCCCATCCCTGGAATGAGACAGAGACCGCAGAGCTAGCATGCTCTCAAGTTGATCACCAGGAACAAAGGTTTCCTTCCCCAGCCTCACCCTGTTCATCAATGGCATTTCTACTGCTCTTGTTACTGTTCTCAGTTCTTTGCTTATGCTTCTCAAATCCAGCGAACAAACAAAACTTTCACAACCATCAATGCTTCCTACTGATGAAGTGGGAAAGGATTGCGACATTACAGTTTTAGGTGAGGAAAATAACAAAGCAAAGCAAAAGTCCTTTTCAAGCGAAGTATGACCCCAAAGACTAGGATTTCACTCAACCTCACTTTAATCTCTGGTGCTTTCTGTGTCTTACTGCAGCCATCCCACCTGGAGGGGACTTCTAGCACCCATTGCTGTTCAGATGTGTACCCCTTTGGGATGGGTTGGTGCCCAGGCTTGCCTCACGTCATGTGTTACTAGAGCAGGGACAGCCTCCTGCAGCAGTCGCTGTTCCAGGTCACATTTGTGCTTTGCGGCTCACCAGCTTCCTGTTTCATGGCAACACCACTCATCCGTTTCAGAAGAAGCTTCCACTTAAAAATACCACCGTGGCTCCTTGTGTTCAGAAGTGTGAAATCAAAGTAGATATTTTGGAAAAAGCTTCTTGAAATAATAGGAACTTTTGACTGCTGTTTTCACATAATTTCTTTCAAAAGCATTCCTGATGTATGGCTAAGTGTTGATCTAGGCAATGCCACTTGAAGGGGGAGGGATGGTATTTTTAAAATCCTCTTACCTGTTGACATTAGCTTCCTGGATTTTTTTTTTTTTCTTCTTTTAAACAAATCTTAATGGAACAAATGACATGACAAAATACTCTGAAAGCATCTGTAACACGAGCTTCACCTACACACGCCTCCAGTTAATCATCTCGACAAGTCTGAATGCCCGTTTTCGGTGGGTGTCTCTGGGGCTGACTCACGGCTCCACGCTCTGAGCCCAGGGTCTCCGAGTTCATTCCCTACACACTTGCCTCTCTTTCTTTGATGTAATCAGGCAAGGCAAAGCAAGTGCCCTCTCAACTGTTTTGAACCCCTGCATCTTCTGTCAAATGAGTTTGGCTTTTGAATGGTGCCTGGAAGGAAGAATTTCCTAGCACTAGATTTACATTATTTTCCTGCTGTGCTTTAGCTATCATTTAAAAAATTCCATTCACACTAGCAGAGGAAATAGTTTCAAGAAAATAAAGGGGTTGAAAATCTATCTCCTCTGCACATTCATAATTCCCACTCTGTCCCACTGTCAAAGAATCAAAGCATCAGGCCAGCAGACGTTGGCTAGAAAGACCTTCTCCAGAGGTGAAAACACAGTAGGAAGGAGATGTGGATCCTTCAAACTGCTTTAATCTTCTCTCTATATGGGCAGGAAAGTTGCTTCTCAGAGTGGGATGGAGTGTGAGAGTGGTGGGTATGTGGTCTTGGGAGTGAGACCACTCTAAGCCATTGCTCGTCAGGGAGAGAAATCTGGGTGGCAAGACGGCATGGTACGTGGTGTGAGACAGGTGACAGTAACACAGGGCTCACCTGGAAATGAGGGGAAGATGTGCCCAAATCCTTCCTCAAGCTGGGGGAAATGCAAGACATCAAGAACATTGGGGCTCAGCTCTCCTCAGGGAAGCTGAGACCTTCATGTCATAATTTTCACAAAGCTAACTTAATAGGATCTGTAGATAGCAAAGTGCTTAAATTAAATCCAGCTCAGTCAAGTGTATCTAGAGAATCCCTTGAAGAGATGCTGAGAGAAGTGATCGATATATCTGATCATGATTCTTAACGAGGCTGATTTTCAGACTGGTGTGGAGAGCAGACTCCTACAGTTGTGAAATTGGACAGCTCATGATCAAGTGTTGGTTCTGTGTGTGAACCAGGTCCCCGTTGGTGGACAGGGTCGGTGGGCACAGCTGCCCGAGTGAGCCTGTCCAGTAGGAAGGACATGCCCACTTTGCCAGACTGATAGACTGGAAGGTCCAGGAACATTTTCTTGTCCCTATGGTCTATGCATTTGATGCACCGCCTAGGCCTAGAGACTTAACATTCCCATCTGTGATGGAAAGACCATGCAATGGGAAGACTGTGGAAAATCAACTTAATGTTTTGATGCCATTGCTTAAGAATAAACACAAGGACCCACCAAGCAGTTGATGGTCATCTACCATCACTAATTTGGGTTCTGAAATATTTCTTGCACTGGCCAGCTCTCAAGCCCTACCTTTCTGCCATTAGGCAATACTTTTAGTGTTAAGATGTTGAAGGGACGACCTAGGTCGTGTCACTGAATCTTGATACTTAACTGAACCTTTAAAGTGAGTCAAGGCGGACCCCAAAAGACCAGTACAGGAGGCAGGCACTTTTTGGTTTAGTGGAAGGAAGGGAAGGCCTATAACTGGGTCACAGGAAACCAACTTCCAAGACAGATGCTCTGAAGTATCGTCATCTCTGGAACAGTTAGCTTCCTGCTGGCCTGACGTGAGCTGCGCAGCTCCCAAGGTCACACCGTGGCACAGACAGGACAAAGCTTCGTGGAGTTCGCCTGCCCCCCGTCTCCTGCCCCATCCATCTCTCTGAGTGCTTCTTGGCTTGGGATATGCACCACACATTAGCGATGGGTAGAGTTTGCCATGAGAGGGCTTAGAAATATACATGAACTTGAGGCATCGAATCCTGAGCAGGAAATGAGAGCCGAGTAGAGGGATGAAAGCTCTTTTGGAAGGAGAGAGCATTCCCTCAGCCGTCTTAGACCTGCCAAGCCCAACGCTGTTCTCCGAGTGGATGACAGGACTCAGTAATCACGTGTGACTGTCCGCGCTCAGGCCCCACTCCCCGTAGGAAAGTCTGTTGTGGATCTAAGTGTAGGAATTTGGTAACATTCTGCCCTTGGGGTCTGTGTGAAGGGGAAAATCGTGCAAAGTCTTTTTTAGCTTTGACTTCTGTGATTCTATGGAAACAAGGCAGCAGTGCTGAGAATCCAGGGAAATAAAGAACAGCTAAGGCAGGGAGACTTCGGGGTGGGGCTGGGGAGAAAGCAGGAGGTACAGTAGGATGCATTGGAGACTCTGCTTGGCTGTTCGCTTTTGTCTCTGAGATCTGAAGTAAGGCAGGTTTTCAATGGGCTCTTGATTTGGATCTGAGGCGGAGACTTATTGGTAGTGTTTAGAGAACAGCTTTGGAGGAGAGGGAGGGCTGTCTGGATATCTTATTGTCTGGGCATTTTCAACTTTGTCTTGTTAATAACGCCTTGGCATTTCCCCCGCCCTGTTAGGAACAATGGCACAACAAGACAACATTTCATTTGAATTGTACTCTCTATTTATTGTAATCATGGGATGGGAAAATGTTAAAGGCTCAGAAATGTAGCTCTGGGATGGTCTGCGTGCTTGAGACTGGGGCAGAGATGCGCGGTGCGTACTCCGTCTCTCCATCTGCGACGCTCCTGGATGGTTGAGACATACACTGAATTCGTGGCAGATGGCCAGACTGCTCTCAGAGTTTGGAGTGAGTATATGGATATTTACATATACACAAACATGCCTGGAGCAGCTGTCTGTCCTTGTGTCTCCCTGGTGAAACCGGAGACAGGGCCCCCAGGTCAGCAGCGCCGGGCCATTGTCACTGCTCCTTCTGACAGCATGTTCAAGGTACAAGTCCCACAAAGACTTTCCTCTGAGGGTACGGGGAGCCGTCCTTCACTCTTTGATCACACGAAGTGGTGCAGTTGGAGAGACAGATTGGAGATAAAGAGGGCTAGTGAGAAAGTACAGCTATTGATCTTGGTGAATTTGAGACTCCAAAGAACATAACCGGTTGTTCCGTCCAGCACCTTGATTTGAACTTCAGAAGACCACTTGAAATTAGCCCAGTGTCCCTTCTGTTCATCGGCTTTCTTCCACACTGGTGTAGTTTGATGTTAAATTATCTGATTAAAAAATAATAAGTGACAGGAAACTGTAGAGAAAAGGGACTTTTATCTAGGATTGGATATAAATGAGACAAACTGACAAGGATTGTACTTATGAATTTAACATAATCTACATGTAACCTGTTACAGGAAAGATTTTTAAGATGTTGAACAATTACTTGCTCATCAGTGTTCCCACCAGAAAACATTCCAGGGCTTGGGTGGCTGCCACCCTCTGGGATGAACAGGCGACTACACAGCCCGAGTCCCTGCTAGGAATTCACCGTGTGGAGTGATGACACAGATACGGGTGTCGGTGTTAAGATCGTCACATACCGAAATCTGTGTTGAACGATGCACAGTGAGGAAACGGTGGGAGCTTTCTGGCCAGCTGGTGCTAATGTGATAAACACGCTTCTCTTTCTCCAGGTTGCCCAGCACAGCGCTTCTATGCTCAGAACAAGGTAGTTGTCACCCAGAGGGATGGTCCTGTGCTGTCTGGTGGATGCCTCTCTGCGGGGGGGCGAGGGTGACCTTCCCAGCTTGGATTGCCAATTATGTTCAGTGGTAGATGGGCTCCGAGATTACTGTCCCTTTAGTTCCTGCTCACATCCCCAGGTGTGTGTTCCAGAATGCTGCACTGCACTAGCCTCGTGGGTCTGGAGGGGACTAGAGCATGAGGTCCCTGCTTGGCTGGGACCAGTTCATCCTATGACTCTCACCCTCGGCTGACCTCAGGTCACAAGCGCAGAACACCTTCCCTCCTGTGAACTTCCTATCCGGGTCCTTGGCTTCTTTTCTGCCACAGACCACAGCCAGGGTCCCCTAGCCAACGTCAGCTGGCCTCTCCGATGTTCAGAATTGGGAAGCAACTCTGGCCACTGGCAACAGCCCCTCTGCAGAACCCTTCACCAAGCGTTCCTGGGGATGCGTTCCTCCAGCCATGAGTGTTTCTTCTGGGTTTCCCTTATGCTTGCGGCACCTGCTGGCTCTACAATTGTTTAACTAAGCAAAGCAGCCCAAGTTATTCCTCTCGCAAGAGTGAAAAGTCGGCTTCTCTTTCTCGGGCAGAGTACTTCTGAGCATTGGTTTAAATGCTCTGCGCTTCTCTGTACCTTGTAATGACCCCAAAGAGTCAAGCAGAACCTCCCAACTGAGGAATGGTGTTTGCATGTGGAGTGAGTGGATGTAAGCGTGTCCACGTAATACCAACCCACATCAGACTGCCGGCCCTTGTATAAGCAGGCCCCAGCTGTTCCGGCTCCCTCCTCGACCCTCTGCCATCTGTCACAGCCCTGCCCGTCTCCAGGGCCCACGTAAATCACAGCCCTCTTTGGGGAGCCTCACTGAAGCCTTCCATCTGCCCGTGAACTGGCCGTGGTACCTTGCTCCATCCCTGCCATGGCTCTCCACTTGCTTGACACCATGAGTGTCTTTCTGTGCTTGTCCAGACACCCTGGAACAGAACCTCCTTGAGGAAGGGCCATGGTTTGGCTCACCCATGTGCCTCCCTCCCATGGCCCAGCCCGAATCACCACATGTCATGCAGCTGATGTCCTGAAAATGTCAGCTCCATGAACTGAGGGGTGTCCAGAAAAATGAACAGAAAGTGCTGTGCCTCGGGGCTTGGGACTCCTGCCACGGGGTCCTGTTTGGTGAGCTGGAGGGGCACGGGAGACAGCCCTCTTCTTGACAGTAACGCTCTCTAGGGCTTGGGAAAGCCATTTCCTGTTATCAACAACGATCAGAAGAGCTCCCGTGCTGGGGTCTTTCCTTCCGTATTCTGATTTCTTCCAC
This sequence comes from Neophocaena asiaeorientalis asiaeorientalis, assembly GCF_003031525.2. NCBI lineage: Eukaryota > Metazoa > Chordata > Mammalia > Artiodactyla > Phocoenidae > Neophocaena > Neophocaena asiaeorientalis. The sequence goes on along the minus strand of NW_020172293.1, from coordinate 8,535,311 downwards.
ACAGAAAGCTGGAAGTGTTATTACTTCTGATTTTCAGATGAAATAGAAACTCCGAATCAAGCTCTGGTCACTGTGGAGCTAAGGTTCAAATGCACTTATGTCTGTCACGTTTGTATTACCTCAGACTACCTCCACTGGCCTTTTTGGGACTCTGCTGTTATACAACCTCGAAGTCCCCCAGTTCCAGCACCCCTGAGGTCCTGAGTGGTGAGGTCAGAGGGGAGCCAGAGAAGGCTCTGCTGTCGTGATGGGACCAGCCTCTTTCTCCCCTGAGCCAACCCCTTCAATGAAGGTCTACGTTGAAGTGTTGTTTTCTGGTATCACACACACAAGCAGAATGTGTTTGACCCCAGTGACATTTATCACCGTGTTGCTAATGAGCCGTGACTTAGCGCCAATGAACTCTACCCAGTCCTAGCTGCCTGCTTTACGTAATACCCCTGGATGCCGCTGGAGGCAGCATCTCACTCTTCCTGTTGATTTTGAGAAGTTTGGGCCTGGTGTCCTGAGAGCTCTAAAGCGCTTCGATCACATGGAGGTTGGGATCCCACTGGCAGATGCAAGGGACGGGATGCTTCCTGCAACATTGTTAAACCTCTACCGTTCAGGGGGGTTCTACTCGGCCATGTGACGCTAAGAGATTCGTGAGCTAATCCAGAACTGGAGAACAGTGGGTGGAGGAGAAGGACTTTCAGTGATGAGTAGGTTTAGTGGTAAGTAAGAGATATTTGTTCTCATGGCCCACCTAGTCCAGAGATACCAGTGTACCCTCTACACATCCATCTAAAAATTGTATCAGACCCAAGAGTGCCCTGGACTGTCTGCCGGCTTTTATTGCTCTAGTCCCTTGGGACTGCAGTGCACTCTGGAGGTTTTCAGTTCGCTGTTCACTGGAAACTAAGTGATAAGCGTATCCCTGCATTACCAGGTGGAATTTATTGAAGGAAAATTAATGTGAGAGCAGACAGCTATCCTTCTAGTTGCTTCAGTGGCTTGCAAGGGAAACCAGGAAGCATGGTGGCCTTGGGTCTGTGGTTTGATGTGGTCAAGGAAGGTGGTCACTTCCAGCTGGAGGGCGGGCATGGGAGGTGGGGAGAGGGCAGCAAGAAGAACAGAAAGCGATTTGTTTCTCCGCAACTTAAATCTACAAAACAGTTACAAGATAATCCAAACATACCTTAGATTTACCAATCGTTAGCATTTAGCCACGTTTACTTTCCTTCACTTTCACACACACAAATATATTTATATAGGGTTATTTTTCTGAACCATTTGAAAGTAAGTTGAAGCTGTCATGACACCTCGCCCCTAAGTACTTCAGAATTCGTCCCCTCAGATGAAGGGCATTTACTTACATAACCACACGACTATCGTCACACACAACTAAACTAATAATTCTATAGTAAGGTTTAGTATATAGCTCATAGTCACATTTCTCCAGCTCTCCAAAGCTTTCTTTTGCAGCTTGTGTTTTTCAATGCATGAGAGGGAAAGAATTTTAATAGATACATATGGTTTTGAGAGTAGAAAAATTGGAGGAGTGAGAGTGAGGCCTGAAGAGTCACTGGGGTTGCATTTGGGGTAAATTATTCTGTGAGAGTCGTGCCCTGCCATTGTCATGATACCTGCTGTAACATAGTTCTTCATGGACTGTGGTATCAGGCTGTTTCTTTGCATGCAAGTCCACAAAAAGACTGAGTCTTGGGCTTCCCTGGTGGCGCAGTGGTTGAGAGTCCGTCTGCCGATGCAGGGGACACGGGTTCATGCCCCGGTCCGGGAGGATCCCACATGCCGCAGAGCGGCTGGGCCCGTGAGCCATGGCCGCTGAGCCTGCGCGTCCGGAGCCTGTGCTCCATGATGGGAGAGGCCGCAACAGTGAGAGGCCCGCGTACCGCAAAAAAACAAAAAAAGACTGAGTCTTGAGAGACCCCAGGATTTTTTTGAGGGGGAGTTCACTTTTTAGGTGGAGAGATTACATAGACCAGGATAAAAATAGCTATTATTAGTATTTAACTTAGTGGTTCTCAGACTTTAGGGTTTTTTTTTTCTTCCTCTCATTTGGTTAGTTTATTGGTCCCTTTTCCAGTTCACTAATTCTTTCTCCTCCTCTGTCTAATCTGAGAAACAACTCAGCTATCAAATTCTTAATTTTAGCTAATTTCTTTTCTTTTTTAAATTGAAGAATAGTTGATTTACAATATTATACTAGTTTCAGGTGTACAACATAACCATTCAATATTTTTATAGGCTATACTCTATTTAAAGTTACTATGAAATAATGGCTATAGTTCCCTGTGGTACAGTATGTTCTTGTAGCTTATTTATTTTATACATAGTAGTTTGTATCTCTTAATCCCCTACCCCTATCTTGCCCTCTGCCACTTCCATCTCCCCACTGGTAACCACTAGTTTGTTCTCTATATCTGTGAGTCTGTTTCTGTTTTGTTATAATTATTCATTTGTTTTATTTTTTATATTCCACATATAAGTGATAAAATACAGTATTTGCCTTTCTCTGACTTTTTCACTAAGCTTAATACCCTTTAGGTTCATCCATGTTGTTTCAAATGTCAGAATTCCATTCTTTTTTATGGCTGAGTAGTATTCTATTATATATATATACCACAACTTCTTTATCCATTCATCTGCTGGTGGACGCTTAGTTGCTTCCATGTCTTGGCTATTGTAAATAATGTTGCTTTGAACACTGGGGTGCATATATCATTTCAATTTAGTGTTTTTGTTTTCCTTAGATATATATCCAGGAGTGGAATTTCTGGATCATATGGTAGTTCTATCTTTATTTTTTTGAGGAACCTCCATACTGTTTTCTGTAGTGGCTGCACCCATTTACATTCTCACTAACAGTGTGCAAGCATTCCCTTTTCTCCAGATCCTCTTCAACATTTGTTATTTGTAGACGTTTTGATGATAGCCTTTCTGACAGGTGTGAGGTAATATCTCATTGTGGTTTGATTTGCATTTCTCTGATGTTTAGCGATGTTGAACATCTTTTCATGTGCCTGTTGGCCATCAGTATCTTTTTTTGGGAAAACATCTATTTGAGTCTTCTGCCCATTTTTTTAATTGTGTTTTTTGGTTTTTTGATATCGAGTTGTATGAGCCATTTATATATTTTGGATATTAACCTCTTATCTGTCATTTCATTTGCAAATATTTCTCTCATTCAGTAGGTTGTCCTTTCATTTTGTTGATGGCTTCAGACTTCATGGTGCATAAGAAACGCTTAGAACGTTGTTAAAATTACAGATTCTTAGCTTCTCCCACCAAAGATTATGATTCCATAGGGGTAGGACCTAGAAAGCTGTAGTTTCAAAGAACATTCTAGGGGACTCTGTTACTTGAAGAAAGAATGACAATCAGGCCTGTTAGAGGTATACTAAAAAAATTCCTTCATAGTCAAGCATATACACTTTTTTTTTACAAGATAAATTATCAAGCTTTATGCATAATTTTTTTTAATTTTAGAATTTTATTTATCTTTTTAATATAGCAGGTTCTTATTATCCATTTTAATAATATTAGTGTATATATGTCAATCCCAATCTCCCAATTCATCACACACCATCATAGTCAAGCATAAACACTTTTTAAACTCCAAATGAGTGATTTACTAACGACAGGCTTCTAGGAAAAAATTGCTCACATACACACACATGCATACACACACGCACACACACACACATGCACACAAAAGACACTCAGTCACTTGTGCAAAGATTATGTTTTGAAGTGAGGAAGGGCTTTCCTACCTGTCACCACACCACGTGAATAACAATCCCACTTACATATAATTTTGGAAAGAGCGCTGTCAGGTGAAAATCACACACACCAAAAAATAACAAGGAATATGGCTTTCTTTAATTTCAGTTAATGTAAAGCAGAATGTAAAGAACCCAAGTCAAGGGCATCTTTCCCAGACCAAGCTCTTCTGATTTCCAGGAGAAGGCCTGGATTGGATGACAAGGCAGAACGAAGAGTTTTCAAACATATGTGCATTAGGTCCAGAAAAAATAAAGCCAGGGCAAGAATCTTCAGTGGCTCCCTCTCACTCCTGGAAGAGCTTCCTTCATGTGCAGGGTCTATCTAAAAGTGATCTAATGAGGGTTCAGGGTGTATCTAAAAGTGATCTGTCTAAAGAGGGAAAAGGCCCCATCACACTATGGGTGCATCTTGAAATACAGCAGCCTTGGGGTCACTGGGACATTCCTAGGTGGACCACAGTGAGGGTGATCCTGTTCAAACATTTTGGACCATGTCATCTAGCCACTTTTCCAGCAGGTGAAACATGATGTGAGAACAGTGTTTTGGCACCTGGAAATTTTACCAAAAAATTTGGGACCTCAGGGATGCCTTGTCAGGGGTGGGTACTCCAGAATTGGTTGGGGTCCAGGGCAGACTTCACGTAACCAAGTATTATACCCAAAGAGACATTTTTCAGAACTGAGCAATTTTTGGAAAGAGATTCGAAAGCTTACGGAACCTAAGGAGACTATTTAAGAGAGATGTGAATATACTTAAACTGGATTAGGATTTACAGATGAGGGATGGAGTGAATTATCTCTGTGCCTTGAGCTCCTTTTTCATAAAAAAGATGATCTGCGAAAATATTTTCTATGCACAATTACTCAGAGTAGTGATGTCGTTGGGGAGGAACCAGCCAGCTGGTTGAATGATTGTAATAAGCACTCAAGTTTTGTCTGCGTGGAAATATAACTGCATTAATTAGGATCCAGATGGATTTACTAGTATTTGCTGGTCTATAAATACCTGTGCTCTGGTGACTTGGATATGTTTAAATGCCTGTAGGAAAGTATTTGATGAATTTCAAGAATTTTGCATTTAATGCACATAATACGTATATTAATAAAAGCCAATAACATTGAAAGAATCCCTCTGCTATAGGATATTTTTGAGATGTGAAACAACTTTCCCCCAGTCTTTCTTTTCTTTTTGTGGGAAAAACACCAGAAATTTTTTTTTACTGAAGTGGGGTTGCTGTACAATATTATAGAAGTTCCAGGTGTACAATATAGTAATTCACAGTTTTTAAAGGTTATATTCCACTTACAGCTACTGTAAAATAATGGCAATATTTCCTGTGCCCCAACCTTTCTTTTTTTAATTTTGTCCTGTTCCCTGTTCAAACTTTGGACTATTCTGTGACTCTTGGCTCTCAAAGGGGAAGTGAGAGTAGAAAACAGAGAAAAAGAAACCTCTTCCTGGATTGTTTTTTCTTTTTTTTTTTTGCAGTACGCGGGCCTCTCACCGCTGTGGCCTCTCCCGTTGCACAGCACAGGCTCCGGAGGCTCAGGCTCAGTGGCCATGGCTCACGGGCCCAGCCGCTCCACCGCATGTGGGATCTTCCCAGACCAGGGCACGAACCCGCGTCCCCTGCATCCACAGGCAGACTCTCAACCACTGCACCACCAGGGAATCCCTATTTTTTCTTTTAATGAGAAGGCAAGGACTAACGTAGGCAAGATTTGGGAAGAAAACCTGACAAGTAAACATAAGGCCCCCACCTGCTCTTCCCTCTCCCTCAGCCCCTGCACTAGGACAGATGTCCAGGCTCAGAGGTGGAGGTGGGTGGAGCGAGAGGATGGAGACCACGAGGAGAAGAGACCAGGCAGACAGGGACGCAGACTGCCCAGCCTCCCTGGGGCGAGGCTCAGCCAGCCTCCTGCCCAGCTGCTCAGCTCGCAGGGACTGCCCGGGCCCTCACCAATGCCTTCTGGCCTGATTAACCCCAGGTGGGGAGCTCCCCTGAAAATGGTCAAGAGGAAGATGTGGGGTTCTGAACCCCCAGCAGGGCAACGGAAGGGAAAAGGACATGCCTCTCTCTGTACATGGCTGGGCTCAGGAACCACCTGAAGGCCCCCCTGAGCCAGGACAATGTGATACACATCCCTTTACACAGGCACACCAATAGCACTTGAATTTTCCTTGTCATGGTGCCATTTTTGTGGCACTACATTGGTGTTGGAGGTGAGAGAGTGGACCCTCAATCTCTTGTAGTTCATTAACAGGTGAAAGTAATCCCTTTTCTAAAATGCAGGTGTAATCAGGTCCTTACCCATAGAAGATCATATAGGGGCCTCCAGGATGTCTCCCGAGCATGGAGCGCAATGTCCTATACAGTCAGACCCCCTGCATCCCTCCAGCCCTCTGGCCCTCCGCACCTCTATACAGCCTCCACTGAAGACACATTGGGTCAGCCAGGCTCCCCAGGAACGCACGTGTCTTCACCCTTCCAGGCCTTTGCTCGTGGCCTTCCTCTGCCACGAACACTGGTCCACCATCATTCCCAGCCCCACCCAAGCCCACCACGCGCACACCTGACATTAAGGAAAATCTTAGCCCTCACTCAGAGCCCAGGGAAACATCACTTTCTAAATCAACCTTGCCTTGAGTTTAGCCACCAGCCTCACCTCAAGGAAGACTCCTGCTAGTGGCTGTCACCGTCCTTGGGTCTCAACACATCTTTATGAATTGTCAACTCACTCTTCTCCTGATAGCGTGGTGCTCCCAGACAGCAGACACCGCGTCCTTCTCATTCTGGTCTTGAACTTGGCACAGAGGTTTGCCTACAGTAGTCACTTAATTCATGTTTGCTGAGTTTAATTGAAATGATAAGGAAATAATTATTTGATGGTTACCCACTTATGTGTATACACATCATATATGAGATACTGTATTCTTTTTTTTTTTATTAGCGTATAGTTGCTTTACAATGTCGTGTCAGTTTCTGCTGTACAGCAGAGTGAATTAGCCATATATATACATATACCCCCTTTGTTTTTGGATTTCCTTCCCATTTAGGTCACCACAGCACATTGAGTAGAGTTTCCTGTGCCATACAGTGGGTTCTGATTAGTTACCTGTTTTATGCATAGCGGTGTATATATGTCAATCTCAATCTCCCAATTTGTCCCAACCCCCGCTTCCTCCCTTGGGAGATACTGTATTTTTTCCCATGGTTCAAGAGTCATCTAATTAACATGATTCCAGAGGGATCCTGTAAGGAAGGGAGTTCCCTATCAGTCTTTCAATGATGCTTGAGAATGCATCACAGTTTGTGTTTTTGGACCAAATATTTCAGTACCATTTATAGAGCGTCTTCTATGTACTAGACCTGATTACTCCTTTTTCTACTTCCACTGAGCCAAGGGAAGGCTGGGTGGTAGCAAGGAGTGGAGAAGGGAACGGGGAAAGTTCAGCTCCTCTGAGTCCTCATGCCGTGGTTCCCGTCCAGCTCGCGGTGTCCCAAATATTCCAAGGTGAGAGGAAGCTTGGGTTGCTCTACAGGGAAAGAGAGGAGACACCATGGTGCAGAAATCTATGACGGTTGGCAAAGCTGAGCCCGAAGTGGGCTGGTGCCTTTGTGCTTCCGCAAGCAAGGTCACCTGAGGGTGGAGGGGAGACTGATGCTGTGTAGAGTGGGAAGTGGGCAGTGAGAAGAAGAAGTGAGCTCTTCCATCCTGCTCTTGGCACGAGGCCACCACAAGTGACAGGCCTTCCAGGTCTTTCACAAAGATGACCTGAATGAGTCATCTTTGGCTGGAGAAAAGCTCCACGATGGGGAGAATTTTGGCAAACTCTCACACTCCCTTGCTACAGATGGAAGTCATATTTCCATCGACAGAGGACAGTCAGGATATGGGGAACGAGGCTGAAGAGCAGAGTCTTGATGTCCATGTGTCCACCTTCAAATGCTCTATTCCAGGACGTAGCTGGCCCCCTGCTCCACGCTGTGTGGGAAGTCACCACCCCTGGGACACCGTCCTCGTCCTTAAAGAGCCTATATCACCAATGCAGAGGAAAACGTGCACCAGTCATTCATCAGCCATGCCAGTGAGTAAAGTCAAGGGCCGTAATAAATAGCTGTCCCTTTGGCTTGTGGAATATAGGTGCCCCCACTTTTCGAAGGTTCCCTTTACAGCACTTTGCTTTGATGAAGAACCTCCCTGAGTCCCTGTTTTCACCAGCCAAAAGAAATCCAAAGAGGATTTTTGCTCTTACAAAAAGAGGTCATTGCTTCTTCACTTTACGCCATTTCAGTTACAAAAGCTTTCGCTTTTCGGACAGCGGGGGAAACATGGAATGCAGGCCTGAGCCAAAGGTGCACAGAGCCCCAGGGAGGCCCTGATTCCTTAGCGGCAGCTAATGTCCCATCTGCCCAGCAGCCGTGCCCGCCCTCTAGGGCCACGTGGCTAGACATGGTTCCGTGGAAACATTTGCTCTGCCCAGAGCAACACCCAGTGGACGGAGGCCATGAGAGGGCCGTGGGGAGAGGGTGTCCATGGCATCGTCTGCAGCTCAGCACCCACGTGCCTGATGGAGCAGAACCTCTCCGTGGACACTGCTTGTACTTGTGCCACAGGTGCGACAGGAAGTCATTGTGAAATATTTTGATGACGTCTCTCACTCTGCCAGGATGTACTCAAACTCCCAGTTCCATCATCTGTGTCTCTTGCAGGTCTGCAGGTGGACCGGTTCTTGCAGCCACAAGCTGAACAGAGTGTCCTTGGCCTGTGTGTTCCTGGTTATGTGAAACCTCCCACTGGTGTCTTCAGGATTCATTCTCACTTGTCTTCCATCTATCTCGATCTTCGCTGTTCTTTCATCCAATTGCCTCCTTCTTCTTTGTCACTCCAGCCTTTCCTAACATCATTTTCATTCCTACTCCTTTCTAAAAATTTTCAGGACCTGGTATTTACACTTGAGAATAGATAAGTAGAGGAAAAGAGATTTTTTTTTTTTAATCTATGTAGACAGATTCCCTAAGCAAGGTTGAGATAATCATTGAAGCAAAGCCATGTGGACATTGTTCTTTATTCTAAACCCTAGGGTGGTGCTCAGGGGTGACGCTCTGGGGTGACAGAGGGAGCCCCAGTTCATGGACCAGGTGGCGTATTTATAAGTCGAATAGGGAAGTTTTGCCTTTCTGACATTTTTTCACTCTTCTCGATATCAGAGGCCGGCGCTGTTCCCAGGGCAGGAGCAGCTGCTCCCAGCTTCTGTGCCAGCGCCTGGCAGTTCCTTCCCAGTGGGGAACTCCTGGTGACACTCACGTCCTCATTACCTCCCTCATCCCCCTGCTGACTGGCCCTGCAGTGGGGCAGTCCTACTGCAGGATGGGGAGCACAGATTGCCTTGGTGACTCACGTCTACACAGAGGCCACCAGGGTGTTGGAGTTGGGTTAATCCCAGGAACTCAGGAGCAAATACGAACTTCCTTTGTGGTAGTTCTCTTCCTGCGAGTTCCAGGAGCGTGGAGATGAAGGCATGACGTGTCAGCTGGCTTCTATTGTCCTTTCTGACGATGACACTGAAGGACAGAGGATGGGCCCCTTGGGGAAGGCTGCCATACTTATTGACACAGCAGCTGAGCAGGTCTTTGCTTAGAGTAGATCCTTGGTCTTTAGAGAACAATAGATGTTGGCACCATATTTAATTCCTGAGCTCACTCCTTGATTCAGTAAACACATCCCGAGGGCCTCCCCACCGATGAGGCATCATGCTTTGGGTGGAATTGAGCACACTCAGCAAGGGGTCAGCAGCACGGACAGGTAGAACAGGTGCGGAAGCCAGGACCAGATAGATGGGGAGAATGTCTGAGCTGTGGAGGCTGACGCCGAGAGGCAGCTTGATGAGCCGGGAGTAATGGCCAGGTGGGTGGTGAGCTCAGGTATAACGGCACAGCTCAGCTGCAGTTTCTTAACTACTTATTGTGTGTCATTCAATTCTCACAACTAGACCATGAGGTAAGTATTATTCTCTTCATTTTGAAGATGAAGCTGCTGAAGCTTAGAAAGGATAACTTTCCCAAGACTTTGATGGAGGTAGAGTCTGAACCCAGGTGCTCTGAATCCAGAGCTTTAAATACAACACCCTTGAGTGTGGTTAGGTAGGTGTCAGTGATATATGACATACATCTATGTACGTATGTATGTATGTATCTGTCTATCTGTCTACCTATCCATCATATCATGGGCAGTGCATGGCCATAGGAGTCAGGAAGGCAGGCAGGGAAACGGCATTGAGTCTCTTCCATTCATGGCAGGACCCAACCAGCCCCAAAGAGGAAGAGAGTTTGCAAGAACATGGCCGGGTATCAGGACACGGGCTTGAAGACTAGGCTCCAGTTCCAGTGGGAAGAAGGAATAACAGGCAGGGGAACTAAGTGGACACCCCATTGTGAAAACTCACTGGAATGACCTGAACAGGCAGATGGATGGAACAATAGAGCCTGGTACCTACAGGCAAGGCTGATTCCAAGTACTTGATTGTTCCTATACCTGAGGCCCAATAAGTCAGAACGGACACTAGATGTAGCCTTGAAGCAAGGTCCTGGTGAGCCTTGCTAACCAGGTGAGTTGGACACTAACCCTTTAGTTGCTGGACAGTGGGGCTCTGGGGAAGTTTAGGGTGCTGGGGCAGAGGTCAGTCCTGTTCCTCACGCTGCCCCAGGCTCCCTCCTGCCATAGTGCCACAGGCCTGACCATTTGACTATGTCCCTGCAGCCACACTTGTGTCCTCACTGACACTGGTTCTGTGGGAGGAAGCTCATTTCAAATTCGTCCAGCCTCAGTGAGACCAAGGCAGCCAGCGCCTGTCAGCCCCTGGCAAGACCCACAGGACCCCGGACAGGGACATGCTTCTGGGACAAAGGCAAGCACAGGCTGCCCCCGGGAACTGGGGAAGGAAGGCCGGACAAAGGTGTGGTTATCCATTTTAATCACCTTAAACATTATAGTTTCACATTCACAGAGGAAACTGAGGGGTCCTAGACGTTGACTTCTAGGAACGTCAATTCTGAAATGCATAGCTACTTGGATGTGCACTTACGTAGTGCTTGTCGTAGTAGAAGTAACGCCCAGCTGTCCTAACAGGACCAATATAAAGGGTATCAGAAGACAGAAGTTTATTTCTCTCTCATGGAACATTCCAGGCTGATATGGAAGCTTCCCTGTGTTGGGGACCCAGGATCCTCCTGTCTACTTGCTCTGCCGTCCCTAAGGTTTCGATCTCGTCTATACGACCCAAGTTGGTTTACCACCCAGTCTGCACATGAGCTGTCAGGAGAGGGAAGGAGGAGTGGAGGGCATGCCTCTCCCTTTCAGGCGTGGCCCGTAGGTGAGCGTGTCCCTTACCACACACTCCACTAACCCAAGCTTAGTCACGTGGGTGCTCCAAGCTGCAGGAGGCTGGGATATGTGTTCTTTCTTCTTTCTTCTCCAGCTCTGTCACAGGCCCGCAAGCATCCACGTGCTTTCTTCCCTCATAGAACACAGCCAGCCCTTTCCCAAGAGAGACCACCATAAAGTCCCATGGAGTCACTGCACCCAGAAACGTCCAGGGTCTCTGGGGGAGGCATAGCCACCTCAGTCCCATCTATATAAGGTTCCTCTACACAGTGAAACGAGTCATCTGCTCCCCCTTCACAGTCAACACACAGTACAGGGTAAGATTAATGATGACAACCAGTAAAAACGCCCCTTCACAGAAGGGAAGAGCGGGAAACACACCATGGTCATTGGACCGTGACCATGATTGATCCCACCAGGCAGAAATAGCATGAAATCCTCACCCTGGCCATGCACTAACGTCCTGGCTTCCTGGTCCCCCCCGCAGGGAGAAGCAGCCTGAGCCCCTGACAAATTCACAGGGCAGAGTGGCAAACCAGCTTCGAAATTTTACCTGTGAGTAAGAAACTGTTATTTCAAGGTCCTTTGACAGCCCAGAAACCCATATCCCAAGTAATGCAGTGCTTTAAAAGTTTTTCAAAGACACGGAGGGCCCAGAGAGATAAATTCCTAGCATTCTTGTCATCAGGCCTTTTTAACTTTATGTAAGATAAACCCACCCCAAGTGAGCTCAGGGGTGAGGGAGATACAGCGGTTCATAGACCCACGCTAGGGGGAAGGGCAAAGTCGGATCTAAACCTTGGGAGGATGGAATTGGAGCTGACAGTCACTGGGTTTTCTGATCCCTGGTCTCTGCTACTATGGGTATGTCTGAGTCCTATTTTCTTTTTACAAACCTGCTACTTGGCGGCAAACGTAGTCACTGGTGGCTCCCAGATTCCCCTACAGAGCACAGGGAGCCGTCCTCTCTTAGTTCAAGGTCAGAAATTCCCAGAGCAGCTTGGGTCACGTGCAGAGAGCACCCCCAATCCACATCCCCACTAGAAGACGTGCTTGGTGGCTGGGAGGGAAGAGCATCTCCCAGAAGAAACAGGGGAGGAGGCTGGGCAAACACGGAGGTGCCTTGTCTGGACCCAGGGTGGCCCCTGAGGACCAGATTCAAATCTTCTGATTCCTGATGCAGTGCACCTCCCAAGTTCCACCTTTTCTTCTGTTGTCTGGCTCTGACACGTGACATAGTTGATGTTGGTTGGGCTTGAGCCATCACATTCCACATTCAGCAAAGATACACAAGTGTCAGGTCATAATCCTTCTCAGTCTTGTGAACCAGTTAACACGGCCAACAGGCAGAACCATTCACATGCAAACTTACTCTCCTAACATAATCGTCCTCCGGCAGCCTGAGCTTCCCTGATTGATATTCGACCTAATAAAGCTGATCTGGATAAGCTTCCCTGGTCTCCAAGGACATGATTCTAATTCTAATTGTGAGGAGTAAATTTTTTTTGTTAAAGTAAGGTTTAATATCTCTACAGAAATACGCTTTCCAACCTCCTTGCTGGGCCTGACTCATCTGAGCATCTTCTGTTACAGACCGTGTGGAAACGCAGTTCAGTGGCTGAGGACCCTCTCCGTCCATCCGCTGGATACCTTCACGGCCAAGGGCTGTTGGTCCTGCCTCCCCCGCCCCCTTCCCCTCCCCCTCCCTGGAGTAGAAAGTTTCAGTGGCTTGATTCAAGTGGCTAACAAGGAAAGCGAGCAATAAAATGACAGACAGAAGAAAGGACGCTAGCAAACAGTAAAAAATGGCGGTAAGGTTCCCAGCCCATCTGTAACGCATTAGAATGCTGTGCACCGTTTTCCAGGATATTTTTTCCAGTGTTGTTTTCAGCGTCTGTGCTTGTTCGGAAGAGCCCATTTGGGGACAAGGGCAGTGCGACTGAGTAAATGAACCCCTTTGAGGCACAACAGTCCCTGCAAGTTTCTTTGAAGGGTCTTGCTGGTATTGGTGGTAAAATGACAGATAAGAGCAACCCACGATTAATGTCTACGTGCCCTTAAACCAACTTCCACAAAACTGGTTTTCTAAAGACACAGTGTGTTTAAAATTAGAAACAGAGCTTTCAGGTGAACGAGTGAAATACACTTATTTTTTTTCCTGTGAAGCTCTCTGATTCTTGTCCTGTCGATAGGCCAAAAGTGCTAAATACACATTTTAGTGAATGGTATAGGAAAACTGTCTTTTAAAATTTTTTCTTGTGTAGATGTTACTTACGTTTTGACTTGTAGATCCCATAATTCTTGGTCTAAAAGCAAGGAATTAAATATGCTAGCTGGGAATAGATCTGTGAATTTTACCCAAGTCCCTAACTATTATCAAATTCAAATGGAATAATTCAGAAATATGGATGAAGGAAATTGGATCTGGGAAGTTTAATGTTTTCAAAATTTTTTTAAATGGACATATATGATTTCCATTTTGAAAAAAGTTAAATTTGGGGAAAATTAACAAGCAAATTGCTCTTAAGATGGATGTGAAGAAAGGATTTTATATTCCTGTTTAAAAGTTGTTTTTCTATTTAAATGCATTTTAACATTTATCTTCTGGGAGGAAAAGGGATGTGTCTGGTCATTTGAAAATTGAAAATATTTGGGAATACCTTTGAAACCTGCCAAATGTGATACAGGAAATGTGTGCGTGTTTGTGTGTGTTTATGTGTCTATGTGTGTCTGAGTGTGTTTGTGTGTCTGTATATCCGTGTGTGTCTGTTTCTGTGTCTCTGTGTGTGTGTTTGTTATCTCTCTGTGTATCTGTGTATGTGTGTGTGTGTGTCCCTTCCCAGTGAATTCCAGGCTTGGATGCTTGCTGGGGGAAGAACACTTCCATAGGATGCAGCAGGAGGGGCACAGGCTCCGGGATCTGACATTTTCTCCAGACTGTGAGATTTTCTTCTACAGGAGTGTGTGCTTCTCCTTGCCATGGGCAAGTCTCTCACACTGGGGACCACCGGGTCCTCACCTGTGAAATGGGAAAACCCCAGGATGCTTGGGGTGATGAAACAGGGAAATGTGTACACGTGTTTGGCCATAAGGAGTTTTCAGTGAGTGTCGCTGTTACTCCGATCACGACTGTTCCTGTGAGTCAGGACCTCATCAGGGTGCGGGTCTCTGCTGGCCCGGTGTCTGGGTGTCAATTTTCAGCCAGGAGGCTTCCACCTCCCCGACCAGGGTCCAGCCAGCAGCCGCTTCCCTGGGCAGGTGGAAATTTCAGAGAGATGGCATTGCGTTCATTTTTCATCTTCGCTTTCTCCATCCAGCTTGGCGTGACTGGGAACAGGCTCTCCTCCCGCCACCTGTCGGGGGACCGCCTTTGCCAGAGAAGAGGGTCTGGTCCCCACTCCCTAGCCCGCTGGCCCGGCAGCTGCTTTCCATTTTCTTCACCCGCGAGGCTTTAGGCCAGACTTGCCGGGGAACAGCAGAACCAGGGGAGCAGCCTGAGAGCCTGAGAAGAAGAGCATCTGAACGTGACGGCGTCTGCTGTCTGGGCATCAGGCTCTGTCTCTCCTGTGCGCTGGTGCCTGGGTCCCAGTGAATCTTGCCCTTGATCTCGTTGTAAGATGTGGACACTTGGCCTGTTTCTCCACCAACCTCCCTCCTCCGCCACTGCCATCGCGGACGCTCTTTGCTTGGACTCTGGGTTTCTTGTCTTGAGTTTCCCATCCGCCCTCTAGAACTCTATTGGCTTGTGCCGTCTGAGAACACATGGCTGCCCGGTTCTCCTTTCTCATTTTCATGCTCTTTCCCCAGCCCTTTCCCAGCTCAGAGATAGCAAGTTAGAGGGAATCAGTGAGAGGTGATGAGTGTCACATGGAGAGTGAGCTTTGTAACCGTGCAGACCCGCGTTTGAATCCTAGCTCAGCTGCTTTCTTATCCCGGGCACCAGGGGAGGTGCTCGACCCCTCTGAGCCCCAGCTCTTTCACAGGTCAAGTCACAATAACAGGAGCCCTGTCACAGAGGTCACCCGTGTCCTTTGCGTGTGGTAAGCAACACAACCGTGCCTCTCCATCGGGGACTGGCTCAGTAATTGATGAACTGTCATAGCAGACCCGAATCTGCAAACCCACAGTGAAAAGAGGTCTGCATTGTGTCTAAATCAAGATTTGTCTCATAGCCATTTGCTGTTTGGATGGAAAATGCCACCGTTTCCTACATGTTCCGTTCAGGGAAAGGGTCTGTCCTGTGTCTCTACAAAGCCAGCCTGAGGCTATGAGCCAGGAGTCTGGGTTGAGTGGCATGGTGACCATGGGCAAGTGTGGACAGGCCTCCTGGGGGTCACGGAGCCTAAGAGAAGTATCAGCCATGTTTGGCCTCTCCTTTTCTTTTGAGTTCTTTCTTTAAAATTGTATCTTGTTTCCTGTAACTTCCTTGCAGGTTGTAAGTGGGCCAATGGACCTCAACTGAACATTTTATTCAGTGAGATTACCTCTATAAGAGAAGTTGAATTGTGGTATACCAAAATCTCCATTACCTTAGGAGACATTTAGAAAGGACCAAGAATTTCAGCTTTTGAAACTGAGTCCCTATCACCCCCTAGATGTTTCCCCAAATCATGACAGAGCTTCATTAGAGTGACAGGGCCCCAGGTTCGTGCTGAGCTAATCCAACCCCTCATTCACAGCAGACCTCACATCCTGTCTTTATATGGTTTATGGTAGTTTGGGGCCCTGTTTTTTTCTGCCTCTGTATTCCTAGAGAGGGGATTTAGATTATACCCTATAGCTGATTAGAAAGAACCCCATTCAGCCAAGCTTTTAATATTGAGTTATCACCCAAGCCTGACTCTGAGAAATAGACATCGATCCTGCACCTGAATGTGGCAATGGAACAAACAGTGGTACTTTCTGTTCAGAGAAGAGCGGGCAGTGTTTTCTGCTCCTCTGTGCCGTGGTGGCACAGAGGTGGCACCGTCGTTAAGCTCCAGGCTACACCCCTGGAGAGCCTACCAAGCAGTCCTAAGAAATGAAAGATGACATCTCGAAGCATACTTTTCTTGATAATCTCTTTCAAAATTAACACAGATAAAGGTCTCCAAAAGCTATCAAGGCAACTTATGACAGAGATGAATGTGAGCAACACCCTGTTAAGTATATCCATTCATCAGTATTTTTAGAAAGTTTTTACCAGCAAAAATATTTTTCTTTTAGTTTTTATTTCTAGTTTGACTTCAAACAAAGATATCTGGTTAACTATTTAAGTGAGACTAGATGCTATTAACTCTTTCTCTCCCATGGATTAATATTCAATATATATAAGAAACTGATAAACCCAATAGCAAAAAAGCAGTCTGATTAAAAAATGGGTAGAGGAGCTGAATAGATATTTTTCCAAAAATGACATACAAATGGCCAACAGGGACATAAAAAGGGGCTCAACATCACTAATCATCAGAGAAATGCAAATCAAAGCCACAGTGATATACCACCTCCCACCCATTAGAATGACTATTATCAAAAAGACAAGAAATAACAAATGCTGGTGAGGATGTGGAGAAAGGGAATTCCTGTGTACTGTTGATGGATGGAAATGTAGATCGGTGCAGCTAGTGTGAAGAACAGAACGGAGGGTCCTGAAGAAATTAAAAATAGAGCTACCACATGAGCCAGCAATTCCACTTCTGGGCATATATTGAAAGAAATGAAATCACTGTCTTGAAGAGGTTATCTGCAGCCCACATTCATTGCAGCATTATTTAGTATAGCTATGCCTTAGAAACAATCTAGGTGTCCGTCAATGGGTGAATGGATAAAGAGGATGTGGGGTATATATATATATATATATATATATATATATATATACACACAATGGAATATTATTCAGCCATAAAATTGAAGGAAATCCTACCATTTGTGACAACAGGGATGGACTCTGAGGGTATTATGCTAAGTGAAATAAGAGAAAGACAAATACTGTATGATCTCACTTATATGTGGAATCTAAAAATATGAACTCATAGAAACCAAGGCCAGATTGGTGGTTGCCAAAGGCAGGGGTGGGATGAGTGAAATGGGTGAAATGTGTCACAGGGTATGAACTTCCAATTATAAGATAAATAATGGGTGTAATTTGCAGCATGGTGACTATAGGTAACAATAAATAGTGTTGTATGTTTGAAAGGCGCTAAGAGAGTAGGTCTTTGCAATATATGCATATATCAGATCATTAAGTTGTATAACTTAGACTAATACAATGTTATATGTCAATTATATCTCAATAAAATGGCCAGCTGGGAAAAATTATAGCAAAACAAACAAACAACAAGCTGTATTTATACTGGTATTTCTGGCTGGCTCTGCTCTTTTTGGATCTGGAACTAGACCTTGACTCGCTTCACTGCCCTTGGGCCCCGTGCTCTGGTTCTCTATGCTTCCTGTTACCTGATTCCTACACCCCATCCCCTCCCCATGTAGCCACCAGTCCCCGGACTCCACACCTACAAATCCTGGCACCATGAGATGGAGCAGAGCCCCAGCAGTGGGTTATTTATTGACACAAACTCAGGACCGAGCATCCAAAGGTTGCAGTCCTCACAGATTATTAGCTGGATTGGCCCTGATGCTTTGTGATCCTTTTGGAAGGCAAATATCCCTGCACGTTTTACAGTTTTGTTGGCAGGGTTGAGCTTATATCCAGGTTAAGACGGGAATGCTATGGGGTATGACACGGGAACCAGGGATAACTCACCCTATAGGATAGACACACAGAAACTGTGTGGCTCTGGAGTGTCGGGTTGTGCAGATTTACTACATTATCTGAGGCACCGAAGTCCTCTGTTAAAATGCAAATACACTCTCTGGAGGGAAGCCTGCCAGACCGGGTATCGGCAAAGTTGGCTTCTGCCTTTCCTAGCTAAGTGACCTTTGTGTGGAAGCACAGAATACTAACCATGGAAGGTGTCTTGGAGGCGTGGAGTGACACTCCCCACCCAAGTGTGTGAAATCCCCCTAAAACCTCCTCCATGTTTCCAGTGACAGTAAGTGAACAACAGTATTCGCTGCAATGTCCAGCTCGGCTTTCTGTCATCGTGCATGTGATTGCCGCTTCTTTTCTTTTCCAGCTGAGTCCCCTTTGTTCTCACGCTGCACTGCCTGTCCCCGGAGAGTTTATTTCTGTTAAATGGAAGCAACCAGGGTGTTCAGGTGCTCATCGTAGGTCACAGGTGCCCTGGGAAGCCTGGAAGCGGAGAGGGGCGCCACTCTCGATCTCTGAGAGCCCGTGTTTGCATCAACTTTCAGGGAGCCACATCATACTGTCATTCCGTTTCAGTTAAAAGCAGCTGAAGCCTCTGAATCCTTTCCTGGCGAGCTGTTCTCCCTTCGTGTAGGGAAGCAGATTTTTGACGCTGAGGGCAGGATTTTAAATGTATTTCAAACACCTTTATCTTACTTAATGTCGAG
Organism: Neophocaena asiaeorientalis asiaeorientalis; assembly: GCF_003031525.2. NCBI lineage: Eukaryota > Metazoa > Chordata > Mammalia > Artiodactyla > Phocoenidae > Neophocaena > Neophocaena asiaeorientalis. The sequence goes on along the minus strand of NW_020172293.1, from coordinate 8,516,685 downwards.
CAAGCGACAGACCTTTTTGGAATCAATTTTCTCATCTCCAGAATGATAACGATGCCACCTCTTCCGTCCACCCCTCCTCCCCGCTGTGTGAATAAGGAGGTGACGTACGTGAAGGTTGCAACTCCAGTGCCGGCTCTGAGCCATTGGTGGTGGCTTCCTGAAGGGCTGTATTGAGATGATTTCTGAGGACCTGGCTGAAGAGAGACCTGCGATTGATTTGTGACGTCTACCACGGTGTGTGTGTGTGTGTGCGCGCGCGCAGGCTACATCATTCTTGACACAGATTTTTCATACTTGTACTATACCTATGCAGGAAATATTATCATTATTAATTCATTAACATTGAACACATATTAATCATTCAACTTGCATTAGAGGGCAGGTGCATTTTGATGAGAAAGGAGCATGGCTCGTTACACGGAGACCCGAGGGCGTTGTGGGCGGAGGTGGGGTGCACTGAAAGGAGGGAAAGGAATGCCATGGTCCAGTTCATGTACCCCTCAAATTTGATTCGAGGGACAGTCCTGGACTAGTAACATGGGTCAACGTAGGTACTATAGACTGCCCTTGCAAGGACTTTAGACCAGGGATTGGGAACTCTAACGCCCACAGGGGAGGCACTGGTAACATCAGTGAGGCAGTGGACCAGGGAGCACTGGGGAATTGTGTGAGGTGATGTGTACACGCTCCATCCAAAGGGAGTGGCCTGCCCCCACTTCAGTCATTTCCTCTCAGACGTGAGCACAGGCTCATTGTTGCCAGAGCACTCTGCTTTTAGAGAAGCTGAAAGTCTGGCATTTTATGTAAAATATTCCATTGAAAAATGTTGACTCAATTAAAAATATAACTGTGGATTCAACAAAACACATCTGTGGGCCAGATTCAGCTTCTAACTGCCAGTTTGGGACCTCTGTTCTAGATGCCACTAGAAAAGAAAAAGTTAGCTCTTATTAACAAATGCTTACACATGTGCAATGGAATCTCATTAATTCAGGCCAACAATTACTCCCCACCCAAAGCCCCGGCTTAGCAGACATCGATTTGTCCTATAGGAATCTTGGACTTCAGTAGAGGGTGATAATTCTGAGATACAAATGATTATAATTAAGGTAAAAAAAAGAACCCCCAAAGCAGTGAGTGCCACAAGAGAAGTACAATAGAAATGCTATGAGGAATTTTTGGGGGGTGGGAAGGACATGTTGGTGGAGAGGAGTTGGTGGTGGGATGGGGTTGGAGATGGTCCTCATGGAATAGAAGGATTTCCAGGGAGAAAATCTGGTGGACAGGAGCCAGATGAGAAATGTGGGTTTAATTCCTTGAAAGGTGAGCAGTCTAGTTTGCTTGGGACTTAGAGCAGGTAGAGGAACAGTAAACTGGAAAGGTGGGCTGTAAAGTCTCAAGTTAGGGAGGGACCTGAAGGGACATTGGGGAAGTTTGTACTTAATTCAACAGGCAATGGGGAGGCGTGAATGCTTCTAAGCAGCAGAAACATGAGTGGAGCTGGACTGTCCTCCAAAATGTACAGCCTGTTGAAGAGACAGACTGTGAAGATGACCGATTAGAGATCTGTTGGCAAAGAGTAAGAATGACCTAAGCCCGAATGAATGGCAGGTGTGTGATGGCAGATGGGGAAAGACGTGAACAAAACTGGGCACATGAGGTAGATGGGATCCCTCCACAGATTGGACTCAGGGACCAAAAGAGAAGTGAGAAATAGGGAGATGGAGGAACAGAGACATTGGGAGGTGGGAAGAGGGGGTTGGTGCAGGTGCAGAGTTCAGTTAGGCTACCTTGAGTTTAAAGGGTTTTCAGCTGATGAAGTTACAGAAGCAAAGTACATGGGAGTCTCTGCCAGAGATGGAAAGAGAAGGATGGGGAGAGAAGAGAGACACAGAGACATAGCGAGAGACAGAGGGAGCCAGAGGCTTGGGGAAGCAGCTGCAGGAGATAAGGTTTGGCCACGGAAGTGATGAAGGTGTGAGGATGGGGTTCTTGACAGGGGTTGGAGAGGGGAGAGGGAGGAAGGAGCAGGGCAGTCTGCAGGCTGGACCTTGGAGAGTGTCCATGCTCAGTGGGCATGGGCAGGAGAAAAGAATCCGGGAAATGAACCGTCTAGGATGGAAGAGAAGGCAGAACCCAGATGCCAATGAAAACTCGTGGGAGAGACAGAAGGCGGCCATTGCTAGTGCTGTGGAGAGGTCTGAAAGGCAAGCTCTACCATTTGGCTTTTAATCATCTCTTTACTAGATTGCTCTCAACAAGGCTTCTAGTGACCTCTTTGCCCTTGAACCCAATGGCTGTGATTTAACCTTTATCTCTTAGTAGCACTTGGCACTGTCCGTCTCTTTTTCCTTCTCGAACCATTCTCTTTCTTTGCCTTTATGAGAACATACTCAGTTTTCCTTCTACTTCTCCAGCTCTTCCCACTCAGTCAGCTTTTTCACTTCTTCCCCAAACACTGTTAAATGTTACTTTTAATTAGGTTTTTGTCCCTGTTGCCTTCTCCTCTTAATTTCCTCTTTCTGTCTCCAATGACTTCAGTCCCCATTTATATGTTAATGATTCCCAGATCCCATCTCCAAGTCAGAGCTCGTCTGATCCAAGTCTGAGCCCTTGCCTGGTCAGCCAGTTGCCAACCAGTCACTTCCCACTGGGATGTTTCACAAGTACATCAAACTCAATACCACAAAAACTCAACTTATCTCCTTGCTCTCCCCACTTCTCCTCCTGTGTCCTCTGTCACAGTGAATGATGTTATTTGCCCAGGTACCCAAGGCAGAACCCAGGGCCTTATCCTTGATTTCTCCACCTGCTCTCCCCATATTCAACCAATCACTGATTCCTCTAGATGTTTCCTCAATGTCTGGAAAGGCTGACCACTTCTCTGTATCTCCGTAGGAACTGTCCTTGCCAAGGTCACACCACCTTTCCATGCTCCTAACTGCTCTCCTTGGGCAAGTCTTCACTATCTCTACACTACAGCTTCATACCATTTGATCATTTTATTCCTGTATCTTAGGACACTTCAGTGGGTTTTCCCATTACCCAGAAGATAAAGTCCTAACTTCTTAATATGGCTCACAAGATCCTGGCCTGATCTTACCACTGCTGATACTCATTTCTCTGGTTCTGCTTTCCTTTCTCCCTCCCTCCCCCCTTCCTTCCTTCCTTCCTTCCTTCCTTCCTTTCTCTTTCTCTTTCTTTCTTCTTTCTTTCTTTCTTTCCTTCTTTCTTTCCTCCCTCCCTCCCTCCCTCTTTTCTTTCTTTCTTTCTTTCTTTCTTTCTTTCTTTCTTTCTTTCTTTCTTTCCTCCCTCACTCCCTCCCTCCCTCTTTTCTTTCATTCGTTCTTTCTTTCCTTCCTTCTTTCTTTCTTCCTGTCCTTCCTTTCCTTCCACCTCTCCCCACGCTACACCCTTGGACTCCAGTCCAGCTTAAAATTGTTCCCTAACAACATGTTCTTTCTTACCTCCTCTCTTTTATATGACCAGTTCCTTCTGACTAGAGAGTATCCCTTGACAAAACTATCACATCTTGCTAGATTCTGCTAATTCTTCAGATTTCAGCTGGTATCTTTTCCTTTGGGAAGATATTCTTCCTTAGGGAAATATTCCTGAGACCAGGAGAGTCTGCTGCTCTTCTCTATCATGTGATTGCTGAGACATGGCTGCTTGTATACTTCTGCCTACCTCTCCTGAATCGTAACCTAGTTTATAGGTTTTTCTTGACTCTAGTGTGGAGTACATTGCCTGAAATATAATAGCCTCTTAGTAAATATTTATTGAAATGGTTATGAATGAGTTACCAGATGTGGGTAAAGAGAAAGGATAGCTGGTGACTTGAATAACCAATTCAATAGAATCATTTGGATATTTTCTACCTTGTAAGATTTTCAAAAGGTTGTGGGTCTTGGGGAAATAAATCAGTAACTGAATCCTGACTTTGTCCCTAATTAGGTGGAGTGAAATCCACTTCAGTGATTCAGGCACGGAATCACAGACTATATTTTTTAAAAATATAATTTGCTTTAGTGCAACCAAAGGAAACAGAGTTATCAAAATGAATAAGGATTTATAAATAATCAATTTGAATCAAATAGATCTACTTGAAGTGTGAAAAAAGGAAAGAGAGAAAAGAAAGCTTTTACTCAATCATTTTCCATGAGTCTTGTTTGTCAGACTTTATTAAGTTTTTCAGCAATTTTTTTCTTATACCATGCAAAGATAAACCTTAGTATAACATTTGATTGCAAATTAATGAATAAGAATCATAGACCATTAAAGCTCAAAATAAATTTAAAGATCATCTAATATAAATGCCTTTGTAGTTGAGTAGTGAAGGTTTGGCTCTCCAACAAAATACCTTACATACATACGTTTAACCAACAGATTTATTATTTACTATACAAGCTATTGTGTTAAGTGAAGTTGCAGGGAGTTACAGAAATATATGACAGTAATCACGCTATCTCATTTGAATGGCTCCTGTGTATTAGTTTACCTTCTACTCTAACAGCATGATAAGTTTACATAAATAGACAACTAACCCTACCAGTTAGGGCAAGTACCTAGTGAACGTTTGAGATAAGAGCTGGTGGAGAGAAAGGAAGAGAGCAGGGACTTCAGGCTGAGCTGGTCAGGAAAAGGCTTGCAAATATGAAACTTCACCGTATAGCATGTCAGCCCCAGAATCAACCGTTCTGCTCCTTGTCTGTTTTCCCTGAACATCAAAGCAACAATCCCAATGTCCCAGGAGGGACTGGAGTCATGCTGAGGGAGAATTCAGATGTGACACCATGAGTTGGAGGAAGGGCTTGATGAAAAAGATGGTTCAATGTGAACAGTGAGGCTCCCCAGGCTGAGTCCTTTGTGCAAAGCTTCACTCTGTCAAGGTATGTGAACGGCGGTCATTAGGATGCTGAGAGAGTAAATCATTCTTCTGTTTATAATAGAACAGAGAGAGCTTAACTACATTTCTCATTTTCCTTATTAATCCCAGGGTTTTTTTTTTGAAAGTTGATTATTTGAATGCTCTGACATGTCAGCATTATCTCTTTCTCTGTTGACCTTTTCTACTTTTTCCTCATCAGTCAGAGCTAGAAATATGTTCTCAAGGAAAACAATCTGAAGAATATTTATCAAATCATGGATTCCATTCATAAGCGCACGTGTCTGTTGCAGACACAGGAAACAAACTTAGGGTTTCCAAAAGAGGAAAGGGCAAATTAGGAGAATGGGGTTAACAGATACAAACTGCTATCCATAGAATAGATAAGCAACAGGATTTACTGTAGAGCACAGGGAATTATATTCAATATCTTATAGCAACCTAGAATGGAGAATAATCTGAAAAAAAAATATATATATATATAACTGAATCACTTTGCTGTACACCTGAAATTAACACAATACTGTAAATCAAGTATACTTCAATAATAGTATTAAAAAGATAGAGGTGAACATGTCTCGACTTTTCTGTTGGTGTTTCTCTCTGGGACTTCATCCTAAAGGTCTGTGGAATTTGGAAGTGGTGTTCCTCTAGCTTGATGGTGGTACCATTAAATGGCCCAGGATTGAGAGAAGTAATTGTGTTGTTTGCAACAGTCATACACCTTGATCACAGAAGCTATGAAAAACATCAGGGAGTTTATTTGTAGGGCTGAAGATAGGGGTAATCCTTTAGAGAAACTGAGGTTTGAATTACTGACTTTTTCATAGGCGTAATTGACAGATTTCTCATGCTTGGTTGTCAAATCTCGATCCTGAGCCCTTATAGCCCCTGCTTGTTTTCTAACCTTTCCACTGGTTAGTTGTCCTTTCATTCTTAATGGCCTTCTGAGGGTGAGTGTTTATTGGAGAAATGCTTAGCATTCAGGATCCAACCTAACTTTTTAAATGATGGGTCAGCCAGCCAATCACTAAAAAAAGATGGTCCCTTTCCATCTTCTCATTTTTTAAATGGAGTCGAGGATTGTGTTTGGTATATACAGCAGCCTGGCAGGAAGGCAGGATCTAAACATATTTATAGAAAAGGGTTGAATTCTGAACTAGTGGTGATGCTTATCTGTCAGCTCTTTGATGCTGCTGCTGTCGAAATAATTTGTTTTACAGGAGCTGACTCACCAAATCCCTGTTTAGAGGTGGTAGTTAATCTTTAATTAGTAATGGTGCAAAAATGAAACTGGGAAAAAGATAAGTTAAGTTAGAATTTCGCGTTTCTTCACAAACGTCCACTTACATGTTGAACGGCAGGTGTGCCTTATACGTAGAATGCAGACCAAAAAGCAAAGAGCCGTGTCTCTTAAGACTGTTTTATCCTGCGAAGTGGTGGTGCAGTTCAACGACAGAGCAGTGAGGCTGTGTTAGGTTTGGGGGTTGGGGAGGCCCCCCTGCCCCGAGGTGAGAGTTTTACTGACTGTTGGGGTAGCCATGGGAGAGTCTCCTTTCCCTGGAGCTCCTCGTGCCTTTTAAGATCATTCTTCTTGTCCTCCCTTTTGCGGTTGTGATTGTTCCATCGGATTTTATTTGGGGGAGACCACCCTCTCTTCCTAAAGCCCTCAGACTTCTGGCCCTGATTTCCCAACTTTCTTTCCTCTGAGCCCCTTGACAACATACAGTTGAAATCAGATCATCTTCCTGTCCTCCTGGATTCTTGGTTGACGAGGTGCTGTCATAATCTTGTGTCTTCCTTTCAGGGGTCATACATATTGGGCATAATTAGGTGGAGAGGTTGCCCTTTGGACTGCTTTTCCAGAAGTACTGATGGGTTTTGGTTGAACCCTTGGTGCTGGGTCCCCATGTGACCTGACACGTTCGCTCCTGAAGCCAACCTGGCCATGTTCGCTCCTGAAGCCAACCTGGCCATGTTTACCATTTCTCCCTCTCCAAAAACAATGAGCCCATATGGGGTTTGACCCTGCCACCCTGCCACCATTAACATTGTTTTCAAAACAACTCAGCTAACCCAGTCACAGCATTTGTTACTTTGTTATGCCAACTCAGCTGCCCCAGAGAGGAAGTCATTTCCACTCAATTGCTTGTGAATTGCAACTCCGCAGTCCTGCAAAAGGGCTCCTGGTGTCTGTTGGGGTCACTGACCTGCCTCCTAGGTCATCTGTAACATGACAGCTTTCGGGCTGGTTTTACACCTGGTGTCCAGGGGCTTGACTGATAAGATTAGGAAGTTTTCTGAATGGTATCACTTCATCTCCTTTTGGATCAAATAATAATATTCATTATTAGGATCAAATTCCTCTTACTTCTTACAGATCGAGTTTATATCTTTTTATTTGATTCATTGGAGAACGCTTCTGGGTCTTAACATCAGAAATGAGAATGTGTGTCTTGTTATATTTGGTGGAATTTAATTCCTCTGTGTAACCATCTTTCTTAACCAGACCATTCATACAATTTTGTTTAAAAAGCCTATTTTGCAGTACTCTTGGAAATGAGTAAAGCAGTTGCATGTTTGAATGCTTGTTTGAGAGAGCAAGCTGCATGTTTACCCTTCCTATCCTGTGGAAAGCTTTCTACACAAGACACAAATGATCCATTTCAGAACAGAAACCAAAGGGATGGGGCAGGGCAAAGGGAGCAATGGAGACATCAGGGTCATGGGAGGGGACTCTGTCCTTTCAGGATTTCCCGTGTGATTTACAAACTGCTAAGGAGCAGAAACAGTCTCCGTTTCAATGTCATGGTGGGAAGGGCCTCCCTGATCCTTAAGAAGGTCGTGCACGTAGTTCAGCTCAATTAAAATGCTCTAGCTCTGGTGCCCATAAAATATGGCTTAAGGAGCGGACAGTTTAATGCAGAGCCTCCCTCGCCTCTCAAGGACAGTAAGTGGCTCCCACTTGGCTGAAGTTAGAAGCCACTTCTGCAGGGAACTCGGGCCACTCCGACCTTGCATTTCTTGGTCCCCTCCGTCTTTGGGAGTCCCCGGGCTCGGTGATGCATCATTCCTGCCACGTTACAGATGATCCTGACACTTCAGCCGAACCCTGCTGATTTTTCTGGCTGGCCACTTTCTCTTTATCTCTCCCACCGATCAGAGTGAATTCCGCCCGCCCAGTGAATATTGATAAGATACCTTTGGAATGAGATAAAACGTGGTCAAGGAAGCATATCTTTCCAATGTGATAAAGAACTTTAGACTGTGTGATAATATGTGATAAAAGCACCACTACAAGCCCATTATTGGGAAGAGCCGTCTGGGGTGTGCCCTGCGCTCTGGGTAGGGGTCCAGGGAGGATGCTTATTGTTTGCATCTGCTCTTTCAAAGGTTTGGGGCCTTTCATTTGTGTTTCTAAGGGAAAAGCTCTTTGAAGGTCATGTTTGAATTAAAAGCTGTATTTATTATCCGTTTTTCCATGTTATCTATATTACAATTGCATATCGAATTTGGAAGCCCAGAATGTCCTGAAGGTAGCTATTTTCTAATTCCACTTTTATCCTACCCTCTGGTATGGTATTTGTCAGTGCATGCTTGCGTCTGCTGGGGCTGATAAGGTAGAAACGGCTACCTGACTAACATTATAGTTCTCTCATTCTCCCTCTCCTGGCTAGTTTGAAATGATGGTCGCCTCCGGACTCAGGTCACCTGCTAAAAGATAACATGGTTGCCAGCTGCAGCTCTTCCCCAATAACTTTGAAGTAATGGTGGCTCCATATTTTCCCGGCTGGTAGACTTCAGCAAGAAAGGGAAAGGATCTGAGGGAGGGGTCAGGGTGGGACTGAAATGGAGGGGATGAGAGTTGGTTTTATAACCTAAAGCCAGGAGCTCACTCCTTGTTCAGATTTCAGAGAAAGCAATTAATCTCTCTCATTTGAGAATAGTGCTGTGTGGGTCATAGGGCTGCTGTGGCCGCTCTGGGGATGGGCAGGCTGGGGCCAAGTGTGGCATCCTAAACTGACCTCATTATGGACATATTTTCTCAGTCCAGCTAATGTTTTTAATTTAGGAGAGAATAATATTAATAAATAACAGCCAATCTTTATTTTAAGCCCACCACTTGCCAAGCATTAGCGCTTACATGACTCTTAGAAACCACCAACGAAGTAGATCCAGCTAAAATCACAATTTTACAGACAGTGAAAGCAGACACTTGCTTAAAAAGATTAAGTGGCCTGCCCAAGGTTGCATAGGTGTGTGAGAGAGGAGTTGAATGCACGCAATCCTCACGCTTTTCTCGGTGGAGTAGCTCTTATGGTAGCTTCTGCATCTAAAAGAGATAATGTTGCTTCTTACTGCAGTTTTCCATAGGCATTGGAAAAATCTGAGGGATTGACATATAGGTTTTCCTTTTTTTTTTTTTTTTTACATCTTTATTGGAGTATAATTGCTTTATAATGGTGTGTTAGTTTCTGCTTTATAACTAAGTGAATCAGTTATACATATACATATATCCCCATATCCCCTCCCTCTTGAGTCTCCCTCCCTCCCACCCTCCCTATCCCACCCCTCTAGGTGGTCACAAAGCACCGAGCTGATCTCCCTGTGCTATGTGGCTGCTTCCCACTAGCTAGCTATTTTACATTTGGTAGTGTATATATGTCCATGCCTCTCTCTCGCTTTGTCACAGCTTACCCTTCCCCCTCCCCATATCCTCAAGTCCATTGACACATAGGTTTTTTCCCCTACCTTTATTGACATATAACACTGCGTAAGTTTAAGGTGTACAATAAGTTAACTTGATACACTTTTATATTACAAAATTGTTACCACCATAGCTTAGCTAACACCCACGTCACATCACATAATTACCATTTCCTTTTTGTGGTGAGAACATTTAAGATCTACTGTCTTAACATCTTTCAAGTATGTAATACCCTATTTTAACTATAATCACCACACTCTACATCAGAGCCCCAGAACTTACTCATCTTATGACTGGAAGTTTGTACCTTTGACTAACATCTCCTTATTCCTCTCCCTCCCCTCCCCAGCCCCTGGTAACCACCATTCTACTCTCTGTTTCCATGAATTTGGCTTTTTTAGATTCCACATATAAGTGATATCATACAGTATTTGTCTTTCTTTGTCTGATTTCTTTCACTTAACGTAATGCCCTCAAGGTCTACTACATATGTTGTCCCAAATGACAAGATTTCCTTCTTTTTAATGACTGATTAATATGACATTGTATAAAAATAAAAATTCATCCATTGATAGACACTTAGGTTGTTTCCATATTTTGACTATTGTGAATAATGCGGCAATGAACATGGGAATGCAGGTATCTCTTTGACATCCTGTTTTCATTTTCTTTGGATATGTACCTAGAGGTGGGATTGCTGGGTCATATGGCAGTTCTACTTTTAATTTTTTGAGGAATCCCCAAACTCTTTTCCATAATGGCTGCACCAATTTACATTCCCACCAACAGCGCACAAGGGGTCCCTTTACTCCACACCCTCGTCAACACTTATTATCTCTTGTCTTTTTGACGATAGATATTCTAACAGCTGTGAGCTGATATCTCACTGTGCTTTTGATTTGTATTTCTCTGATGATTAGTGATGTTGAACATGTTTTCATGTACCTGTTGGCCATTTGTGTGTATTCTTTAGAAAAATATTTACTGCCCATAGTTTAGCTGGATTGTTTGTTTGCTATTGAGTTGTATGAGTTCTTTACGTATTTTGAATATTAACCCCTTATCAGATATATGATTTGCAAATATTTTTTCCCATTCCACAAGTTGCCTTTTCATTTGTTGCTTGTCTCTTTTGCTGTGCAGAAGACTTATAGGTTTTTGAGACTCTGGGGAAAATTCAGAATGAGTTCAAGTTCTGACCTATCCCTACCCTCATGTCTCCTTCTACCTGATTCTGCAGTAGAATGATGACATGTAGTTTCCTTTTGAGCTCAGGGATATCAACTGCTCATTTAAACGTGCTGTGATCTAAAAATTGTTTCTAAAACAGACTCGGCTCTTTATTATGAATAGGCACCCCTTTCCTTCCATTTATCTTAAGGATCACTGGCTAGAATTAATAAATAATTTAGAATAGTTGCTGAGCACTGACTGGGTGCCAGGCCACATTATCTAATTTAATTTCCATTTTACAGATGAGGGAATTTAAGCCTAGAGAAGTTAGCTGACTTTCCCAAGCCTGGATGTGAGAAATCTGACTCTTATGTCTGACACAGTGCTTGTCGTGGGGCCTCTGAGCAGCGTCTCTGTCACCGTTGGGGGAGGGGGGAGGGGGGAGCAAAGCCAGACTTTGTATGTGGCTTTGTGTGTACATGTGCTTTGACAGTACATGTGCTTTGTGATGGCCACGGGGTGGGTGTAATATGTGATCGTATGCTCAGAAACAGCATTGCCTTTTGTTCTGAGAACTGTTTTCTTTATTTTTCTTTCTCTTGAATATACCCAGAAGAATGGAGAAAACTTCTATAATCTTCATGAGAATTTTCTAAAAAAAACAACAACAGATTCCTGGTTTGGTATTGTTTTTGTTTTTAAATTAAGCCAGGATTAAGATTTTTCCAGAATTTCTAGTTTGTGGGGAAAACCACAGCCACAGTTTACTGTAGTAGTAAAGGCATGTCTTGGTGGAGAAAATGCCACACAAAGACTGAAGTATCAGAGCTACCACCTGGCATGACCAGCAGACGCTCTAGTTTCCAGACCTCCTGTCCGTTTTCTGATGAGCTTCACATGGGCTTAAGTTACTTGCATGAAGTTTCCCGAGGCCTTGGAGCTGGATTGGAGGAATTTTTAGTTCCCACCTTCCCATTCTGTCTTTCTTTGCCCTCTACTCAGAAACACCATAGAAAGAGGAAAAATGAAGCAGGGCAAGAAATGAGTGTATTCCTTCCAAAATATGCACACATTATCATCTTGGTCCCAACACACCAGGCCTATCTCTCTCTATGATCCAAGGGAACTCGTGGAGTATAGAAAACGCACAGAGAGAAAAATATTTTCAAAGAAAATTCATTTCTCAGAAGAACGTCAAAAGGTGAAGAGTGAGGCAGAAAGAAATGCCTTGAATCTTTGTTTCTCTTTTGGCTTTTTGCTAAAGGTTAAAGAGAATCCTGTCTTCTTTTGCCTTTCTTCCTTTGCATTATATTTATTTGCTCATTTGCCTTCAAGTCTTAGGTTTTTAGATATAAGGTATTTTGGAAATACAAAGTATTTGCTATTAATGTTTATCCATTACTTGCTTCTTTTAATTTTCAAAAATATTCATATTCATCTTGTTTATGTACTTTCTTCCATTAGCTCATTTCTGCTTTAATGGCAATTTTATTTCATAATTTAAATTTTCTCTAATCTTTACTACTGAATGGATTACTTTAATGAAAAATGGAAATAATTACTACTTCTACTCAAGAAAATGTCTTTATTTCACTCAGAGCTGTCACTTTTACTTGTAAGATAAGATCATTTTAAATGGGATGAAATTCTGTAAAGCTGACTGCACTAAGAAATACTGACAAGCAGTGATGAGTGGAAACGTCTGTTTCTGATTGAAATCAAAACATTGGGCATATATTTTACTAGCCTTGTAAATAATTTAAAAAGAATAACAACACAAAACTTCCCATAAAATTCTCATTCTCTCTTCTCCTCCCTGGAATTTATGTAGTCAGTTAAGCTGATAACATTTACTATACTGAAATACATAATAGAGAATATTAATAGAATGGTATCTTGTACTCCCAGTAATATAAAGAATAAAAAACATCATTCCAGAGACCTGGAGGACCTGGATCTAGAAGTAACCTATGTTAACAGGTGTTGCTGTGATGATACTGAAACAGTAACTTTCCTAGACAAACTTTGATTTGTCTATCTATCTCTCACACTGTTTACAGCAAGCTCCCAGGCTAGTAGAGTGAGGGAAGGACCTGTAAAATACAGTGTACAGAGTTTTCAGTTGTGGAGGAAAGTCATTCAAAATGTTTGTAATGATTTGCAGTGCAACTTAGGAAACACGTTCGAGTGTGTTAATTGTCAAGTGCATCCATTCAAACACACTTTTCGAGTGCTGTTACTCCGCTCAAACGATTATAAGGCAAGATGGAATGGAAAACACACCCTCATGATTAAATGTTTACCTCAAGACCTTTAAAAGATCCAGTTGATGTTTATTTTAAAGGGAAAAATAAAGGTTTGTTGACTATTTCAGCATTGGGTAGGGAGATAGACCAATGACTTCTTAAAATCTTTTGGACATTTTGTAGTTAAATTTGGCACGTTTTATACCTTTAATTGTAATGATAATTAAGGAAGGTAACCTTTAGTTACACAAACTTGTCTCCTTTGGTCTCGTCTCCTCCACACATCCTGCGTTCTCTCCCGTATTAATTCTCACTGTCCCAACCATTTGGGACATACTGTCTGTTCATGATGGAGGAAGAACAGTAGCTCATTTATGGGACAACACATCTAGCCTCAGTCCTTGGTGCTCCCCTAGTCTTTCTTTCCCTCCATCTGTGGCCACTTGTCTCCCTGGTCTGCCCTACAGTTAGTAGACTTTGAGTGTGGGAGAGATTTTGTTCCCAGGAAGACATTTTGTCTACTAGTAGTATTATACAGGTACTTTCTCTTTTCCTTTCCACTAAGATGAGACGACCTGGAGAATTTTTTAGAGTTGCAGTTGTGGTTATTTATTGACTTACAGCCACAGTCCTTTACTTAGTAATACACACATTTAAATTAATGCATTTTCCTTTGGGGAAGACAGTGAGAAAAAGAGAAAGAAAACAAGCTCTAGCTTGATATATGCCCTTAGGTGAGAGTATTATAAATCTCACCTGTGCTTTAGCCTAACCATTCAAGTTTTGCAAGTGATTATTTAAGGTTATTCTTTCTCTAGAGAAAGTGGCTGACAGAAAAATTGAATAACTGGTAAAAATGATAGGAGAGAGGCTGGAATAACCAGTTATTATAATGAAAATTATTATTGATTGTAATACTTCCATTAGGAAGTTTATTACTTTATTCCTTTGATAAACATTTATAAAACACTATTTATCGTGGCACACCAGGTGGCAAATACAAAGAATCGTGTAATGTAGACTCTGGCTTTGGAGTTTGTAGAAATGACACTCGACAGGCACAACGTGTCAGCCGTTATCAGAAAGGTAGGCACGGGGAATTCCCTGGCGGTCCAGTGGTTAGGACCCCGTGCTTTCACTGCCGAGGGTGCAGTTTCAATCCCTCATCTGGTAACTAAGATCCCACAAGCCGTGCAGCGTGGCCAAAAAAAAAAAAAAAAATGTAATTGGAGTTTGGGCAAGAGATAAATGATTGTTAATGGAGATGAATTGAATTTACATTAAAGAAGTAAAATTTGAGCTGGGTCATTTTTACTGGCATACATGTCATGTCAATTATACTGATATTCGTTTCAGGTGTACAATGTAATGATTCGATATTTGTACATATTGCAAAACGATCACCGCACTAAGTCTGGTTAATATCTAACACCATACATTGCTACAATTTCTTTTTCTTGTGTGAGCTGGGTCTGGATAAATAATCTGGTGGATACTTATGGTTTTTCTTTCCAGCACCCATTTCCCTTTCTCCCTGTGACATCTCTAGATTCTTGGAGAAATCCAACCTTTTCCTACCCTGCAGGGGAAAAGGTTGAGCTCTATCCGGATTTAAGCACAAAAGGGGTTCACATCAAAGTGGGATTTAAATCTAGTGGTTCACGGTTAAGGACTGCAGATATGAGCCCAGCTGAGAAGGGTTAGTTTTATGGGATGAGTATGGAGAAGGGCTCTGCAGGTTGAATCTGGTTGGAGGAGTGTGTACAGTTAACGAACACCCAAAGGTCTAAAAGGAAGAGACAGGGGTCTTGGTTTGGACTACCAAGTTCTAAACACATACCTGAAGTCAGTGGGCATGAGGACGGACCATGGGAGAGACATCAGGGGCAGACCAGGGAGTGAAGACCTCTGAAAATTTGTTTCAAAAACTCCCTCCATCAACAGTTATTGAGTATCTACTTACTATGTAGTACTGATAATAATAATAATAATATGACAGCTACCATTTATAATGTTGCCTATGATGTTGCCATAGTCAGACATCATGTCACATTATTTCATCCTCCTTACAGTCCTCGGAGGAAGGACTATTATGATTCCATTTGATAGAAAAGCACTAAGGCTTAGATGAGCTAAGCTTCATGCTCAAGGTCCCACAGCCAGGACCAACTGGGTTCCGTGTGACTCCAAGCCACGCTCTGAGTCATCAGATGGCCTCGTTCTGCACAAATTAAACAGCAAGGGACCAGAGACACAAATGACAATTTCTGTTTTATAGAAAGTTGTTGAGGATGGACTCTCCACACGAATCACTCATTTCAGAACATTTAGGAATATTTTGAGTAACATTTGCCTAGATGTGGTTAGCCCTTTTAAAATTGCATTCCTTAAGTAACGGTATTCTAAAATATCCTTTCGTCTCTGGTGTTTGAAAATCCAATTCACTCTGTAGACTGACTATAAACGCAAATAAGAGCATTGATTTCCTCATTTCATCACCTCCAGAGAACAATTCGTAAAGCATGGAAGTTCTAACCAACCCATCAAAAGTCACTACTTAAGTCAGAGACTCAAAGACTAGTTTATTATTAAAAAGTGTTCCTCTGAAGATGATGTTAAATGAGAATAAAGGAACCAATCTGGGCTATGATCTGTATTCAGCTTCAGGAAATAGTCTGAAGGAAAGGGTCCTGTTAACTGTATTTAGAGCTTTTCCTGTTTCTGGTTCCTGCCTGAGGAAAAGTGGGGAAAATCCAATTTCTCAAAAGCCACTTAAGTGTTATTAAGCAATTCGTGGAAAGGAGCAGGGGAATTGACAGGGCTTTCCCCCCCACTATGATGTACAATTCAAACGCTGTCTGTCTCATTTGGACGTATATTTGACCACAGAATAAATACAGATCTGCATGAAATGTTCCCTGCATCCACCAAGACAACCATACTCATTAATTATTGAAAATGCTATTATCTTGCCCATCTGTAATCCTATTTCTGGAGTTAGTTATGTAATTTCACCCGATACAGAAAAGGAAACTTTGACCCTCATTACATTTAAAATGAGCTTTTCACTAAATCAGGAAGAAGGGTTTTTTTTCCTTCTGAATGAACCATAATTGGAAGGCTGTAAGAGACGTGAGTGTGAACATGGGAAAGAGGAAATAAGGATTCCATTCGTTATTCCAAACGGTTCAAATATTTAAAGCCATACTTTGTCACTCCAAGTTGGGGTTTCAACTGGACTGTTATTCATGTTTGTCTAATATTGTGTTCTTAAATTCAAGATGCTTTTGGTGCTGGCGGGGATTTTAAAAATCTAGTTCTCCATCTGGATGAGAATTTTAGATCCTAGCCCAAGGAGATGTGATTTGTTCGAGATCTCATAGCAGGAGGTCCATGATTTGAACTTATAACTTTGGTTCTTAGTCCAAAATTCATTTCATTTTACTCTCTCTCTTTTCTGGGAATGACTCTTAAAAATGGATAGTTGAGTTGGCAGTCAAGTCAATGGAAAGTCTGTTGTTCTTTCGCAT
Source organism: Neophocaena asiaeorientalis asiaeorientalis (assembly GCF_003031525.2). NCBI lineage: Eukaryota > Metazoa > Chordata > Mammalia > Artiodactyla > Phocoenidae > Neophocaena > Neophocaena asiaeorientalis. The sequence goes on along the minus strand of NW_020172293.1, from coordinate 8,500,143 downwards.
CCATAAGATGTCTGTAGATAAAGAGACCAGTGAGGTTGCCTGCAGTCTACAGAGTTTCTCCTCTTCCTCAGTTCAGGGAAATTTCTTTTAGATAAACAAAGGAAATATGTTAAGTGTTTTGCTTTCTGTATTTTGAAAAAGCTCGGAGAATAGGAATGCTGCTTGTATAATCAGATCGTACAACATTTTGCTAAGTGCCATTCTGTAATGTCAAACTGAAATACTTTGCCTAATATATACTTATGAATAATAGCTAGATTTATGCTTAAAATGGAGTGCTTTGCTGTTTTTATAAGAGTAAGCCTTGACATTGACAGAGAAGCATGGAAGACCATTAAGGGTGCTGCTTGGAGCAATTCTGGACCAAAAAGTCCTTCTTTGGCTGGCCACGAGGACCCGAAATCTCAAATTTAGCTTCACCTTTTTCAGGAATGTTAAAAATTCCTTATTAGTGCAGAAATATCTCTGGAAGAGGTAATACCGAATGTTTTGCTGCATTTGCTATAAACACCTTAGTCAGTATGGGTCTTGATCTCCCCACTAGGGGAAATTTCTACCAAAGGGGAAGGCACCAAAGATAAGTTTTGCCTATTTAACCATTTTGCCTAGAGATGAACCTGAGTATTACTATGAATAATAAGTGAAAATAGCTTAAATTCCATTAGTAATATGATTCTAGCCAATAGGTTCTACACTAGGAGAGGATGCTATTATTATAAATCGTTATTATTTTATGTTCAGAAAATGAATACACTGATGTTTCCAGCAAGGGAAAAATGCAAGCCAGCTTTCACCTTTCCTCCTGAGGAAAGTGATGAACTAGTATGCATTTAGAAAATGCTGAATGTCTTCTGAGTCTAACCAACCCCGTTCCTCCTTAAATGTCCATATGGGAATGAGGCACTTTCCAGATTTTTTTAAACTCAGCATTTACTGATCTGAAAAAGAATTGTGGGCTTCCCTGGTGGCGCAGTGGTTGAGAGTCCGCCTGCCGATGCAGGGGTCACGGGTTCGTGCCCCGGTCCGGGAAGATCCCACATGCCGTGGAGCGGCTGGGCCCGTGAGCCATGGCCGCTGAGCCTGCGCGTCCGGAGCTTGTGCTCTGCAACGGGAGAGGCCACAACAGTGAGAGGCCCGTGCACCGCAAAAAAAAAAAAAAGAATTGCTAGTGTAAAAATACACCTTAGAAACCAGTTTCTTTCAAGAAAAGGTGTGAACAAAATGCATTATGTTTGTCTGACATATTGGAAGTGGCTTATTTCATGCAAAGGTATTTTTTTTCTCTTCCTTTTTTATTTTACTTTATTATTATTATTATTTTTGTAAAGTTCAGGGTAGCAATGCAATTTAACAGGTAAGTGGTCAATAGCCTTCCTGGCAGGGCCCGTTTTCTATGAGTTCTTTCTCAACATTTCCTTTCCTAAAAGGACCCAGCATTAACTAGTCAGATAATGGAAAAGAGAAGGGTTAGTCCTTAGCCATTTGTAGTATGGGAATTTTGTGGAACAAAGACCATAGTTTTTCTTCTTTTCTTCTTACTTTTTGGTGTCTAGGAGGTGGTAGGTCCTTAATATTTTCAAAACAAATAATCTGATAATCGAGTTCTCAATAATCTAATATATGATAAATTCCCAAGGTTTTTTTTTTTTTAAAGTTATATCTATTAAAACCAGGAAGGACAAAATTAGTATTATTTTGCTATTCAATACATGTTATAAAACAACACATCAGTCTCCATTGGATATAGAAAACTTATGAGATATCTGTGAAATGGCATGATTAAGGTTTTTCTGTGATCCATTTGCCAAAATACACAAAAGTTGAAAAACAGAAAATAATTGTCTCTAGGCTAGTGTACCATAGTTGGGGAGGAAAGCGGTGAGCAGCTTTGTCCTTTACTCAATAAATCAACTTTACCTGGTAAAATTAGGACAGAAATGATAACACAAAGCAACATTTTGTGAAGTATTTTCTATGTCCCGAATACTTAGATAGCATATCACTTTTTTTCTTCTAAGTAACACTAACCAATTTGTCTTTGTGTCATGTAGACCCTTCCCCAGTTGTGTGTAACAGATGATTAATGTATGGTTTTATGTCTCAGTGATTCACATAGAAACTCTCGTAAACATTGGATGCAAAGGTTTGATTTTTTTTTTTAATTTAATAGGGTCTAAGTTGGGGGGGGTAGATTCTTTAGATGGGCCTTTTGGGAGACATTTTTAGCAAAGACATAAGTGCACGGATTGCCTTAGAGCAGTGAGAATTAGACTAGACCACTTGTCTCATCTTATGTGTTGAAGGCAAGATGTTAGCAAGGGGATGTCAATTCTGAGACTGTTTGTAAATCAACCGCCAAAGAGCCAAACTGGGGAGGGACGAAGTGGGAGAGCTGTTTATTCTAGATGCAAGTAGCTAATAAAGTCAACTAATTTTGTATGTGCTACTTGCACCTGAGGGTCAGCTTCTGTTCTCTTTATAAATCTTCATTATAATCTATCAGCTGCCAGAACATTTCATGACCCAAAAACATGAGTGGAGAAGGATAACATACTCTCTTTTTTTAACTTTTTATTTTATATTGGAGTATAGTTGATTAACAATGTTGTGTTAGTTTCAGGTGTACAGCAAAGTGATTCAGTTATATATCTACATGTATCTATTCTTTTTCAAATTCTTTTCCCATTTAGGTTGTTACATAATATTCAGCTGAGTCCCCTGTGCTGTACAGTAGGTCCTTGTTGGTCATCCATTTAAAATATTTATTAACATTTGTCTATTATGTCAAAATAGATGGACATAAGAAGAGACAATGTCCTCCTTAAAAGAGATTACATTCTAAAGGGAACACGACTCCTGGTCTAGAGCGGGAAGGCACAAGTTTCTTATCAGAGAAATAGTTATTCAGCTGACATCAGCTGATATGGTCAGAAACCGTCTGCCACTTGAAGCCAGTTTGTAGGACATGGGCATGGTTGGTGTTCCACCAAAGCTCAGCCCAAGAGTAAGGAGAAGTAAAACCATGGTAGCCTGAGGGCGACTTTGAAAACAAAGACCAACTATTGCCCAGCTGAAATGTGGCTGCCCTTTTTCCCTTGAGAAGCTTCTCCGGGTCACAGATTAGGTGCTGTTGCTTTCCTTCCCTCTGCAGGCTCAGCTGTCCTTTGGAGGCACCGTTGGGCTGTCGCCTCCAGGGCTGGTCCTCTGTCACTCTCCAGGATAACTCTATTTCAGAGGGGTTGTCGAGTGGCCAGGGAGGCAGCAGGGCTGCCTGCTGTGGCCCGATGTCTGGGCCTGACAAGACCCCTCCCTCCTGGCCAGGCATTGACCTGAAGTCCTCCTGGGCTTACGGCCATGACCCAGAGCCAGAATGATCTGCATCTTGTTCTGTTCTATTTCATATCGAAGCTGTACTCTGCTAAGCAGGAAGAGATTGTGTAAGAAGCAGACAAAGAGCAGAACTGGGTATCACGCAGGTCGAGTGGCACTTAATGTTGAAAAAGCGAAGGACAAAAATCTGTGCACCTTTTCTAGTCCAGTAATTTCCGATTGTTTTTGTTTCTAATATTGTTTGGCTTCACGTGGCTCTTCAAGTCCCTCTTTTCTTCTGCAGGGGCTTTATGAGACTTATATGTGTGTGTGCGTGCATACACACACACACACAAATTTAAATTACTTTTGTCCAGAGAAATTAGAGATAATTACAAAATTAGCATAGAGCCAATGATGTTTTCATTTAGTTCATGCATCTCCAGGAAGTTCCTTTGTTGTCATTTGATTGATTGATTTAAAGGAATATTTTCTACCGCTAAGTAAATATCAATAGATAGTAGATAGGTTTTTCTCCTTCAAGGGGATTTTAAGGCCAAATCCACTTTGATTGGTTTCCTTCAGTTCAAGTACTTGCATTCTATAGGGAATAAAATGTTAATCTGTGGGACCTCTATGGTCTCCATGAGTTTTGTTGACAATGAATTTTGTTGACAATGAGTGGGGGGCAGCGGGTCATGTGAGGAGATACCGACCACCACTGTCAGTGGACTGGATCCCTTGCTGGGATGCAGGACAAAGATTTGGGTTGAGAAATACAAGTGTCTTCATCAACTTTTTTTTTTCTTTCTTTTTTTTTTTTTTTGCAGTACGCGGGCTTCTCACTGCTGTGGCCCCTCCCGTTGCGGAGCACAGGCTCCGGACGCGCAGGCTCAGTGGCCATGGCTCGCGGGCCCAGCCGCTCTGCGGCATGTGGGATCTTCCCGGACCGGGGCGTGCCGAACCCGTGTCCCCTGCATCAGCAGGCTGACTCTCAACCACTGCGCCACCAAGGAAGCCCCTACATCAACTTTTAAATAAAAATACCATCCAGTGATGAAGTAAAGAAAATGGGATAGTTTTTCAGAGAGGCATCAAATTAAAAGGTTTGGGGGAAAGAGTCTCTGGCTTAAAAAGATCTTTCCCAGGTGGTCTCACATGCACGCAGCTAGCCAGTGCATCTTAAGGTGTCTTTAGGACACATTTCTTGTGCATTCAAGAGGTGGAATAGGACAGTGCCCTTTAGCTGTGTCTAACAGCCTCCGAGGTTGGTGAGGGGGGATGCATTGCTGAAGCGTAGAGGGGTGGGAAGAAAGTTCTAGAACCATCAGCAACAGCACTGGGGTTCCAGGATGTGAGGGGAGGGGAGAAGGAGGTAGAGTGTGGAGAGAAAATGGATGGGTTAGTACATATTTAATTAGGCATTTTCTATTTTAAGCAACAGTCACTCTAGATAGATGTTGGCTAGTATGGAAGCCATAGAAGTAGAGATAGGTCAGGTGCTCTCTTAAGATCTGCACAATCTTCTATCATGATGTGTCTCTTTCCCTTTGTTCCATTCTACTGTGATACCTACTGACCATTCCCTGCACGTTCAGACCGAACCCCCAAAACCAGTCTGGTTAACTCTTTACCACTGACACTGCTGGCCAGAGCTATTTGTGACACAAAGCTGGGCGCTGGTGATTGTGGGATGTCTCTGCTTGTCCTGTCACTGGCCACCTCCAAGGAGCAGCCTGAGGGCCGTGCTGCTGGGCAGTCCCGGAGGGCAGGGCAGTTAGCTGCAGGTGGAGCATAGCTGTGAGTTGCTCCATTGACACCTAAACACTGTCCAATTCGGCATGGATACGCAACGTTTTACACCAAACAGAATAGAGAGGACACAGGTGTTATGCTACTTTTGTCAAAGGAGCAAGTGAAAATCTTGGAATGAAAGAAGTGAGGGACTCTATTGAGGCATATTCTGGAAGAAGTAAAGGTGGAGGGATGGAATGGTTGAATCTCTTTCTAGATTATGCTGAGGAAGGTATTTGAGGTGTGTATTAGAGGTCAAGAAAAGAGAGGCACTTAGAGCAAGAAAGACTGGGAGATGAGGAGAAAAGAAGGATGAACAATTTTTCCGCATCCTCTCTGGAGAATCCGATCTGCGTTGAATTCTCTGCCATGAGTTCCTACAAGGGCAGGTGATTTCTTATAACAACCTTCCACAGAAATACTGGGGAGAGAATAGTTTCCCTTCTAAGTATTTTGAGGGAGTGGGCTGCATGCTATAAAGGAGATTGGGAAAGGGTAAGGAGAAATATTCCTGGGTGGACCATTTGGACCATTTTCCTTTGTACGGCAGACTGCGTCATTCCCATGACCTTTCACCTGTGAGGCCCTTCTCTGGGTTGGGGCCTAACTCACAGCAGCTGCCCTGACTTGCTCTCCAATGATGAAAAAAAAAATCTTTGATGAGGAAGAAGTGCAAGAGCTTTAAGCAACACATCATAGGTAACTAGAGGCATTACTGCACTGAGTCATTTTATTAGTATAAAGCCTTACGATCTTAATATAAAAATGTCAGTTGAACTGGAAAAAAATGAATGAGTCTGAATAACTATATGCCTTTTTTGCCTCTTAAGAATTTTCTGGGAATGATATTTTGGTAGAGAAAAGTAAAATATTTCATTAAAAATTTAGTCTGCACTTGAAAACTGAATGTTGAGGACAAAATAGGATCTTTCATGGTATGTGATTTGCAGGAACACATTTAAGCTTCCTCAGACACAGGTGAGCTCTGCTCAGTACTCATAGAGCCGCACCTGCAGGTGGATTCTTAATAGACGGTCCCTGGTGAGGAACTCTTGCTAGAGGTGCAACTCCGTGCTTTGGTTTTCCTTATATTAAAGGGGAGAGGGAGATAAATTAGGAGTTAAGGATAAGCCTATAGATAACTAACAAGGACCATCTGTATAGTACAGGGAACTAGACTCAATATCTTGTAATACCTATAATGGAAGAGAATGTAAAAAAAGAATATTTATATGTATGTATAACCTAATTACTTTGCTGTACACCTGCGATTAACACAACATTGTAAGTCAACTATATTTCAATAAAAATAAAAAAAAAATAAAATGCAAAACTGTAATGTTGGTAAAATTACTCCCTCCAAGCCAAACGATAAGCTTCTTAATACAGTCACATGTATTATCATTTTCTGGGCCCCTTAAAATGAAAGATGTACAGCCTGGATTGAACCACACATGTGTGGGATGGAATGTGGGATGGGATGTGGGCTGGAACTGGCACACTTGAATCAATGTGCTTGCATCATTTTATTTTTCTATTTTGCAGTTAAAAAATTCAGTACAACCGTTGTGAGACCTATTTTTATCTTCTCTGAAGCCAATTACAATTTAAGCTGGACCAATTCAATAAAAATGAATTTGAAAAATATATTCAACACAGAAAGAGGAAGCTAAATGTGCATTCAGTTCCCCAAATTACACATTTCCTTGCTCTGCAGAGAGAGGCTATTGGGTGGGATATTCTTGGCATTTGTTCATTTAAAGATAAGGATGACTCCCTTCACACCAGCCCGGCCAGCAGGATGCAATGAGACTTTCATCAGAGCCTGTGTGATTCTGCAAACACGTTCTTGGGAGCTATAGAAATTCTTACCCTCCTCACATCCTTTTGCATGCACCGTCCATGGATGAGTCTCCTCGTTTGTCTTGGACGAATGATGTCTTTTTCTAATTAGGCAGATGCTTCTGTTTTAGAGCCGGACCAGAAGACAATATCTAATTGAGCTTTTTTTTTTTCCTTGGTTTTTGTTTTGGACAGTGCTAGAATTAGCCTTGGAATTTAGTCTCCTGATTGACCCGTGTCCTAATTAAAGCCCGATTTGATTGACTCTGCTTGTGCCTTTCTGTAGGGAGCACAGAACAGCTTCCCACATTGACAGCATGTTGGATTGGTACGGCTCCTGATTCCCTGATACGTTCTGACATTCACAAGCCCCCCACAGAAGCCCAGGCTGCTGCGGACTGCGTGTCTCTTCAGCTCCAACACTAACAGAGCAGCATCTCACCCTACTTTTCAGCATTCCTTTTTCTGTAATATATATTCAAATACAATTACAAAACAGGATCTTATGAAGTAAATATAGTGATGTCCATAGTTTCCATCATCTTAATAGTTTACATAAGAGAGAAAAATCACTTCTGAAATCCAAGCAAGTCTACACTGGTTTCCTCCCTTCTTTGCCTGTAGCTTTGAAGGCTTGGAAAGTCCTAAAAATTAAATTGGCTTCTAATGGGTACAGATGGCAATGCCTTGTGCTGGGTCCAGCTGTCATTTTCTTACTCAAAAGAGAGGAGGGGAAAGTACGTATCATCAGAGCACCTGCAGCCCTGAACTTACAGCAGAAAGGTGAGCCCTCTGCAGAGAGTAAGGAAGTCTGTCTGATGTCATACATCTCCGTAAAAGAAGATCTCCGTTTCTTTTTTGGAAAAAAAGAGTTTTCAGTGAAACTCATCACCCGGGTTCTTCCAAAAAGAGACTTTCAATTTTAGTAAAACAACAACAAAAACAACAACAGATTTGTATCTCTGCTAAGCAGACCATCATTTGAAAGCTTTCATGTTTGCGTAAGGAAGGCACGATGTTTATAGAATCAGCCGGGTAGATTATCTCCCCAACATTTTCTATTAAATATAGGAAGAGTCCAGCCATCGTCTGGCCCAAGATAGAATCAACTTCTCTCCGGAGGGCCCATCGATTTCTCTTAGACTCTGTCATGCCCAGCCCGCCATTCTACCTCGAGTTTATTTCTTTCTACCTTTGGTAAGGTTCTTACCTAGTCTTCTTAGTGTTTGTTAAATGTTTATTAAATAAATGCATGGACTTTTACACATAGATAAAGCATGTTATCCACATCTTCATGTAATTTGTATGCTGTCCTGTGTTAGTGAACATGTGTTCAGGGAAGACCTGAAGATCCATACCGGGTCTGCTTCCTTATTGTCAAGGTCTAATAAATTCATAGCTTTAAATATGGTCCCAGGCTGTGCATTTTTCACGAGATAATGCAAATGAGGTGAACAGAGAAATGATCACACTTCAGCTAACGGAGGGGAGAGCTGCTCACTTAGCAAGCACCTCCGCCAGCAGATTGCTGAACATTTTCCGAGTTTATTTTGCAGTGTGCGTAGGCCCACTTTGCTGGAGCAAGACGGCTGAGATGCACTTTGCCAGAAATCGGGAGTAAGGCTTATGTTGGTGCCATAGAGGAAAACTTTCTTTTAGGGCATCATGTAAATCTGTTTTGACTATTTTTCTTTTTTTTTTTTTAACATCTTTATTGGAGTATAATTGCTTTATAATGGTGTGTTAGTTTCTGCTTTATAACAAAGTGAATCAGCTCTACATATACATATATCCCCATATCCCCTCCCTCTTGCGTCTCCCTCCCACCCTCCCTATCCCACCCCTCCAGGCGGTCACAAAGCACCGAGCTGATCTCCCTGTGCTAGGCAGCTGCTTCCCACTAGCTATCTATTTTACATTTGTATAAATGTATATATGTCCATGCCACTCTCTCACTTCGTCCTAGCTTACCCTTCCCCCTCCCCGTGTCCTCAAGTCCATTCTCTACATCTGCGTCTTTATTCTGTCCTGCCCCTAGGTTCTTCAGAACCATTTTTTTGTTTTAGATTCCATATATATGTGTTAGCATACGGTATTTATTTTTCTCTTTCTTGGCTATTTTTCAAGCCTGCATTTAAGCCTGGGTCAATAACAGGAAACAAATCTGTTATTAATTACTATAATTTGAAAGGAAGTTACAGTTGACTTCCATCAATCTGGCTTGGCCACACGAAGACTTTTACCACTCAGACTTTTGGAACTTGCCCGAGTACAAACATTATATGCTGACCACAGTGGGAAGGTTTTTGTAGAGATATACCAGCTCCATGTAGGTGTTGCGTTCCAGGAAAGGGAGTGAAAAAGTATTTTTAACATTTCGTCAATGAAGTCCTATTTTAGAGTGTTTAAGAAATGTCCCTTTGTAAAGGAGTTGGTCCTATGGTAGAGTAACAATTCGCCTGAGTGTAAACTTGGATTTCCAAATATCAATTTTACCAGAAATGACGTGCTTCTGTACATGAAGATAAATAACCGTTTGGTTACAGACACCAGAATTAAGCAATTTCAGGAAATGAATTACCATATTGACCTTGTATAGACCTGGGAGGACAGCTTGCCAAGATGGGGTCCTTGCCAAGTTCCTGTCTCGTGTATGTGACTTGGACTGCACCTCTTCTGATTTATGATCAAACTGCTTTGATAAAACAGATTGTTTGAGTTATATATTTTTTGAATGTTCATTTCTTCAACTTTTCCTTTAAATGTAGGTAACTTTAAAAATCCAAGGTTCTCCTGGAAGGTGGAGTCGAAAGACACTCATCCTTGAGTGTGGACATAGACTCAGAGATAGAAAAAACAAACAAATGATGAGGCGTCAAGCGGGAGGTTGGACTAGATGGTCCCCAGCTTCCCTTTCTGCCCTGTGGTGCTTATCTCCCATATTCCAGAAGAAATGGAAAACCCACCACACTCAGGCCCTGTCCTGTACATTCATGGGAGCCCAGCATTCGGTGATGACTCCTGGGGCCGCCATCTGTCCATCATTGTGGGCGGGGAGGTTACCACACAGATGCTCCAATCTCTTTGTAAAGCTGTCCCAGCCTAAGTTGCCCAACAGGCAGGCATGAGCAGAAACCTCCCTAAGATAACACGATGTTCTCTTTGTAATCCTGCCCTACCCTGAACTATCTCGGCATTTTGTTCAAGCCTCTCTTCCAGCATTCCTCACACCTGCCTTGGGTTAGAGTCATCTGTGTCTGTGTCTGCCTACCCCTCTCTCCACTAGCTTTTGCACTTTCCTGGGGCAGGAGGCAGGTCTCATACATCCGTTTATTCCTCACAGATTCTAGGGCAATTCATCTAGAGTAGGTACTCTATAAATGCCTATGAGGTTTTGGGTTTGCTAATATTTCCTTAGTTTTTCTTCACCTTTCTTAAAAATTGTTTGAAATATATTACATGGTCATCATAATTGAATTTTTGAAAAGACAACATGTCAAGAACACCAGCGGATTTAATTTTGTTCATTACAAAACTATTCTCTGTTTCAACTGCATAGTAGGTCACGATGGCAGGTGCTTATAGTCTCTGGCATGTGGTAGCTACTCAGGACATATTAGTTGAATATGCAAAAGAATTTGGGTGTGCTCTATGCCAGGCATGGTGTGAGGTGCTGGAGATACATATGAAATGGTCCTTCCCTAAAGGATTTCAGAGTTTACCAGATGATGGCAAGGACATCAACATCTGAGGTTTGTTTAGAGCTTTATCTTGTGTTTGTAAAGTGCTTTGAATAAAACTTTCAATTACATGGTTTCATTTGATCTCACAATCTAGTGAGGTTATCAGCACAGTAATTTATTTTTCTTGTTTGTCAAAATGATAGCTCTTTTCCCTCTTCCCCTTAAATGCAGATGTTTTCCTATTATTTCCATGTATCTTTACTATAAAAAATACAAGAAAAAAGGCAAGATCTATATCTATATATCCGTGTGTATGCACACACATACGTAAACACATACACACATAAACACACACACATACACATATTCTATATTTTACTTTCAGGCCTTTTTCCTGATGCCATCTTTGTTTTTTACATAAACATGGATTAATACGCACAGAGTTCCAGGCTTTGTCAGAGGTTTTGGTGAAATAAAGTCAAATACGAAGTTTCTGCTCTCAAACGTAGAGCCAAGTAAGGCAGTCAAAATTGAATCAATAATGACAATGGAGACCTGTAGAAAAGAAAACAACACATTTTATAGAAACAAAATGAACGTGATGTGAGATTGGGTGAAAACTGGAGGGAAGCCAGAATTGAAGGCCAAGAGGAGAGAGAAATTCAAGCATTGAGAGTATCAAGATCGACCCCTATCTCACACCATATACAAAAATTAACTCAAAATGGACCAAAGCCCTGAACGTAAGGATGGAGGATCATTGGAATTCCAGAAAGGGAAGAACTGTAGACCGGGTTAGTGGATGTGTTATACCAGGACAATCATGCCATCAGGAAGGTTGAGTACAACTAGGCTGGAGGGAAATGTTGTAAAACAGGTGCCAGAATGCTCTTTGAATGTGTGGGAGTATTTGAAAAATCAGCGGACAACAAGACAGAATGGCCTTGTTGTTTACCCCGTCTGCGTATTTCATTTTCCTCATACTACAAAAGTTTCCCTTGTTATTATCTACTTTATATACAGTTATACTTTTATAACTGATGGTTATGTCTATGGTTATAACATAATTTATGAATGTCTTGCTACATTCAAGTTGTTTCCAATTTTTCAATATTAAAACTAATGCTATGGTAAACATAATTTAGCCCCTTTTAAATCTCGTATGCATTTGCAAGCAAAATCGAAGGCATTTTTGAATTCAAACAATGGTTTTGCTTTTTAATTTAACAACTGTTCAAATTTGGTCAAATCACTTTGTTAACTGTTTAAATTAATTTCATTCCCACCGTTCAAGAAGTTGGCCCTGCCCTGGTTATTGTTTCAGATTCCCAGCCCACTGAGAGAACATAGTAGATAGATAGGTAGAGCATCTTCAGTACTTCAGATGGGGCACTTCGGTATTCTTCTGGTTTCCAAATTGGGAATAAAGTTTTCTGACTTTCTTCTGACCAGGGAATTTTCCAGATCTGGTCTGTAAGGTAATTTAAGCTGTAAATTAGAACTTCAGGCACAAATATGTCTGAGTGTGTGATAGCTATTTGGAGCTATTTGGAGTGATTACTGATTATGTCTTGATGAGAAATATATAATAAATTTCTGTGTTAATTGTTGGAAAATCAGAAATGGTTCTGAATCCTTAAGAGAGGAATATGAATCCAGAAATCCCAGTTAATCAGTGGAAACTTAGGCTTCAAGGCGGGAAGCAGAAAATGGTGAAAGAAAGAGAAATTTATATAAGCAGATAGACTGCTAAGATTACCAGGAAGAAATGTTCCACTGGAAGCTGGAGGAGAAGGTCCTTTTGTGGTTTCATATTGGGAGAGAAAAGGGGAAAAGGGGAGCATGTCAGAAGAATGTTAGCATGTTCTGGGAATAAAAACTGGATACAATTAGAACAGCAAAGGAATGAACCTTTACTGAGAGCCTGCTATATGCCAGGAATGTTAATAACTTACTCTATTTTATCTTTACAATGATTACATAATAGAGGTATTCTCATCAACTAGAATTAGGTTTGGCTGCTGATCAGAGAAAATTCGAAACAAGGCTGGCTTAACCAAACAGTGCTTCTTCTCTCAGTTAGAAGAGTGTGAATGAGTCAGTCCAGGGCAGATGTGGCAGCTCCATGGTATCACAAGGGACTCGGGCACCAGCTTTTCTTTTCCAACATTCTTAGAGAGTGGCTTCATTAAGATCCCAAGATGACTGCTGGAGCTCCAGCCATCACATCTGAGTTCCAAGCATCAGGAAGGAGGGAATGTGAAAGGGTTTTTCCTCAATTATTCCTGCTTTTAAGAAGTCTTCCCTGAATGTAAATTGGTCCAGCCACTATGGAACACAGTATGGAGGTTCCTTAAAAAATTAAAAGTAGAGCTACCATATGACCCAATAATCTCACTTCTGGATATATATCTGAAGGAAATAAAATCATCTTCTCAAAGAGATATCTGGTGGTGGGGAGTGGGCAAAATGGGTGAAGGAAGTAAAAATGTGCAAAGTTCCAGTTATGAAATAAACCAATCTTGGGAATCTAATTTTCATCATGGCAACTATAGTTAATGATCCTATATTGAACTTGCAAGTTGCTAAGAAAGTAAGTCTTATAAGTTCTCACCACAAGAAAAACATGCTATAACTATATATGGTGACAGATGTTAACTAGACTTACTGTGATGATCATTTCACATTGTATATGAATATTAATCATTATGTTGTATACCTGAATCTAATATAATATTGTATGTCAATTATACCTTAATAAAAAAAGAAAGAAAGAAAAAAGTGATCTCAGTACTCCCATGTTCATTGCAGCAGTATTCATAGCATCCAAGACATGGAAACATCTTGTGTACATCCATGGATGAATGGATAAAGAAAATGACATTTATATTTTATTTTATTTATTTATTTTTTTGCAGTACACGGGCCTCTCACTGTTGTGGCCTCTCCCGTTGCGGAGCACAGGCTCCGGACGCGCAGGCTCAGCGGCCATGGCTCACGGGCCCAGCCGCTCCGCGACATGTGGGATCTTCCCGGACCGGGGCACGAACCTGTGTCCCCTGCATCGGCAGGCGGACTCTCAACCACTGCGCCACCAGGGAAGCCCCTATATTTTATTTTTATATTGCACATTATACAAATGCTTTACACACACATGCAGAAATATTATTTAACCATTAATAAAAAGGAAATCCTCCTATTTGCAACAATATGGATGGACCTTGAGGGCATTATGCTAAGTGAAATAAGTCAGACAGAGGATGACAAATACTGCATGATATCACTTATATGTGGAATCTAAACAAGAAAAATTCATAGAAACAGAGAACAGACTGGTGGTTTCCAGGGGTGGGGGGTAGAGGTTGGGGGGAAATGGATGCTGGTCGAAAGTACTAACTTGAGTTAGAAGATGAAATTGTCCTGGAAAAACGGATACAGCATGTTGACTATAGTTAATAATATTGAATCTTATACTGGAAAGTTTCTAAGAGGGTAGAGCTTAAATGTTCTCACCACACATACAAAAAAAAGGTAAGTACATGAGGTGATGGGTGTGTTAACTAATCTTATTGAGGTGACCTTTTTGCAATATATATGTGTATCACATCAACACGTTGTACACCTTTAACTTACATAATGTTGTATGACAATTATATCTCAATAAAGCTAGGAAATAAAGAAGTTTTCCCAGGAGTCCCACGATTTTCCCCTACATCTTAGGATTAAGTTCTAATACCTAAGACCGCCTCTAGCCACATCTAGCTGCCAAGGGAGACTGACTTTTTCGTAAGTTCACTCGGTACAGTATTTCCCTAAATGAAAAACAAGGTTCCAACAGTAAGGAGGAGGGGAGAACAAACACTGGGTGGTTAACTAGCATTTTTGGATGCTTCCTTCTTTTATCTTCACTATGTCTTTGGAGACAACAGGGCTCAGGGCATTAGCCAAGGTCACGTGGCTGACAAGTGAAGGTGTCAGGATTAGAACACAGGCCTGTCTGGCTTCAAAGCCTCTTTTCATTACGTGGCACCGACTCTCAACAGAAGAGTCTTCTCATAGAGTGGAAGGTATCAGATCCATGAACCAAAAAAGTCAGGGCTGTGCTTTGAGGCTGAGAGATGGTCACCTGGTCTTCATCTCCCTAAGTGAATGAAGTTAGACTCTGGTCTGTGTATCATTTTTCATCTTCACAATACTCTTGCTTTTTAGTCTTTGAGCCATTTCACTTCTAGGAATTTCACACATGGAAATAATTACAATGGGTGCAAAGATTTATGTGCTAGGATGTTCACTGAAGCTTTATTTATAACAGTGGAAAATTAAAATCAACCAAAATACCCAACAAAGGAAATTACAGAATGCAGGGACATCCATATGGTAGAACACATTGCAACCATTAGAAATCATGTTCTTCAAGAATACTTAAGGACATGCATGATAGGGCCCATAAGTTATGTTAAAAAGATTAAAAATAGTAATCAGTATGATCCCAGTTTTGTAATATATGTGAATAGAGGCATAGGAAGAAACCTGGACTAATAAGCATGTTCACAGTGGTTCTTTTGTAAATGATGGGAGTATTAATTATTTTACTTTTTATTTATGCTTTTCTGAATTTTCCAAATTTCTACCATGAATATGTATTACTTCTGTGATCAGAAAAAGCTCACACCCGTCATTTGGAAATACGCTTCCTCCTAACAAAACAGTTAGTTATAACAGTTTGTTATACAGTTTGTTATAACAATACAGTTACAACAAATAACAAAAACAGTTTTGTTATTCTCCAGTTGACTGGCTTAGATGTTTAGCATCGTCAAGGTGCTAGCATGAAGAAGGTTCCAGCAGATTGACCCCAATAAATATTCATTGAGTGCCGGTGGTGTGGGAACTGCTGCTCTGGGAACTGTGAGAGAGGCAGGGTACAGGGTACAAGCTACAGAGATGCATAAGCCAGGCTCCCTGCCCCCCAGACGGGTCTCTCTCTGAGGACTCTGCTTGGGAGGTGACGGTCATAGAGAAGGGCCTCAGGCCGTTGTGAGGTGACAGCCGAGGCAGAAAGGCATGATCTGAGACTGTGTTTTAAGAATGCAGTAAACATGTCATCTCGTTATTAAAGGCACAGCTCCCCTTTCTCCACGTCAGGCGTAGCACGTACAGACTGAAGTCAGCTTGGGCTGCTCGTCAGCAGAACTACCCACGTGGTCTCCCCACAGGGGCCCAGGACCCTTGATGGAGAGAATCAACCAGTCAGCCGTCCTAAGGAAGACGCCATCTTGCTCCAAAACAACAGCAATATGACAAGAACAGCAATAACAAACGAGCGAGTGAACCCACGGATGGGGTGAGCATTCTCTGTGGTTTCTATGTAGTTAATAAGGCACCTTTATGCAACAAATGAGCTGGTCTGTGTTCCAGTCCTTGTCCCACTATTTATCAGGATTTTGGCCAAAAAAAAACAAAACGAAAAAATCCAATCTCTTCTTAGTTTGAATTGGTGAGAACGCTGAGCCTCGTTTGGGTATCAGAAGGCTCTGTTAGAATCCGGGCAGTACGTCTCCTGCTTTGTTTCTCACCAGATTTGCTTCTCCATGGGCCTCTCTCAATTTTGCCTTTGGCCCTGGAATGCGAGCTTCAAGCGGCAGGGTCTCCAAAACCAGCTGCAGGAGAAACTCATCCTCTGGCTGTGCCCCAGGTTCACCATAATGACCAAATCTCAACAAACACACTCTCCAAGGGCTTTACTTCTCCCACGCTCTCATCAATCCCATGTCACCAGTGATGGCCGGGGAACGACCTCTTCTTTACCTGTGTGGTCCTGTAGCTTTCTCGTTCTGAGTATTTTCCAGGTTTTTGCCCACAGCTGTGATGTTTTTATGTTGTGCTTTGGTGATGGGAGGGGTTGGAAAGCTCATTCCTTTGGGTGGATGATTAAATTCCCAACTAGGTCAGAGTGGAAAGGGTTCTTTCTACCCATGGGGAGAGGTGTTAGTCATCTTGTAGACCTCCGGCCTCCATCCTGCCTGGTTATGCTGCTGGGGATCAAGGTCGCTGGTGACAAGGAGGTGGTGGGGTGAATGGGAAACGTTATCACTTCCAATGTCAAAGGAACAACACACTGACCTGCATTTCCTTTTTAAGGTTTCTTTTTTTTTTAAATGTGATCTGGTTCCAGGAAACATCAAACCTGGTCCGCACACCTGTCGTTTAAAATTATTCTTGAAAACAATTTAGCCAACTCACTACTCTGTTCAATACTTTTTCCTCTAAAAATAGAGCTTTTTTAGAACCCTTTCCTTCCATTCTTTCTTTCAGGAAATTAGACCGTATGTTTTCTTGGCTCGGAGTAGCTCTCCCTGAGTCCTCTTTCACAACAGATGAGCAGCTTCTAACTTGCCTTGAAGTGCAGGAAAGATCCAGGCACGTACAGGAGGCCAAGGGGCAGGGGGGCAGTATGGTGACCATGTAGGTGCAAATGCCAAGCGTGCTCCTGTGTGGGTGCTCAGTGGATGGGCCTGGCTTAGTATATCTGTGCATCTGTGGTGCTTTGGAGTCTGCCCTCCCAAGCTGCAGGGGAGGGCACCATCTTTACAGGATGCCCATTTGCAGCGAATATTGGCAAGCCACAGGGCATCCGAATGGGTGTTGTTGTTATCCTGAGATAGTTCTTCCATCTATTATATGGGAAAATACCCTACAGGGCTGTCATCATGGTCCACATAGTGACACTTAGGAGATGCTGCTGTAATGAAACAGACACGGATTCTTTGTTTAAGTCAAGGGAAAAGTATTTTGTGTGTTTTTTTTTTCAGCAAAACTCTGCTTTTAAACAGTACTAAATATTGCAAATTAAACATTCAATGAAATAAATGTCTGACGGTTTCGTGATTGAAATATGCTATTTTCTTAGGCTAAAGGGAAACCTTGCTGTAGGCGGCCTTAGGAGTCCAAACTGCGGCGCAGACACAGGTTGGGCTTTGGCATCTGTTACTCTCAATCTCTGTCTTTCTTCCATCTCTTAGGAGTTTTGGGATCTTGGATAAGCAGAAGGAGCCTCACATCTCCTTTTCTTCCTCGGTAAAGTGTGTCTTCCTCATCTCATCTTTTTTTTCTTCCCCAAGGGCCAGGGCTGTGCTGTAACCAGACAGTGTCTCTACTGAGGTTGCAGCCCCGAGCATTCACACCACGGGCTACACTTCGGCTGGGCAAATAGTCCTCCTGAAAATGAACTGTATCTTGATTATGGCCGGTAGTTGAGTTGGTCTTTCTTGGAACAGGTAAAAGGTAGTCTTGGTAGCTCAGGGATTAAAAATAAACAGCTCTCTCTATTTGATCATAATCGATTTGTGTTGTCCTCCCTCCTTGGGTAAAGGATAAAGAGAATTCAAGTTTTGTGTAATGTGTTCTAGACTGGTCGGGGGGAATGGGAGAGGGGGTCCTCAGGAGGGAATGTTCCTAGTGAATTCGGGGGGAAAAAGCAGCGCGTGGCAGCCCAGAGTCCCACGTGGCTCCGATCACAGCATGGTGGCTGTTAGCACTTCGTTTTTTTAAAGCTGAGTTGCCTTTCTGTTTGTGTGGGGAGTTTGGCACAATGTTATTCCAAAGCATTTGTTTGAGACATTGCAAACATAGCAATTCAATGAGTGGCAATAAAAATATCTTTATTCAAGCGATGTCTTTGGTTGTGCGTATAGTATATCTATGCATTCGTATGTTGGGGCTTCCTGGGCGTGAAACAATCTGAGTTCTGAGTGCAACTGCAGGAACACGCGCCGTGGGGGAACCGCTAGGCAAAGAGGACGGCCGCTGCTGTAACATTGCTACAGATGGTTAAGGTGTTTGTGCAGAAAGGTTGCATCTTTGAGGCCCCGTGGTGCCAGTCCAGACAACTCACCTGTAGGTTTCCTCATCAGGCAGCAGCAGAGGGGTATTTTTCCTTTAACACATCCATTCAACTTGTGTTATAGTTTGTACTGTGAATGGAATGCTTTGATAATGAGATTAAAAAAAAACACAACTCAATGTTAAGTGAAGGGAGATAGAGTGTGTTTGTTTAATTCTAAAAGAGTAGGTTGAATTTTGGGAAACTCTCATGTGTGGACAAGGCCCACACTGGAATCGTGCCATCACTAAAAAGACTAATATTTATTATTCCCACTTATGCAATCTTCACGCAGCCCTAGACATGTATCAGGTAGTTAGATGATGCCAGCGCCATAGATCACTGGATAAAATGGAGGGTAAATTACTTAGTCCTTAGTTGTTGGTTTTTTTTTTTTGCAGCACGCAGACCTCTCACCGCTGTGGCCTCTCCCGCCGCGGAGCACAGGCTCCGGACGTGCAGGCTCAGCGGCCATGGCTCACGGGCCCAGGCCCTCCGCGGCATGTGGGATCCTCCTGGACCGGGGCACGAACTCTCAACCACTGCGCCACCAGGGAAGCCCTTAATCCTTAGTTTTTAAGTGAGTCTAATGGTTCGGCACCAACCCGGGACGCAAAAGGAAATCCACAGGGCATTTTTCTTGAGTAACCCTCCCACGATGGGAGAACACAGGTGATTTGCCGGGTGGCCTGACTTCACAGAATGTGGAGAATCGAGAATCGTCTCTTATCTTGGAGGGGCCCCAGGGGACATGGGTGTAGGACTTGTCCCAGGCCTGGAGGTGAAGTGAATCCCCGGCCTTAGCTGGGGGTCAATAGAGTCCCCATCCCAGGAATTTGGGACTGATACTGGGAAAACTAGTTATTTCGAGTAATCCTTGCCTACAACCAAGGTGATCTAGAGAAAAACAATGGTGAAATAGTTGGGCAGCATTTTCCAAGTTTGTGTCCCATGAAGCCTAAAAGAAGCCGAAGAGAAGAGAAAAGGAAAGGGGTAAATATGTTCATGTAAATACGGGAGATGCTCTATACCAGGTTCTTTTTTTGATATTCAAAATGAACGTTAACATATAAAAACTTCTGAGAATCAAATGTAATCAAGAAATCAGTGTTACTTTTCTCAAGATGGTGTTTCCAAGCTTATTTGACCCTGAAATCCCTTATTTGTGTGACCACGTATCAGAATCCTAAGGAATGTTCTTTAAAATGTCTGTACTTTGTATTTCCCTTAAGGCCAGGAGTAATAAGAATATTTGCTATCATCTCTAGAACTTTTTGGCTATGCAGTAAGTTGGAGAAGGAGTTTGGCAGAGAGACGTGTAGCCATTGGAAAGGAGAAATTAAGTAATCATAATCACAAAAACCCCAAGATAATCAGTTGAAAAATAATTAGATGTAATGGTGAATACTATTATAAAGAAATGAGTCACAAAATCATTACCAAAGCCAGAAGCTTTCTTGTGTACCAAAGTGGCAATCAGGTAAAAAATACATTTGGAAAAAAGATTCTAATTCATAGCAGCAACAGGAAAACACAACTCCTAAAAGCTGGCCTCGCCAGAAGTATATGTGATTTACACGAAGGAGACAAGCAAATATTGCTGAGGGGGCTAAAAGAGGGTGCGAATAAATGGAAGAGCAAACCATGTTCCTGGTTAGAGGATAAATATGGTACAAAACATCAACTGTCCACAAATCCACTCATAGACTGACTCCATTTTAATCAAATCACAATGGGTTTTGGATTCCGAACTTATCTGGGCATATCCCATAAATTATGGGATCCAATTGATTTCCCCCCTAAGTATGTTCCCTGTTTCTCCACATCACATCATCTCTCCTACTATCTAGGCAACTATCATTTTTTGGATTGCCTCCAAAGTAGCCTCCCTTTTCAACCATTGCCCATGGCAGCCTCCATTCTTTATTTTTTCTTAAATAATAATAAGAAGGGGGATATCTGATCTTGTAACTCCACTGCTTCCAATCCTTCCAGAGCCTCTTATTATTGTACAAATACAAGCTCCATCCTCCTGTGGTCCATAGGGTCCTGTATCACACAGCTCCCACTGACCTTGCCCGCTGCATCTGGGCTCCCTTGCCTGACACATGCCATGCTCCAGGCACGGTAACTTTAGTCTACTAATTGCTAGTATGTTTGCACCCCAAGGTCTTTACTATTCCTCTGTTTGACTCTCTCTTCCTCTTCCCCTGGTTATGTCTTCCTTGTCCTCTAAGAACCAGTTCAACATCATGTATTTCAAGGCAGACTTCAGTACATCCCCTCTTGTTGCATTGTATGGCCCCATACTTCATAGCACGCATGAACATTCTAATGAATAGTTTGTGTAATTAACTGTTTAATGGTTGCATATCCTGCTAGAATATAGGCCTCATGTCCGCAGATATTCTTGTATATTATTCATATGTGTGTTCTTTTGCCTGTCACAATTCCTTGCATTAGCGGTTTTGTGGAAAACTGAATAGAAAAAAGGAAGAAAAATACTGAAGAGTAGCAGAGGACCTGTAGTAACAGATAAATGAATACAATAAAGCCATAGTGATTAAAACAAGTATCGATTGCTTGTATCAGAACTAAAAGAAAGATCATTGAAACAGAATATAGTCGTCCCTAGGTATCCATGGGAGATTGGTTCCAGGACCCCCGAGGATACCAAAGTCTGCGGGATTACTAGATAAAGTAAAATCTATTTAACATATGGTGCTACAGCGATTCACTAACTCTTTGGATTACAGATATAGAACTCTAGCTCCTGGATAACAGCATAAATCCCAAATAAGAGAGAAAATAACATTTCCTAAATTTGTTCAAAGGAACTCTTACTTGTAAGCTGTTAATCGGGTTAATATGAAAAACTAGTTCGACGGATACATAAGTTTGGGAGGTGCCAAATTAAAATAAATTAAGCTGTTTTTTTTTTTTACTGCAAAAACTCTGAAAATGAAGTTAATGTGTATTGTGAATTCACAAGCTGCATTAGAGTGCAGCGTTTGGCATAATCATGTAGAACTATTTTTATTTTCAAAATATAATACCAATTTGGGAAATTTGGATTTAAAAACTAGAGGACAATTCCAAGAAACATTTTTATAATTTTGGTATTTGGAAGGCCTTTCTAGACATATTGAAGGTAGATCTCCGAAAGGAAAATTGTATTATTAAAGGTTCTTTGGTTCTAAGCAACAGGAAACCTCTCCGATCAAGTGAGTAGAGTCGACACTAACATTGTTTCCAAATATTCACACTCTGTCCTTGGGTAAGGTTTATACTTTTCTGCCTCTGTAACATCTGGCTTGGTCATGGGACTTGCTCCGATCAATGAAAAGTTAGCAGAAGCGATGGTATGCCACTTCTGGGCAGAAAATTTCAGAGAGGTTTAACTTGCTATTTCCCTTGGCCCTAGAGCCACGGAAGTATATATTAGTATGAAAATTCGGCCAGTTCGAAGAGGAGTAGAACTTTCTTGCCAGCACAGAACTTGAGTGAGAGATGAACTTGGGTGAGGTCCGTCGGGTTCTTTGTTACGTTGGCACAGCCTTCCTTACAAGGACTGATTCATTAAGGAAAAAGATAGTCGTTGGGTTAATATCAGGAGCTCCCAGAGTGGATGCTTGGAAATAGGCAGGCTTGGCAAATGGTAGTTATCCTAAGAGCTTTGGAGACAAAGAAATCAAAATGATAAGGATGAATTTGTAGCAGGAAAAAGTGCCCTTCAGCTGGAGTTGGAGGAACTCTAACCTTTTTCAGTTTCTTTGTCCCCCAGCTAAAATTTTAAATTTCAAAGAGAGCATGTACTAAAGGCCTAATTTTTATCACATATCCACCCTCTGGCTAAGGGAGGGGAGGCTTCTAATTGCGGTCCCTCTAGAGGATACCCAGTGGGAGTGGAGGAGTGCTGTTAAGGGCAGGGTATGGATGCTGGGAAGCCAACATGCAAATATTCACTACCTAAAAACCAACAGATTTCACCACTAAAATAACTCAGTATACCAAACACACCTTTTAATACAATTAAAGAAAAAAATGAACAAAAAATATTTGTAACATGTGAGAGCAAAAGGCTGTATCCCAAATATATAAAAACAAAAATGAAAAGTAAAAGAAGGTGACATCAATAGAAGAGGACCATCCCAACGCAAAAGACATAAACAGAAGTTTCCAAAATATGAACTCTAAAAAGCCAGAAAATATGCAAAAAAGTTCATCACCAGCATCCAATGAAATGCAAATTAAAACAGATATTTTTCATCTGTCAAAATTTTCAAAATGGATACTACTCTTTGTTTTTGTAAAAGAGGCAGAACTTTCACCAGACTAATATCAGATTATTGAGAAAACAGTATTTTTCTCATACTCTGTGGTGAGTGTAAATCACTCAGTCTCTCTATAGAATCATTTGGCAGTATACATTCAAAGTGTTAATAATGAAATATTCTGTAATAACCTAAAAGGGAAAAGAATCCGAAAATCTATCTATCTATCTATCATCTATCTATCTATCTATCATCTATCCCTTATCTATCTACCTATCTACAACTGAATCACTTTACTGTATACCTGAAACTAACACAACATTGTAAATCAACTATGCTCCAATATAAAATGATGATAATCAAAAATAAAGATAATTATAACCATTTTAGATAATAAAAAAAATAATACAACCTTTGACTAACTAATTCCAGTTTGATGAATTTAACCTAAGGAAACAGCCTCAGATTTGGGAAATTTATTCATAGGAATGTTTATTTCAGCATCATTTATAATAAAGAAAAATAAGAAATATCGTTAATGACCAATGATAGAGAATTTGTAAAATAAATTATGGTGTACCTATATACTGTTGCAGCCAACAGAAATGATGTTTTAAAAAACTATTAATGACATGGAAGATCATTTATGTTATATTATTAATTATGTCAAAAAACATGTTACAGAACAGGTACTATAAAATGCCAACTGGCTAGAAAAATATTTATTGGGAGGATATAATAAAATGTTAGTGAATTTATTCGGGACATGGTCTTGGGATGATAATATAAAATTTCTTCTTTGTGTTTTTCTTTTTCCTTGTTTTCCCATATTTCTTAATTGTTCTATAATGAATTGTAATGTTTGCCAACAAAGCCTAATTAATAAATGTTAACAAAATGTATCACTTTTAGCACATTTTAGGAAGTTATTGATTAACATAGTAATTTGCACTTTATAGTTTATTAATACAAATAACACGTGCCAGCATTTTGCTTTAACATGCACTATCCAGTAATTAGAAACTGAAGTCTACAGAAATATTTGTTATCACTGGAAGATTTTAATGTGAAAATTAAATTTAACAAGTATATGTCAAGTGCTTTTATGTGCCTGATACCATGGTATAGGATGGTATAGGATGTTCCCTTGAGAAACCTACAGCAGGTAGATAAGACCTGCCATGCAGAAGAGGGTCAACCTCAGATAGGAAAGAAGAGGCATACAACTTTCACTTGACATGGTATACTGATGTCCTGTAGGATGCCAACTCCCAATGTGGGACTGCATTTAAACGTTCATCGTTTGTATATATGGGTAGCCAAGTTCTCTATGTGAGGTTTATATGAAAGATCTATAGTTCTAGCAATTTTATTTTCAGGTACTCTCTTCCTTGGGAAATTTTTTTTTACCCAATTTTCTAAAAAAAAGATATTGTTTTTAAAAATAATATGATATTTGTCTTGGGAAGTTGCCTTCTTCTTTGAAGAATGCATATACACTTGCCATTTATTTCTGGTAGTCCAAGAGACTTATTTCTCCGTGGACTCATGTATATTTTTCTACCTCTGTTTTTATGGCTATATGACAATGGATATTTCTCCAGAAATTTCCTGGTTTTGCCTGTTTTTAGGTCACTGCTTTAGTCATCATCAGTAATGCAGAAATACAAGCAAATGTGGCCCATACTCTCCAATTAGTTATAATATTATGTTTATTGACAGGTGTGCACTCACAGGTATCACACTTATGTGAAATGAACAGTACAACATTCCAGTTGGTAAAGTGTTAAACGAATGACATATATGATAGGGACTATTAGCATTCTGAGAAGATGGAGAGTAATCAAAAGGGATTTTAAAGACTATTGCTTCGTAATGTAGAACAATAATTCAGATATGAAATATTATTAAAGATTTGCTGTTATCCTGACATAAGAAGCTATGTAGTAAATCTAAATTTAAATGTCTATTCTGAAAAATCACTGTTCCATGGATGGTTCCAGAAGTGAGCTATATTGTCTAGGAGTAATTTGCTTCAGGCAATAGATGCATTCCTGAAAAGTCAGGTGAAACAGTGATTTGCTGAATTAAAATTATTTCCATAAAATCTGCAATTTGGAATAATAACTCCAGGGCTGTTCTAGTAATCACATGTGAATTTAAGAAAGAAGCCAATCTATTTTCTTTCTTTTTTCTCATATGGTTTTTCTCCTTCAATTTGGTAATATGATTTATCACATTGATTGTTTTGCGTATATTGAAGAACCCTTGCATTCCTGGAATAAACCTCACTTGATCATGGTGTATGATACTTTTAATATGCTGTTGGATTCTGTTTGCTAGTATTTTG
>NW_020172293.1:8432242-8474990 GCF_003031525.2 Neophocaena asiaeorientalis asiaeorientalis | reverse complement strand
AGAATTTGTCCATTTCTTCCAGGTTGTCCATTTTATTGGCATAGAGTTGCTTGTAGTAATCCCTCATGATCTTTTGTGTTTCTGCAGTGTCAGTTGTTACTTCTCCTTTTTCATTTCGAATTCTATTGATTTGAGTCTTCTCCCTGTTTTCCTCGATGAGTCTGGCTAATGGTTTATCAATTTTGTTTATCTTCTCAAAGAACCAGCTCTTAGTTTTATTGTTCTTTGCTCTCATTTCCTTCATTTACTTTTCATTTATTTCTGATCTGATTTTTATGATTTCTTTCCTTCTGATAACTTTGGGGATTTTTTGTTCTTCTTTCTCTAATTGCTTTAGGTGCAAGGTTAGGTTGTTTATTCGAGATGTTTCCTATTTCTTAGGGTAGGATTGTTCCTGGGAACCTGGCAGTGACGGGCTGCACAGGCTCCCCGGAAGGGGGGTGTGGATAGTGACCTGTGGTCACACACAGGCCCCTTGGCGGCAGCAGCAGCAGCCGTAGCGTCGCCCACCTGTCTCTGGGGTCTGCGCTTTTAGCCGCGGCTCGTGCCCGTCTCTAGAGCTCCTTTCAGCAGCGCTCTTAATCCCCTCTCGTCGCGCACCAGGAAGCAAAGAGGGAAGAAAAAGTCTCTTGCCTCTTCGGCAGCTCCAGACTTTTCCCTGGCCTCCCTCCTGGCTAGCCGTAGTGCACTAACCCCCTGCAGGCTGTGTTCACGCCGCCAACCCCAGTCCTCTCCCGGAGCTCCGACCGAAGCCCGAGCCTCAGCTCCCAGCCCTGCCCGCCCCGGCGGGGGAGCAGACAAGCCTCTCGGACTGGTGAGTGCCGGTCGGCCCTGATCCTCTGTGTGGGAATCTCTCCGCTTTGCCCTCCTCACCCCTGTTGCTGTGCTCTCTTCCGCGGCTCCGAAGGTTCCCCCCTCCGCCACCCGCAGTCTCCGCTCTCGAAGGGGCTCCTGGTGTGTGGAAAGCTTTCCTCCTTCACAGCTCCCTCCCACTGGTGCAGTTACCGTCCCTATCCTTTTGTCTCTGTTTATTTTTTTTTTCTTTTGCCCTACCCAGGTACGTGGGGGAGTTTCTTGCCCTTTGGGAGGTCTGAGGTTATCTGCCAGCGTTCAGTAGGTGTTCTGTAGGAGTTGTTCCATGTGTAGATGTATTTCTGGTGTATCTGTGGGGAGGAAGGTGATCTCCGCGGCTTACTCTTCCGCCATCTTCCCGGAAGTCTCTGCCAATCTATTTTCATCATTAGAAAAGAATGAATATAAAGTACCACATGATTAAACTTGCCCATTTCTCCTTCATCTTCATTGCTGAGGATTATGGAGGAACCATCCTTGATCTTTAGCTAAAGCTGACTGTTCCCTTTGTCCACTAGATCTTATCCTCTCTCAAACTAGGGCGTTGTTCTAACAATTTTCCTCTCTCCTACATCATCAGTCTCCCTTTCTAGTCGATTATTCCCATGAGCACACAAATATGTGATTATTCCTCTCATCTTAGAAAAAACAAAGCAGACAAAAAAATCCTTCTCTAGAGACTACTTACCCTATTGCTACTACTCTGTTTCTCTCTATTTTTTTAAATAAAAACAGAGTTTCCCATATACACCCTCTAATTTCTCTCCAGTCATTCTCTCTTGCATCCTCTCCATCAATTTTTGTGTCACCACTTCTGCAAACCTCTATCTTCAAGGTCATGGATGATCTCCATGTTGCTAATCCCAATGGTCAGTTCTTGGTCATCGTTTTCCCTGACCTAGAAGCAGCATTTGATATGTATATACATACACCATATCTTCTTTATCCATTCATCCGTCGATGGACATTTAGGTTGTTTCCCTGTCTTAGCTACTAGAAACAGTGCCGTTATAAACGTTGGGGTGCATGTATCTTTTTGGATTAGTTTTCATCTTTTCCAGATATATGCCCAGGAGTATGATTGTTGGTAACTCTATTTTCAGTTTTTTTAAGGAACCTCCAAACTGTTTTCCATACTGGCGGCACCAATTTATACTACCACCAACAGTGTAGGAGGGTTCCTTTTCCTCCATACCTTCTCCAGCATTTATTATTTGTAGACTTTTTGATGATGGCCATTCTGACCAGTGTGAGGTGTAGCTCTGATTTGCATTTCTCTAGTAATTAGCAATGTTGAGCACACTTCTTTTTTTTTTTTAACATTGTCTCACTTGACTATATTCTCCACAAAGGCAGAGATTTTCAGCTGCTTGTTTCCATCATTAAGTCATTCATTCACTTATATATTTGTTTTAAATCACTCTATATATTTGTTTTAAATCACTCAATGAGTTGAACACTGGGATTCCAAAGATAAATAAGATATAATCCCTGCCTCCAAAAATTTTACAGTCTACTGGGAAAGATAAACAGAGAAACATGATCTTAATTCCCACACACTATCCTTAGTATCAGATCTTTACCTCATATAAGATTTCTATAATAGAGGTTCATATTTCTGTGAATGAATTGACATGTTATTTTTGTCATTTGAATTTTTTTGTGAGGAATTCTTTTGTAAAGTGTAATCATCATCTAGTTCAATCATAGACTATTATAGCTGGATGAACCCTCAGATATGGACGCACACAGTTATGTTATAGGGCTGAAGAATTTGCTGGCTAGAAATAACGTCTTAGGAGAAATAATGATACCCATTATTTATTGGGTGTTATTATCTACTAGATGCTATGCTAAACGCTTCCCATGCATTATTGCATGTAATATTTACAACGACCTCATGAGTTGGTTACTATTATGGTCTCATTTTTATAGATGAAGAAAACTGAGGCTCAGGGAGTAACTTGCTGAAGGTCATGCAGATATATGTGGTAGAGCTTCCTTTCAAACCAGGGTCTGTCTCATTTATTAATCCCAGGCTCTTGTCCAATGAACGTGCTTAAGTAATTGACAGATTGGCATCTGAAACCCTATTTCTGATTTCCACTCCAATGGTTTTTCTACAAAAAATTACTATTTTTGTTTCCAAAGTGTTTTTTATGATGGTTTTATCTTTTTTTTTTTGTAATTGACATGTGCAGATATACTAAACCTTAACAAACAACTAGGCTAGTAGTTCAACGGCCATTGTTTCTCAATCCATTTTCCAATGATTTAGGAATAAGAGAGAAAATTGAGATGAATCACATCTTTATAACAATGTCAATAGGCTCTTTTGTTTATGTGCCATTAGACCAACATTCTGCAGGAGAGCCAGACATCTTCAACAGTTCAGTAGTACAAGGGCAACGAAGTAGCTCCATCACATCAATTTATATGGCACACGACTGTTTACACACAGACACACAATTTGCTATTGTCAGAGAAAATGATCATAAAATTTTTCCTTTCCTTGCATCACTCAAAAAATCATTTACTCCTCCTAATGACAGAACAATCTGTGTATTTTTGCAATTGCAGTGAGTAGCTGTAAAAAGCATTGTGATAACATCAATAGAAGCACAGGATGGTAATGTAAAATCAGTGAGCGAGATGGCAATCTCCTTTTTAGGCAAATTGTACTTTATAACACAGCACATGCTCTCACCTAGTCTGTTCTCAGGAACCAGAGACAATGGGTATTGTGGTGAAGTAAGGAAGAGGGTTGTGAGTGATGGATACTGTACGGTGGCTGAGTACAGACATAAAGAACCATGCATACTATGTATGCATTTACTCTTTTTGAATTTGTTTTTTGATTCTCTCATAATGGCCAACATCATGATGGAAACTTAACTGACTTGTATTTAGTAGAAATAAATAATGAAATAAAGTAACCAAATAGGTATGTGCCACCCCAAGTTTTTCTGCTTTCCAAAATGGTATAAGTTCAATGATTAGCAAGACTAGCAAGATGCATAGAGATCTAGCTTTGCTCACCCAGTAATTAACCAATTTCATCATTGAGGCTGAGAGGCTGATTTCCCTGACTCTTGTCGAGGTCCAAATCGCTTAATAAATACTGAACTGGAGTTTGAACGAGAAGGGCTGTAGTGTGCTTTCAGACTCACTGTTCAGAGGGGTTGAATTGCAGAAAATCAAAAGAGATCAAGAGGAATGTTTAGAAAGTAAACGTTTGATAAACACTGTAAGAATTGTGTCGCCTCAAAATAATTGAGGAGGTATGATCTGACTGAGGTTTCAAACAAAGAAAACATGGCTCTGTAGGGTTTGTTTTAATTGCCACTTAATTTTCTTCTCTAAATTATGGTTTCTCTTAATACGCTTGCGGGCTGTGGAAAAGAAACATGAGAGGAACTGCTGTGTTCCTGGCAATGTTTTGTTTCTTGATCTAGAGGTGAAATACACTGTTCATTTTATGAATTTGCAGTGAGTTGTACACCTATGCCAACTTCTCTGTTTTATATTATTTGTCATTAAAAAGCTAAAGAAATGGAAAAATAAAAACAAATAGAGAAAACTGTAAGTAAGGGGGAAGGAGTATGTTTCCTTTTCTTGTCTTATTAGCTAGGATTTCTAGTATGAATAAGAGTGGTGAGAGAGGACATCCTTATCTTGTTCCCAATTTTGGGGGTGGGGGGAGGAAGGGTTTAGTTTCTCACTATTAAGTATGATATTAGCTGAAAGGTTTATTACGTGTTCATTGTGAAGTTGAGGAATTTCCATTCTATTCCTAGAAGGCTGATAGTTTTGTTTTTAAATCAGGAATGGGTGTTGGATTTTGTCAAATGCCTGTTCTTCATCTATTGATATGATTCTATGACTTCTCTTTTAGCCTGTTGATGTGATGGATTACTTTAATTGATTTTTGAATGTTGATCTACCCTTGCACACCTAGAATAAACTCCAGTTGGTCATGGAAAAAATATATATATGTGCTTGTGGGCTGACAGAGAAAGATGTTGAAAACTGTGAATGTAGTCAACTAGCTTTAAAATGATTATTGTTTAAAGTTTTTTTCTTCAATTATTTTATTGAAGTATAGTTGATTTATTATACAATGCTGTGCCAATCTCTGCTGTACAGCAAAGTGACTCAGTTTTACACAGATAGACATTCTTTTTTTATATTT
Source organism: Neophocaena asiaeorientalis asiaeorientalis (assembly GCF_003031525.2). Lineage (NCBI taxonomy): Eukaryota > Metazoa > Chordata > Mammalia > Artiodactyla > Phocoenidae > Neophocaena > Neophocaena asiaeorientalis. The sequence continues at coordinate 8,469,946 of NW_020172293.1, read as the reverse complement.
TTTTCCATTATGGTTTATCACAGGATATTGAATATAGTTCCCTGTGTTACACATTAGGACTTTGTTATTTATCCATTCTAAATGTAAGAGTTTGCATCTACCAACCCCAAACTCCTAGTCTATCCCTCTCCCTCCCCCACTGCCAACCCTTGGCAACCACAAGTCTGTTCTTTATGTCTATGAGTCTGTTTCTGTTCTGTTGATAGGTTCACTTGAGCCAGAGTTTAGATTCCACATGTAAGTGATATCATATGGTATTTGTCTTTCTCTTTCTGACCTATTTCACTTAGTATGATAATCTCCAGTTGCATCCATGTTGCTGCAAAAGGCATTATTTTGTTCTTTTTTATGGCTGAGTACTATTCCATTTTATAGATGTACCACATTTTCTTTATCCATTCATCTGTTGATGGACATTTAGGTTGTCTCCATGTTGTTTAAAAAAATTTTTATAGGCCAATTGTAGGAAATGGGAAAAACAGTGCAAATACAATAGAAAATTATTTTTAATGTTACTGCCCAGAGAAAAGCAGTCTTGTTAGTTTGGTATACAGTGAGCCCTCTGTATCTGCATGTTCTGCATCCGTGGATTCAACCAGTGATGAACTGAAAATATTCAGAAAAGGAAAATCCAAAAAGTTCCAAAAAGCAAAACTTGAATTTGCCACACACCAGCAACTATTTACATAGCATTTACATTATATTAGGTATTATAATAATCCCTCTCTCTCGGCTTTCCTGGCAGAGTATGGGGCTACTTCTTTGTGTCTTTCCATCACATGGAACATGCCTCTGTTAAGCTCCCTTCTCACGCTAAATGCTAGTTTACATGTCAGTTTCTCAGCCTAGGCTGAGAGTTCCTGAAGGGCCATGTCTTGTCCATCATTTTATATCTAAAACCTAACACAGTGCCTGGCAATTGTCAACTGCTTGAACAAATAACTAGTATCATGCTGTAGACACTACAAGTGTGCAGACTTTACTGAGCAGCTACGGGAGTGGCATTACCCACATGGTTGTTCTAAAAACTCAGGTCATGTCATTGGTCTCCAAGTCCTTTGGGTTTTAAATGTATAGAAACATATTGGTAATTTGAACATACCAGCTCTGATGCCAAACAGATGGTTCTTTACTCATAGAGCACAAGCAGCATCTCAAAAAATCTCCTTTCAAATGGTTGCTATCACAATGGATAAACTTCCATGCTTTTAAGACAGGAAACTAGTAATTTCTCAGCTAGTAACGACCTCCCTTTATCAGTATGCTAGAGTAAAAAGAGGAAATCTTTTAAGAGTGTTGTAAATCTTACACGAGCATTTAATAGAATTGATTGTGGAGGTCAAGTATCATTTATATTGTATGCATTTTTGTATGTATTGTTTTACCTGGACTTCAGTTGGCATTTTAAACGTAGTGGTCATTTAATAATTTTGTTCCAGGGAAGTTTGCCAATTGCACCTAGCAATGATGGGATAGGAGTGCGCACATGTAGCTACTCTGGTGATGCTTGATAATTGTGGATTAATTTATCTGAGGAAAACCTTGCTTTCACACATACTACCTAAGTACTATACTTAAAAAAACAAAAACTTGGGCACACACCATTGATAGTAACTAATATTAATTATAGCTTGGTTCACATCTCAACTCTATTTTATTTTTGTATAGACATCTTTTGAAGCCAAGTTACTTGCCTCCCTCAAGGAATGTTGAGAGCAAAATTTATAGCTATTTAAGAAAGAATAGTCTATTATTAGCAAGGGTGATGCTAAGGAAGATTTATTCATTCATTCATTCATTCATCTAGTTAGCTGATGAAAACTTTTCAAATGCCTACTGCATGTGAGACATATTTAACATGGTGATGTTTACAGAGAAGTATGTCAGAACTCCAGGGAGGGAACTAGTGGAAAGGCTGAGCTATGTGCAAAAATTACAACACAAATATGGTAATTATAATACTTCGAGTGTGAGACACCATCACCTACTTGATATATAATCTTAGAAAATACATATATAAAAACGAAGAGACTACGTATTTCTGACTGATTGGGGGAGAAGCTTAGACAATAAAGACATATTTGGTTGGATCTTGAAGAATACATAGAATCTTTTTTTTTTTTTTTTAATTTTTGGCTGCGTTGGGTCTTTGTTGCTGTGTGCAGGCTTTCTCTAGTTGCGGCGAGCGGGGTCTACTCTTTATTGTGGTGCATGGACTTCTCATTGTGGTGGCTTCTCTTGTTGCGGAGCATGGGCTCTAGGCACATGGGCTTCAGTAGTTGTGGCAAATGGCTCAGTAGTTGTGGCTATGGGCTCTAGAGTGCAGGTGCAGTAGTTGTGGCACACGGGCTCAGCTGCTCCATGGCATGTGGGGTCTTCTTGGACCAGGGCTCAAACCCGTGTCCCCTGCATTGGCAGGCGGGTTCTTAGCCACTGTGCCACCAGGGAAGCCCAAGAATGCATAGAATCTTTATAACTGGAAGTAGCAGGAGGTGTTCAACCCAGAGAGATGGATGGTGGAAAGTTAGAGTGAGTGATATATCCTGGTAGTCAGGGACCATGAGAGAAATGTGAATAGGTGGAAGATTTGATGGAGCAGAGCAGTTGAAGAAATTTGGGAGGGCTTTAACCATGAGGCTTAAGGTTGGACTCTGTTCAATGGGAAGTCATTACCTGAGCATGTCTGAGTAGGAAATTAACACAAACAAATCAATATTCTCTGACGATTCACCTGGTACCGTTGTATACAATGGGTAAGGATATCAGGAGACTGGAAGGCAGTTACAAATCCTAAGAATGAGATAAACAGTCTGGTGAGATGGTGAATGAAAATGAACCTGATGGAGAATGTGAAGCTCCCAAGTACAATGGAAGATGTTCTCTTTTTTCTAATGAGAAGGGAAATTGGGTCTGGTTAAATATGCAAGAAGTTTGGGGTAGTGAGGGAAAGATGTAGATTGAGGGCTTTTGTGGGGGAGTGGGAGTGAACTTGTGAAAATAGAACTGGGAGGAAGATGCTATAAACCCAGAGGGAGTGGGGAGCCTAGCATCCTCTCTGAAGACAGAGCAGCTGAGTGGGGACCAAGGAGAGGCTGCAGGCCTACCTTCCCTCTTGCTTTCGTTTCTCCTCCTCCCCTTTGCTCATTTTGTCAAACTCTCCTCTGAGTTTTTACCGATGATGAAAAAATTGCTACAGGGATTCTGGCTCTAGAGTGATCCCAGATTCGGCTCAAAGGCATCAGTTTCAGCAGCTTAATTTTGCTGTTGTTTGGGACTGGGGGTAACGGGAATGGAGAGGAGGGGAGACCCAACAAAGCTGTGTAGAAGAATCACTAGAACTGGGTAACCAATTAGATGTGGAAGGAAAAGGAGAACCAGGGACAATGGTGACCCCATGATTTTGAGTCTGGGAGACAAGGAAAATTTCAAAAGGAGAAACTGGTGTGGGGGAAAAGTAATAAATTATAGAATCTCATTGTTGTTGGGACCTTGACTAAGTTCATTAAGTCCAACCTCACATCCAGTGTTCAGATCTTCTCTATATCAATGTGCAAAGGGTAAGTTCAACCTAGGATAGGCATCTCCAATAATAGGCAAGGTCTATCTCCTCCAAAAGCATCTACTAACTTTGGAGATTCATTTTAGATTTCTTGAGTTTGTGGTCAAGAGAGGCTGTTCAGATTATTGGAAATGAAGGATTTTAAATCAGTAGAGAGACCGGAGTTGGAGATAAAGATCTGGAGCCAAGGAGATGAGGTCATTTTGTGACTAGTAGCGAGGAGAAACAGTTGATGGTAAGAGAAAGAGATGAAGAGAGAACCATGATTGGCCTTTGGAGGACAGGGCAACACAAAAGGAATCGTAAGGCGGAAAGAGACCAAGGGAGGAAAAATTAATTATACATAATACAGTATCATGGAAGTTAAGGAAAGAGAGTTTCAGAAGAGGGCAAATAATGGCAAATACTGCAGAGAACAAGCAGAAAGGACAGGATCAGGAAACTCTTCCCAGATTCTTCTGGATCAGGTCTTCAGAATGTGACTTGGTTATCTTGTTAGAAGTCATTTCCTAGAATATCAGACATAATCATGTTTAAATTTCAGGAGAACATCATATTCCAAATCCAAATATAAATGGCTTATTTTCAAATCGTTTGAAATTTGTGCCTGGACCAGGTTCAATCGTGTATTGTATAGCAATTGTACTGGATTGTGTATTTGTCTAGTGTATTGTATTGGAACCAATAATATAGCTTCTTTCTTCTCAAAGATGAACATTTGAATATTGAGCTCAGGGAACCCTGAGATAGTACATTGTATCCAATAAGAACAATACCGAGGGTTTGAGTATCCTGTGTTATGTTTTTATTCGGATGCTTCCCCACATTATTTTATGCTATTTTAGTGGACTCCTAGGTGAAGTGGTCTGAGTTATGAATGTACTTTTGGAGAGATGGTTCAAGTCTGTCATAGGTTGTCAGTGTGGGACCGTAAATGATTTCATTTTAATCCATACTGGACATTTCTCCATATCATAGACTCACTGACCATGACATTTGGCAGAAATGGCAATTTTGTTCACTGCAGGTCTAGCGCTACGAGGGTACAGGATATTACAGGTCACACGTAAAATGTTTTATTGCTGTTCCCTGGGAAAGTTCTCTGGTACCTAAAGCTATTTTCTACAACCTGTAACCTAACCTATAAACCTGATAATCGTGGCTAAATCATTTATTTTGTTTTATGTGGATAAAGATGCTGTTGAACCACAGGCCTGATCTGGCTAGGAGGTATAATTGGAGGGGTTCAGAAAAGGAAAAAAGTTCACCTAAATGACCTTGCTATAAAGCCTTGAAATTCACACATTATTTACATTTTTTGTGGGGTTGAGTTAAGGCATTGGCTCATGAATAAGTTGATCTGATTAGTTATTTTTGCCAAGAAATGTTCCCCACCATAGTGGGATGTAGGATGGGGACATTTTGATGGAAAGAAAGTTTGGGAAAGACCTAGGGTTTAGGATGTCATGTGGAAGGCATGCTGTGAACACCAAGGTGACGGTGTGAGGACCAGAGGGCAGTGAGGACATGGGGCTCCTGGAGAGACAGTGAACCCTAAAGAGAGGAGGATGCAGGTGAGGTTAGGGAAGCACAAAGTGTGCTATTTCAATCAAAATACTCATCCACTCTTTTCTTTTCTTTTAACATCTTTATTGGAGTATAATTGCTTTACAATGTTGTGTTAGTTTCTGCTTAACAAGGTGAATCAGCTATATGTATACATATATCCCCGTATCCCCTCCCTCTTGCATCTCCCTCCCACCCTCCCTATCCCACCCCTCTAGGTGGTCACAAAGCACTGAGCTGATCTCCCTGTGCTATGTGGCTGCTTCCCACTAGCTATCTATTTTACATTTGCTAGTGTATATATGTCCATGCCACTCTCTCACTTCGTCCCAGCTTACCCTTCCCCCTTCCTGTGTCCTCAAGTCCATTCTGCACGTCCGTGTCTTTATTCCTGTCCTGCCCCTAGGTTCGTCAGAACCGTTTATTTTTTTAGATTCCATATATATGTGTTAGCGTACGGTATTTGTTTTTCTCTTTCTGACTTACTTCACTCTGTATGACAGATTCTAGGTCCAACCACCTCACTACAAATAACTCAGTTTCGTTTCTTTTTATAGCTGAGTAATATTCCATTGTATATATGTGTCACATTTTCTTTATCCATTCATCTGTCACTGGACACTTAGGTTGCTTCCTTGTCCTGGCTGTTGTAAATAGTGCTGACAAACACTCATCCACCCTTTAATTTTCCTCTTTCACTCAACTGAATACGTTTGTCTCTAGTGTTAAGAAAGAGTGCTAAGAATAGGCTTTTCTGAACCTGTGGAGCACAATGGTGAGGGCAAGATTTGGGAGAAGCCAGATGGGGATTCAAATCCAATCTCCATCACTTTTAAGTTGTAAAATTTGGGAACGGTGCTCTGTTTGAGTTTCTTTCATCTGTTAAATTGACGTACCTTCCTTGGAATGTTGTTACAGGAGTTCAGTGCAATAGCAGGTATTAAATACAACCATCCCGTGTCATGCGAGATGCTGATTGATGCTCCTCTCTTCCTCTGGACCAGAGGTGAGGTGGGCTTCATGTGCATGGGACCTGAACTGAGACAGGGCCTGGGCTTGGTTTCATGGTCCACTGTTGCCACCTGGAAATTCTTAATCATTTTTGAAATAGGGGCTCGTGTTTCATTTGGGTTCGGATCCCACACATTACGTCTTGGTGGAGGATGCTCCCTCGGTGCATTGTTCTGTCCCCCATGCTCGCATGTGTACTATTTTCTCCACTTTCTAAGGAGATGACCCATGACTAGACCAGTTGCCTGCTGTGGGGAAATGAAGGAGGAGGGTGAGAAAGACTCAGGAAATCCTTTTTCTGGAGTGAAAGCATTTTTTAAGAAAGGAACGAACGAAGCATAATTCCTACTAAGGTTTACTTGGTCAGTGAAAGCATTGTGGTATGTCAGGATGAATATTTAAGGATATTTCTTCTCTCTCTTTTTTTTGCATACGTATTTGGAGCCTTAAAATATACATATTCACATATTCTAAAACACAAACCAAATAATACAGCTGCCAAAGGATTTTGATATTTTAGGACACATTTGTTTCTCTTACATTTTGTTGATGTCTAAACACAGGCCTTCAAAGTGAAATCTAATTTAATTTATTCACATCTTTACAGTGACTCCCTGAGCGGTTTTGAGATGGTTTGTGCTGAAGCTTTGTTTTCAACCTCTGAAAGCAAAGACAAAAACCCTGTAGAGTATTTCCACTGAAGAGACGAAACATGGGTGGTTTTCATAAACTTGGCCATTTATTGTGCTGAACCGGGGCCCAGCCTACCAGAAAACCGCTCCCTGACTGAATGAACAAAGACTAGGAAACACCGTGCTGTTGCAGCCTGCAGCCCCTAACACTAGCCCAGGATTTGGGAGTCAAGTGGAAGGTGGTGTGGAGTGAACTGTCAAGAAGGACCCGAGTCAAAACTAAGACATTAACCACTGAACACAGCTGATGTGGCTCAGAGTGGTGTTGACAGCAAACGTCCTGTAAGATATAAGGAGATGCTTTGTCAGAGCCTCTCTTTATTTTCTGTCTGGAGAAAATTTCAAAGGCCTTGGATAGGCAGAAAAAGGCATCAAGATAAGGGTGAGCTCGGGAGCCTCTTCAGCTCGGCCGCTGTCCTGGCAGCTCTGTGACATTACTTCCTGTCAAAGACCCAGAGGGGCTGGAATAGAAGAAGCAAGAAAAATGGTTTTTTTTCCCTGGCCCACTACCCCTGACCAAGGCTCATCACCTGTAAAATGGAGCTCTGTCTAATTTTCCTCTAGATTTCTGACCAGGCTAAGGATGGAAATGCCAACATTACCATGTGAAAGCCTAGTCATAGACACTGTCTCCTAACTTAAAGCAAAATGACCAAAGACAGCACCATGAACCTCTTTCCCATGGTTCAGATTTTTTTTTTTCTTTTTTTTTGCGTTATGCGGGCCTCTCACTGCTGTGGCCTCTCCCGCTGTGGAGCACAGGCTCGGGACACGCAGGCTCAGCGGCCATGGCTCACGGGCCCAGCCGCTCCGCGGCATGTGGGATCTTCCCGGACCAGGGCACGAACCCGTGTCCCCTGCATCGGCAGGCGGACTCTCAACCACTGCGCCACCAGAGAAGCCCCAGATTTTTTTGAGCATGGCGTCATAAGCCAAGGAAGTTTGGATGAGCATCCAAAAGTTAAATTAAATGAGTGAGTGGACATGAAAGGACTTTGCAAAGTATAAAGTGCCCTTTAATTGCCTGGTGTTATTATTAAGTAAAATCAATTCAATTTCTATTTGAAGCTTGTGTCCTTTTCTGAGAACTATGCAAATTGTTTTTAGATGTAGTACTTAATTGGAGGATAAGAGCAGTTTTTATCAGGGAAGGAAAACAAACTGGGACCTACTGAGAAAGAGGGAACCAAGATTACTGTGAAATACAGAAAAACATGGTGATGGTTAAAGTCAGTTCTCTGAAACTAAAAAACCAAATGTTCATTCCTAATTTTAAAAAGGGGGGGGAAGTTTTGCATTGGAATGCTGACAAAACCAACAGGAGGCTATCAACTGGTTTGGGAAATGGAGAGAAAAGTTAGTACCGTGTTACTAGGCAACAGATTTCCAAGCTGAGTTCTCTTCCTTTCTTGAAGGACTGGTGCAATGTTTTAGTTCTGCAAATACTAACTATTTATTTACTTCTTGTGAATTAGAAGGGTTATTCTCAGAACAAGACTGGCAAAGCCAGAAAGAGACCAAATGCAGGAAGTTAGAATATGATTAGAAAGGCAACATTGGGTACGGAATAAGGCATTTTCTACACGGGGTGAAATAATGGCTACTCTGACCAAAAAAAAGTTTTATATGACCAAGATGATTCCTAATTAGAGCTTCAAGTCTAAGGGAATTATGGTTACCCAATAAAAATTTATTGCAAAAGATAAAATGACTGACAGAAGACAAATGGCCAAGTGGCTGACAGCAAAGAAAGTGAAGAGTTGCTGTTCGGAGAAGGATCCAGATGTGTGTTGCAGGGTCAGGTCCCCCAGGGGGCTGTCCCTTGTAGGTCATCGCTTCACAAACACACAAGATTGGTCGCTGCCAGTTCTCAGGTGTGGACTCTGACCCCGCAGTGAAGGGGCTCCGAGGGGATGGCTAAGGCACAGCCTGATGGTTTGCTAACCGGGAGATGGAGTCTGTGGTCTCAGAGATGAAAGCCACTCCGAGTCTCCCTCACAACAGAGCCACTCCATCAACTTTCCTAATATGGACTCAGACTTCAAGCTAGAGGGAGGGAAGGAAAACACTCTTGGCGCTTGAGAAAAAGGGGAGGATTTGATTAATGTACAGATAGGGAGTGAACCCTTTCTCAGGAAAAAGAATCTTTGATCAGTGGTACGAAGAAGCATCTTTCAAAGCCCCCTCCGATTCCAGCCACTTTAGAAGGAACAAAAAGAAGCTGATTCAGAGCCCAGCTGTTGTGATTAAAACCAAAACCAAACCAAGAAAAGAAAGACTGCAAAATATCATCTCAAATGGATTACCTGAAACACCCACAAATGATGTTTCTCATCAGAATTTGCCTCAAAATTGGAGGGGGAAGGTTTGGGCCACTGTGTTGGAATAAATACAAGTCTTCTGGGAGGGCTAAGGGGGATTTTGTTATTGGTCTTTTTCCTACAGAACCGGGCCTGTGTCTGTGTAGGTGGACATCTTCTGAAAAGAGCAAGTTGACCTATCAAGTAATAGGAAGGAGTCTAACTTCGATCAGTTGCCTACTGTGTGTAGGACCCCCTCACATGGGTTATCTGGTTTAAACAATAATTTTCTTCAGAGCATTCATACTGTATGAAATTGCTGACAGAAAATAGATCCTCTGTGCTTACATTAGCAACTGATAGGCAGATGCATTAGAGAGAGTGAGTAATCATTACATCTCTTGTGCTCCATGTTTTGTCCAAATGGATCATGTTGAACTCAAATGTTAGTTTTTGATGTCAGCTTTTTCTAGAAACCTGCTTTGCTCCTTAATTATTTTCTATCTTTTTTTTAAACATCTTTATTGGAGTATAATTGCTTTACAATGTTGTGTTAGTTTCTGCTGTATAAAAAAGTGAATCAGCTATATGTATACATATATCCCCGTATCCCCTCCCTCTTGCGTCTCCCTCCCACCCTCCCTATCCCACCCCTCTAGGTGGCGAAGAAGCACTGAGTTGACCTCCCCATGAGATGCAGTGCTTCCCACTAGCTATTTTACATTTAGTAGTGTATATATATCAATGCTACTCTCACTTCGTCCCAGCTTACCCTTCCCAGTCCCCGTGTCTTCAAGTCCATTCTCTACGTCTGCGTCTTTATTCCTGTCCTGGCCCTAGGTTCTTCAGAACCATTTTTTTTTTTTTTTACATTCCATATATATTTGGGATTGCTGGGTCATATGATAATTCTATTTTTTAGTTTTTTAAGGAAACTTCATACTGTTCTCCATAGTGGCTGTATCAATTTACATTTCCACCAACAGTACAAGAAGGTTCGCTTTTCTTCAAGCCCTCTCCAGCACTTATTGTTTGTAGATTTTTTCATGATGGCCATTCTGACTGGTGTGAGGTGATACCTCATTGTAGTTTTGATTTGCATTTCTCTAATGATTAGTGATGCTGAGCATCCTTACATGTGTTTGTTGGGAATCTGTATATCTTCTTTGGAGAAATGTCTATTCAGATCTTCTATCTATTTTTGGATTGGGTTGCTTGTTTTTTTGATATTGAGCTTCGTGAGCTGCTTGTATATTGGGGAGATTAATTCTTTGTCAGTTGCTTCATTTGTAAATATTTTCTCCCATTCTGAGGGTTGTCTTTTCGTTTTGTTTATAGTTTCCTTTGCTGTGCAAAAGCTTTGAAGTTTCATTAGGTCCCATTTGTTTATTTTTGTTTTTATTTCCATTTCTCTAGGAGGTGGGTCAAAAAGGATCTTGCTGTGATTTATGTCATAGAGTGTTCTGCCTATGTTTTCCTCTAAGAGTTTTATAGTGTCTGGCCTTACATTTAGGTCTTTAATCCATTTTGAGTTTATTTTTGTGTATGGTGTTAGGGAGTGTTCTAATTACAGTTTCTTACACATAGCTGTCCAGTTTTCCCAGCACCACTTATTGAAGACACTGTGTTTTCAACATTGCCTCCTTTGTCATAGATTAGTTGACCATCTGTATGTATGACCATTATGCCTACTTTCTGGAGAGTTTTGATCATAAATGGGTGTTGAAATTTGTCAAAAGCTTTTTCTGTATCTACTAAGATGATCATATGGTTTTTAGCCTTCAGGTTGTTAATATGGTGTATCACATTGATTAATTTGGCTGTATTGAACAATCCTTGCATTCCTGGGATAAACCCCACTTGATTATGGTGTATGATCCTTTTAATGTGCTAATTTCCTCTTTGACTTTTTCAGTGATCACTTCGTTATTAAGTAGTGTATTGTTTAGCCTCCATGTTTTTGTGTTTTTTACAGATCTTTTCCTGTGATTGATATCTAGTCTCATAGCATTGTGGTCGGAAAAGATACTTGATACAATTTCAATTTTCTTAAATTTACCAAGGCTTGATTTGTCACCCAAGATATGATCTATCCTGGAGAATGTTCCATGAGCACTGGAGATAAATGTGTATTCTGTTGTTTTTGGATGGGATGTCCTATAAATATCAATTAAGTCCATCTTGTTTAATGTATCATTTAAAACTTGTGTTTCCTTATTTATTTTCATTTTGGATGATCTGTCCATTGGTGAAAGTGGGGTGTTATAGTCCCCTACTAAGATTGTGTTACTGTTGGTTTCCCCTTTTATGGCTGTTAGCCTTTGCCTTATGTATTGAGGTGCTCCTATGTTGGGTGCATAAACATTTACAATTGTTATATCTTCTTCTTGGATTGATCCCTTGATCCTTATGTAGTGTCCTTCTTTTCTCTTGTGAAATCTGTTTTGTCTGATTTGACAGTTACTACTCAAGCTTCCTTCTGATTTCCATTTTCATGGAATATCTTTTTCCATCCCTTCACTTTCTAGTCTAGACCTAGTATGTGTCCCTAGGTCTAAAGTGGGTCTCTTGTAGACAGCATATATGTGGATCTTGTTTCTGTATCCATTCAGCCAGTCTGTGTCTTTTGGTTGGAGCATTTAATCCATTTATGTTTAAAGTAATTATCAATATGTATGTTCCTATTACTATTTTCTTAATTGTTTTTGCTTTGTTTTTGTAGGTCTTTTCCTTCTCTTGTGTTTCCTGCCTTGAGACGTTCCTTTAGCATTTGTTGTAAAGCTAGTTTGGTGGTGCTGAATTCGCTTAACTTTTGCTTGTCTGTAAATGTTTTAATTTCTCCATCAAATCTGAATGAGATCCTTGCTGGGTGGAGTAATCTTGGTTGTAGGTTTTTCCCTTTCATCACTTTAAATATGTCCTGCCACTCTCTTCTGGCTTGCAGAGTTTCTGCTGAAAGATCAGCTGTTAACCTTGTAGGGATTCCCTTGTATATTATTTGTTGCTTTTCCCTTGCTGCTTTTAATATTCTGTCTTTGAATTTAATTTTTGATAGTTTGATTAGTATGTGTCTTGGCATGTTTCTCCTTGGATTTATACTGTATGGGACTTTCTGCGCTTCCTGGACTTGATTGACTATTTCCTTTCCCATTTTAGGGAAGTTTTCAACTATAATCTCTTGAAATATTTTCTCAGACCCTTTCTATTTCTCTTCTTCTCCTTGGACCCCTATAATTCGAATGTTGGTATGTTTAATATTGTCCCAGAAGTCTCTGAGACTGTCCTCAGTTCTTTTCATTCTGTTTTCTTTATTCTGCTCTGTGATAGTTATTTCCACTATTTTATCTTCCAGGTCACTTATCCATTCTTCTGCCTCAGTTATTCTCCTATTGATTCCTCCTGGAGAGTTTTTCATTTCATTTATTGTGTTGTTCATCATTGTTTGTTTGCTCTTTAGTTCTTCTAGGTCCTTGTTAAACTTTTCTTGTATTTTCTCCATTCTATTTCCAAGATTTTGGATCATCTTTACTATCATTACTCTGCATTCTTTTTCAGGTAGACTGCCTATTTCCTCTTCATTTGTTTTATCTGGTGGGCTTTTTCCTTGCTCCTTCATCTGCTGCATATTTCTCTGTCTTCTCATTTTGCTTAACTTAATTGTGTTTGGAGTCTCCTTTTCACAGGCTGCAGGTTCGTAGTTCCCGTTGTTTTTGGTGTCTGTCCCCAGTGGGTGAGGTTGGTTCAGTGGCTTGTGTAGGCTTCCTGGTGGAGGAGACTGGTGCCTGTGTCCTGGTGGGGAGGCTGAATCTTGTCTTTCTGGTGGGCAGAGCTGTGTCCGATGGTGTGTTTTGGGGTGTCTGTGAACTTAGTATGATTTTATGCAGCCTCACTGCTAATGGGTGGGATTGTGTTCCTGTCTTGCTAGTTGCTTGGCATGGGGCATCCAGTACTGGAGCTTGCTGGCTGTTGGGTGATGTTAAGTGGTGATGGGAGGTCTCTGGTGGTCCAATATGCAGAACTCGGCTCTCCCACATCAGAGGCTCAGGCCTGACACCAGGCCAGAACACCAAGACCCTGTCAGCCACACGGCTCAGAAGAAAAGGGAGAAAACAAGAAAGAAAAATTAATTAATTAATTAATAGTAAAATAAAAATAATTATTAAATTTAAAAGTAATAAAAAAAAGAGAGCAACCAAACCAATAAACAAATCCATCAATGATAACAAGCCTTAAAAACTATACTAAAATAAACATAAAAATCAGAAACAGTCAGTTGCAGACAGCATATCCCAAGTCTACAGTTGCTCCCAAAGTCTGCTGCCTCAATTTTGCATTGATTCGTTGTCTATTCAGGTATTCCACAGCTGCAGGGTACATCAAGTTGCTTGTGGGGATTTATTCCGCGGCTCCTGAGGCTGCTGGGAGAGGTTTCCCTTTCTCTTCTTTGTTTGCACAGCTCCTGGGGTTCAGCTTTGGATTTGGCCCCGCCTCTGCGTGTAGGTCGCCTGAGGGCGTCTGTTCCCCACCCAGACAGGTTGGGGTTAAAGTAGCAGCTGATTAGGGGGCTCTGGCTCACTCAGAACACGGGGAGGGAGGGGTACGGATGTGGGGCGAGCCCGAGGCAGCAGAGGCCAGTGTGACGTTGCACCAGCCTGAGGAGCACCGTGTGTTCTCCCGGGGAAGTTGTCCCTGAATCACAGGACACTGGCAGTGGCGGGCTGCACAGGCTCCTGGGAGGGGAAGTGTGGATAGTGACCTGTGCTCGCACACAGGCTTCTTGGTGGCGGCAGCAGCAGCCTTATCGTCTCATGCCCGTCTCGGGTCCGCGCTGATAGCCGCGGCTCGCGCCCATCTCTGGAGCTCATTTAGGCGGTGCTCTGAATCCCCTCTCCTTGTGCACCCTGAAACAATGGTCTCTTGCCTCTTAGGCAGTTCCAGACTTTTCCCAGACTTCCCCCCCAGCTAGCTGTGGCGCACTAGGCCCCTTTAGGCTGTGTTCACGCAGCCAACACCAGTCCTCTCCCTGGGATCCAACCTCTGAGCCTCAGCTCCCCGCCTTCACCTGCCCCGGCGGGCGAGCAGACAAGCCTCTCGGGCTGGTGAGTGCTGGTCGGCACCAATGCGGGCATCTCTTCGCTTTGCCCTCTGCACTCCTGTTGCTGCGCTCTCCTCCGTGGCTCCGAAGCTTCCCCCCTCCCCCCCGCCAAACATCCCCTGTTTCCACAAGTGAAGGGGCTTCTAGTGTGTGGAAACTTTTCCTTCTTCACAGCTCCCTCCAGCTGGTGCAGGTCACGTCCCTATTCTTTTGTCTTTGTTTTTCTTTTTTGTTTTGCCCTACCCAGGTACGTGGGGAGTTTCTTGCCTTTTGGGAGGTCTGAGGTCTTCTGCCAGCGTTCAGTAGGTGTTCTGTAGGAGCTGTTCCACATGTAGATGTATTTCTGATGTATTTGTGGGGAGCAAGGTGATCTCCGCGTCTTCCTCCTCTGCCATCTTGAAGGTTCACATCCCTATTTTATTCAGTTTAACAGCCAAGCATGAATTTAAAGGTTTTGGATGTTTGACTTTGTTGTTCCAATCATTTCTATGAAGTATTACACATACATGCATATTTAAAAAAAAAAAAAGCTATTTGTGGTTTGTCTTCAGAAGATTTAAAAGCATAAATCCAGTAACGTAGGTACCTTCTTTCTGTGGGCCGGGGTGGCTCATCCATGCCTACCTGCTAGAATGTTCCTGATTTGCTACTTTTCTCTCACTCTTTTGTCTTTATTAAAGCTGGTCGATCTATTACTGCTACTTGCAAAACGTTTAACGAGTTTCAGAGTTGTCCCTCAAAACTGCACAATATTTGCAAAGTCTGTTCCGTGTGCCATTCAGAAGAAGGAACTGTTTCTGCCTTTTCACATACCTGTCCCGTGAAATAAACCTGAGTCTTAACCAGCAGAACTGTGACATTGGGGGGCTGGTGGTGATCCAGACTCTGCCATCCATAACTGTCTGTTGCCACTTGTCCTGCAAGGTGTTTGATCTGCAGGGTGTCTTAGGCTGAGCCCCAGTACTTGGGGGGCTGTGGCTGCAGTGATGCTTCTATCCCAGCTGCCAGTCAAAGCAAGCTGTAAGGAGTGAGCACAGAAGGGCAAGGGCTGCATGTAGCCGCTGAGCGTTCTGTGAGCCCACCTCAAGGGCAGGCTCCTCAGCTGGCCCAAAAGAGCCCTGTGCTTCACAGACCTGCTTTGGCCAGATGTCAAGTCCAGGTTTTCTGCAAGGTAGGATGGGCTGCTCCAGGGCTGTGTTCTGTTGGCTTTGAGGTGTGATCCTGGGTCCCTGATGGTTAGCACTTCCCCAAGGATCTCTGGTTGTCTTCATCTGGTTTTCCACTCTGCCTCCTGGGGCCTGGCCTGTCAGTGCACTGCTGAGAGGGCATAAATCAGGGATGCTCTCTGGTCGTTATCTCCAATGAGGATCTCCACTGCGGGAAGGGCCCCTGGTTGATAACCAAAGGTGGCGATTAGGGCCTGCTGGAGTCTGGGCCTGCTGCTTCTGCTGAAATGGAGTTTGCCATTATGTGTGGAGCTAAATAGTTCATTTCCTGCTGCGGGACAGAAGGAAATCCCTCAAAGAAGGCTTTGGGATTGATGATCCCAATAGCTGAGAAGCTATGAAAGAAAAAAAAAATTACGTTTTTCAGAATTGATTGCAATATTTAGAAAGATATTCTTTATCTCTTCCCAAAGCAAACTTTCCATTTGGACTTGTCAGAGTCAGCTTTTAGCGAGACCTATTTTTATGGTTCTTTTTGATTAATGGAAAGGAGCCGTTTTCTCTTCCTTCACTGTAATAAAAATCAAGCCATCGGAGGGTGCCCTTCAAAATAGAAATCAAGAGATGATTTGAACAGAATATTAATACTGCTCTTTTAAACTCCTGTGTTCGTATTCTGGTTTAATAAACGAAAGTTTCAGCCAATCTCTCCTCTAAAAGGCAATCTACATTTTGTGAAAATATGAGTGTTTCCGACAGAACTTGATCACAATCTTTCATACATTCTTTCCTATTTACAGATAGCAGCGAGAAGAAAGGCTGGGACTCATTCTTTTGTGTTTGAATAGGCTAGACAGAACATGTGATTAGATGAATTTGGGCATCTCAATCATTTTATTGTAGCTATTGTTATCGTTCAGAATTCATGGGGCATAATTTTTAATTCAAGAAGACGGAGTAGATTTCTCTCTTGGAAAAAAATGATTTCTCAGTTTCCAGCAATAAGGCTCTTTAGAATCAGGCCATGAGCTAACAGACAACACAATGGAGTGTACTTTACTATGCATTGCTTTAATTTCACCCCATCCTATAGCCCATCTTAAAACTTTCGCCAATGATGATGTGTTCCAGAAGCTCTGAGACCCCCTCGGAATCTTCAGGAGGCATCAGGATTATTTTAATGGATCTGCCTTAAAATCTCTTTTATCTGAGCATCCCGAGTTTTTTCTGCCACCAAATCTGCATCAGCCTAGTTCACTAAAACAGTATCTCTCAACCTTTTCTCATTAGTATCCTCCTACACTACCCTGCCAAGTTTTTTTAGACATTTTTTCCCCCAATCACTCCTTTTCCCCATGAAATTTTAATGCCTCAAATATGCTGTATATCTGTTTATGTACTGTGGACCGCCATATGACCATAAACCATTGTAAAAGCTGAGATTCTTTTGCCTCCAAAGAATCAATTTCATCACCTTGGGCAATATCCCTGCCCCCCCAATACATGTACTGAAATATACACACAATACTGCCAAGTCAGTCTTACACTTTGTTTCCTTAAGGCACTATAAGCGAAAAAACCTGTTGAAATAGTTGGCTACTGATTGAAATGTAGTGATTATACTTAATGTATATTTGCACTAAAAGATGATGGGCGTTGAGTATACACCTCTTCCTGGTAATGCCGGCACTGCGGCTGCTGGGCCATTCATTAGGGGCAGTGGGGACATGGCTGGACTCAAACTGGACATCTAAAACTTGGTCTTGGTCTACAGGGGTGTCATCAGAATTCAGCCCAGTCCACTAAGGAAGCGCAAGTGCCTTCAGCCAAGCCTAGTGAGGACGCTACACATTCTTTTGTGGGGTTTTCACAGTAGCGTGGCTTCAAAGTAGCAAAGTTTATCTCCCTCCCAACCTCCTCCTAATCTTCTCAACCAGGATCAGCTTCCCTTTCTCCACTTCGGTCCTACTATGTTGAGTTTTGATTTCAAAGAGGGTAAAACAGAAGAATAAGAATGACAGAGGAAAGGAGAGAAGAGAAATAGGAGGAGACATTGGGAAAGGCATTAGAAAGTGTCTGATAGGAGGGGGGTGGATTATGGAAAAGTGTCTGGGAATTGTTCTAAAAACTTACAGACACTCACAGAATCTTCCCAGCAAGGCTTTGCTTACCAACATCCTCCTTTTACAATGGGGGATATAGATTAGGAAGAAGGTATTATACTTACAGGGAGGTTAAGTGACTTGCCCAAGGTTACCCAGCTAGTAACCTGCAGAGCCAGGATTTGAACCCAGACAGACGAGTCCTGGGGGCCATGTCATCATCATGTACACCAAGAACCTGCCCAGTTTCCCGTATGGCTCCTTGTCCCTAGCCCCATCCCCTCGGAATTCTCCAATAGTTGGTGTTATTATCTGGAACAGTGTTTTTCTGATTGTCCTTAGCAGAGTGATGTTCAGTTTCTCCTGTTTCAAAGAGTTGTCCAAGGATCTGATTTAAAATGCAGATTATCATTCTCCATGCCTGAAAGAAGAAGATCCAGAGGTTCTAAGTGGAGCCCAGAAAACTGTCATTCTAATAAGCACTCCCAGTGACTGTCCTTCAGGTGACCTCTGTACCTTCTTTCCTTGGGCCCGTGGTCGCGCTTCACTCAGGTCAACTCCTTATTGTGTCTGGTGCATTCTTGGGCTTCTGCCTAAGATTTCCTTCAAGGAGAGGACTCCAGCTGTGACAAGCCAGAAAACCACTGGTCTCACTGGTTAGGTACCTGGAGGTCACAGTGCTCTTTTGAGGACATTATGACAAATTATTTTTGATTAATAAATTACCAACTTTAAGTACAGAAATTAAGTATAATGTATATATTTTATTGGTATTATCCTATTTGCATCCTGCCATATTGGGCTAATTATTAAAATCCATATAATACAATAATGTGTTAAAAGTGAGGAATTCATTCTAAAGAGAAAAATTGGTTAGAAAAACTAGATAAAAATGGGATGCATTTCCATAAAATATATGCTGTGCAATCCAGTATGCTTGCTACATCAGAACAAATTGGCCAGTGAACTTTGCAGCAGCTAAAGCAAAGGAGGAAAGTTATCAGTGTTATTCTTTGTAATAAGCCACTTGCCCAGGAGAACAACCATTCCTACGATCAAGACCCCAGAGAGATAACTGCCCACTGTTAAATAGCAGCGTGTGAGGTTCTGGGTGGCATCTTCTCGGTAAACCCAATCGTGAAGTTCATCTCCCATTTCTACACTTCCCTTTGTGTAGTTTGATGGAATTGCAGCAAAGCCAACTCAGTAGACGTAATCTAGCCATGGGCCAAAATGAGGGAGTCAGGCGCTCTGTTCTCCAATGATGAAGGATACATTTGGAAGCATCTAGAACTTAGGGTAAGCTGCCAAATTATGGCCTGTGGGTCAAATGTGAATTTTTTTCTTTTTGTATTTATAAGTAGTTGAAAAAAAAGATTTTATGACATGAAAATTATATAAAATTCCAATTTCAGTATCAGTAATTAAAACTTTATTGGAACACATAATATTCATTTATTCATGTATTTTTTATGTCTGCTTTTGTGCTTCAACAGCAGTTACACAGTGGGGCAGAGCATGTTGCTCACAAAGTCTGAAATATTTACTAGCTGGGCCTTCACTGGGAAAGCTTCCTCCTGCTTTAGATTATGTAGAAGGGGTTGGACTGCCTCTCCTTCAGTCTTGTTTTTCTCGCTCAGTTTTGCTCACTGCAGAGAGGCAAGGAGCGAAAAGTTATAGTCCCTGATGAGTAAGTAGAGGGTGTGTGTGCTCTTTTCCTTCTATTAAGGTAACACAGGTATTTTTAAACAGTCAGTTGAACTGGGGGGGAGAGACATGCCCCCCGTCTCTGAAACTTGAAAAGCTGAATGGAGGCATGTGACGTGTTTGTAAGACACAACCACAATTATGAGCACACATGTACATGGGAAAAGAAACAAGCTGTTGAATCAGCAGGATCCACTGTTACTGAGTCTCCTTGACTATTTGCTGTTTGTTCATCCACGTCGTCATCGGCCAACATACTCTAACAGCCATGTGGGGGGCTACCATCGAGGCTTTAAAAAAGATACGTGTGAGGAAACCTACTTGACAATCATTAACTTCAACTTTTTCCTAGTAATTTTTTCTGTCTAACTTTATTGAATGCTACTTGTGGAATATTTTGGCCCAGCTTCTGGAGCGCTATTATTTTAAGGAAACAGTTTGAGAACGACTAGTTTAAAACAGAAATGGACTCTTAACTCCTTTATTGCAAGACTGGCGTCTGAAATTTTCCAGACAGAGAACCTCGAAGTGATGCCATTATCAACAAACGACTATATAATTTTATCACAATAATGATTCTTATACAGTCTGAGTGCCTGGATATGTATGTTCTTACAAGTTCAAAACATGAACATCACTGACAAGCCTGTTTGGGGTGCTTTAGAGTAAGCATATGCCAGTCCCCTGGGCATGAGTCAGTGTGGTAACAAAATTCTTAGGATGCATTTTTTTTATATTGTAGATTAGAAAAGTTGGGTAGGGCATTTGCTCCCTAATCAGGTTCCAAGGGTGACGAGAGGGCTGTCCTGGCTCCGGCTGTCAATCTGTGTCTAGAAATGCCACCAATAATTTGTAACCTGGAAGTGCTTGACTTGTGGACCCCTGGTGCTAATTGGATCCACTGATTCCTATAAGATCCCCACCTGTCATCAGCTCAGCAGTAGGTATGATACTGAAGCTCTAATGAACCCAGGGATTACTTTAATGAGTCTGTCTGATTTCTTTTGATTTAATTATTGGGCCAAAATTCTAGATTTTTAGGGAGGTAACTTCTTTGATTGTCTCTTCTAACCTTTCATTAGGATCCAAGCTGTTTAAGAAGGAGGTCAGGTTTTATCCTGGAAGACACCCCATTCTTGTGAAAGGTTCTTAGAACTTAAGGACTTGTCAGTCAGGTGGAGCTTGGTTAGAACCTGCAAGGAAAATGAATCCAGAATTCTTCTTAACTACGAACCGACTTGTTTCACAACAGCAGCAGAAAAGTCCATGTCAGGAAGTGGGGAGCAGGTGACCTGGGGCTCTGGGTTGCTGCTGCCTGAGTTGTTTTGCTTTGGTAGTTATTTTCTTTGGTCCTTCCATATTAGAGCAGGATTCACTTGCAAACCTATTTTATCGCGCCCTGCCAGTTCCCTGTCTCTAAAAGCAGAGACTGTCTTGTCGTGGGGTACCGTCCCCTGGGAGAAACACGAATACATTTGGATGGACCCCAGCCTGCCTGGCTGTTCTTTGATACCACAAATGAGGCTACCAGTGTCGTTTTCTTAGCAGGGCACTCGCACGAGCTGTTTGTGATGAAGGGGACGTGGGCTGCTCTGCCTGCAGACTGTCACCACCTTCAGCTGGGCTGAAGCACTGTGGTCTTTGTCAGAATATTCTCCTGACGTTGTCTACGTCAGAAAAATATGTGCTTACATTCTTATGTTTAGCTAGATGGATAGAATGTAAAATGCCTCCCTTCCCCAAACATACCCCATCAGCCACCTGAAAACCCCACGAGGACCCAAATGTTCTTTAGAAATTTGTGTTTATGGTTGAGAAGCAGCTTGCTTTTATGGTGATGGAGAACTTGGATGCCAGCAGGGAAAACACGCTTGTATTGTGCTATACTGTTTGCCCAAACTAGCAATTTAACATGCTGTCTCCATCAACCAAGGTCCAATCACTATGAACCAAATGATTGTTCTTGTTCGTGGAGCCCTCGGGCCCTTGCTGTGGCTCTCATCCAGCCCTTGCTGTGGCTCTTATCCAGGCAAGGAAAGACTTGTTAAGTCATGCAGCCCGGTCATCTGATCCCGGTGGTGTGTCTTTCTGATGCCCGGACTTGCCTGGATTTGAATAATGACAGCAAAGGGTCGTCAGCATCTTCCCTTGGGAGTTGATAATATATTCTCTTCTTGATTTGGGCATATTTTTTCATTTCGTGATTTTTTTCAGTCATTCCTGAGAAGCTGGCTCTCTGCTTAGGGCTCCCTTTCTCCTCCTCTTCTGGTGCTTTTCTGAGATTTAGCCGTCTAGGGGATGTGGGATTTCTTAGCCCTCTGCTTCGTAGTCATCTTTTTGCTAAACCCTGTCTGCTTTGGATTCCTTTGCGACGCCAGCTCTCCTCCCCTTCACTGTGAGGTTGCTGCATGACTGTACATTCCCTTCATTTTTTTCAGCCCCTTCACTCTGTGTGCTGTTGATGGGTTGGTGCGAGAGAACGGGAGCATGGGAAGAGAGAGGTGTGGGGACCAGGGGCACCCCTCGCTAAGGACCCGTTGAGCCAATTGTTGGCTCAGGGCTGATTTGGAGTCAGAGATGCCAAAGTGGAGAAAAGACTGAAGATGCTGGTTTTCCAAGATCTGAGATGGAAACTGTGAAACTGAAAAACAGGCTCTTACAATCCCACCACCTGACATTTTTTTTGGATCAGATCGCTGGCCTGGATGTTCAGCAATTGAACTAGTTTCCTTCCAGGTCACTCACTGTCTCTTATCTTTGTTCTCTGTTCTCCCTATGACTGTGCTTCTTTCCTGTAACCACAGATGATGATACTAGGGGTGGAGGAGATCCCTGAGATCATACCGTGCAGCCCCCTTCCTTCAGTTAGATATGAAGACGTAAGCCTCACAGGGGCAATGACTTCTTCAAGGTCACACAGCAAGCTGGTGGAGGAGCCGGGACCAGCAGCCCAGATCCTGAATCCCAGGCCAAAGCTGTCTTCTCTAATGGATCACTGGTTCAACCTGTGGAATTCAGAAAAGTTAACTTCTGCTGAAGCAGCTGCCTCCGAGGGTGCTCAGAAAGTAATGGTGTGCATCCATTTGTCAGAGAGAAATGGCAAGGAAAAGAACTCACAGCACTGAGAGAAGAAATATCAGATAAACCTCCAGTTACTCTTCTGTAGGAAAACTGAAATGAACATAGCATGTGATACCAAATTAAGTGATTTGACATGGAAGCTACTGTAATTCACATCTTCTGGGTTTCCTCCCCTTCAAAAAATAAGGTATTTTCTATCTTTTTAAGCAATAAAGAGTGGTCTAGGCATTATTTAATCATCCAAACTTTCTTTACCTACAATTCTTGAACCAGGTGGTACATAATTGGATAATTATAATTTGGAATCTGGAATAAAGTCTTTTAAGTAGATCCTATGGTAGGCAGCAACATGTATGACTAATAATAAGGTGACATCCCCTGTTTGTAAATTCCTTTGCTTCTGATACTGTTTATAATTTGCCCTTGAGCTGTCCTGTGGTCTGTTACCCAGTCATCATTTTTTTTCCACTGGCATGTGCACGTGAGAATGGGCTGTTGAAAATGTGCTGTTCCCTACGTGGAGACGCCTCTCAACCATAAATGAGCTTTTCTAGGGTGTTAATTATATAATTTCCTGATTCTTAACCCTAAAATGTTATCCATTAATGGCAGTGTCTCAAAATAAAGGTGAGAAAAGAAACTTATCTTCTATTTCGGTTCTGAATACTTGAAACTAAGAACCTAATCTATTTCTCAAGTTATAAAATGTAAAAAAGAAAGAAAAAATCAACTGAAAATTTCTCCAAAGATCTTTGTGGCTTCATACTCTAGCTTTGTTCTTTGTAATATAAAAATACTGTTTCTAAAGTGATTGAAAGTTGTCATTGTCTTCTTCCTAAGGCATCAAAGAACTGTAAAGCAGATTGAATCAAGCATCCAGACAAGAAATGTTCTAGTTGTGAGGTGGTGGTGGTGAAGAAATGTTGGGATAACGTGGGGATTTCACCTGAGATGAGGAAGTTCTTTCTAGAGGCCTCGCAGGATTAGATATCAGCAGATATATGTGACACTTTTGCCTTTCGTGTGTCTCAATGCCTGAACAGCTATATGTGTCCTTGTGTACACTAGATATTTACACCCTTCCTTTGGAAGCCATCTTTGGTTGGACTCATATCCTTGTCACTGAGCGTAGCCTCTGTAAGTACTTGTAGGTGTGTGGACGGTGCCCATCACCCCCTTCCAGAGCACACACCTTGTACATCCTTCTCGATGTAGTGGTACAGAGTTTTATTAAACAAAGATGTATAGCATGATAAATCTGTGAACTGGGTATAGAAACTAAGAACCTTGGCAAGTGGTCTCAGTCTTTTAAAAGTCCGTCTCACTCGGGCTCTCTGTTCTTTGGGTGTTTTCCTTCCTGTTTTGGGTCTTTCTATTTTTACCAAGCATGGTGTTTCTGGTTTGTAGGTACCCACGCTGGGAAGAGAGCAGCTCAGCCCTCGCAAGGCTCCCCTTGAAAAGACACCCATATTCCCAGGCCTCACAAGGTACGTCTTACACCGTCTCACTCTTGTTGTCCCCGAGCAACTCTGATAACACTCCCACTTCACCCCTCTTCACCTGAAGCACCAAGATGCTGCTTTGGTGCCTTGACCAATCCCATTTACTGAGAGCTAATCTGATTCCCAGCCTAGGTGACTCTGTGGACAGTGGTTTGAGGAATGCTTCCTCCCTCACAGTGGTGGAAACACCCTCACCTGGGAACTGCCCTGATGAGAAGCCCAGAGACTCAGGCAAGGTTCCACCCATGGGGGCCAACCAGCCGTCTCTTGCCGCTGGGCCAGGCACACCTATTGGAAAGATAGACTCAATGGAGTCCTTGAAATTAGCCTCCAGTGATTTTCTTTTTTCTTTTTTTCCAGTTTTGCTTATTTATCTTTTTAGTTTTTTTTAATTTAATTTTTATTTTATATTAGAGTATAGTTGATTTGCACTGTTGTGTTGGTTTCAGGTGTACAGCAAAGTGATTCAGTTATACGTATACATATATCCATTCTTTTCCAGATTCTTTTCCCGTATAGTTTATTACATAAATTTCCCTGTGCTATACAGTAGGTCCTTGTTTATTATCTATTTTATGTATAGTAGTGTGTATATGTTAATTCCAAACTCCTAATTTATCCCTCCCCCCACCCTTCCCCTTTGATAACCACAAGTTTATTTTTGAAGTCTGTGAGTCCATTTTGTAAATAAGTTCATTTGTATCATTCTTTTTTTAGATTCCACATGTAAGTGATATCATATGATATTTGTCTTTGTCTGTCTGACTTACTTCACTTAGTACGATAAAGCCTCCAACGATTTTCATTCTCAGACTGAGAGGACAGACCCAAAACCTCCACTTCCCCAAGGTATTAGGATTATATCAAAAATATGTGTACTCAGTACCACCCCATGTGATCTACTCCTTATCCTTCTGAGTTTCCTTCTGGAAAGGTTCCATCAAAGAAGGATGTGTCAGCACAGTTGTGTGCAAAGAATGCATCCAGGTGATGTTGCATGAGCTCTTGGGGACTGAGG
The DNA here is from genome assembly GCF_003031525.2 of Neophocaena asiaeorientalis asiaeorientalis. Lineage (NCBI taxonomy): Eukaryota > Metazoa > Chordata > Mammalia > Artiodactyla > Phocoenidae > Neophocaena > Neophocaena asiaeorientalis. The sequence goes on along the minus strand of NW_020172293.1, from coordinate 8,445,147 downwards.
CAGGAACAGGCACTGACACGTGGCATTTAACTCTTGGGAAAGATGATGATGAATATTTCCATGTCCGTTTTCTGGAGATAATTCTTCATTTTGCTTCTTGTTACCTGTAGGATAAACTACAAACTCCTTTCCGAGAGTCATAGACGTCTCTTTATGACTCTCCTACTCCTAAAGCCTTGCTCTTTGACACTGCCCTCCCCCCATTCTATGTTACAGATGTATAGAACAATCAACATTTATTCATTCAACGAGTATCCACTGATGGCATACAATAAGGCAGGTCTGTGCTAGAACTGGGGCAAAGCAGTGGACAAATGGGACCCATTGGTCCGTTCTCTCTAGAGCAGGCACATCCCTTCTGGATACTATGTTACCTGCTCACCCTTCTCTGACAGACTCACATACATCCTAGTGATTTCTCTTACGATCCACCTGCTCCCAGAGATTTCTCTGACCGTGAATGTTAGGTTTCCTTCCTTTGTGCTACCCCACCATGGAAGGCATACCTCTGCCATAGCAACAGTCACTCTTATTTTAGACAATTGTTTACCCCTGTGACCTGCTTTCTCTACCCCTTCCTTCCGTTCAGCACTCCACTCAAGTTCAAGTTTCTTTGCAATTTTAAAGCAGGATCTATGTCTTATTCACATTTTTTCTTTAGGGCCTTGTACAGCATCTGACATGTAAGTGATATCATATGATATATACTAAACATTCAATAAATATGTTGTAGAATCACTGAATGATTAACTTACTGAGGCTACTCTGATTTGGGGCTACCCAGTGTACAGAGTCATAGACTGATATAACTGTAGGCATGAGAGAATTTTGTAAGACCATTTCTAACCCTCCACATCACAGATGAGGCGTTTCTTAGTTGAATCACAGGAAGCAACACAAATACCAAATACCCAGTGTTTGGAGCTGCAGAAAATCTGTGAACAGAAATAATAATAGCTGAAGTTGGAGGACATACTTCTGTTCAGCAGTCAGCCTAAGTGCTGGTCAGTAAGCAGGTAGGAGTTTGTGTAACGATAGGATATGTTGAAGTCTGTTCTACTTTGTTGAGCTCAAGCTTCAGAGTCAAGGACCATAAGACATTTACTCAACTGCGAGCTCAGTGATGAATCGTGAGTTAGCTCATCTGCCATCTTGCAGCCTTGTTCAATGAACGACTCCAAGGTGTGGGGAGAAAGATCGTTCAAGATTAGGGTAGAATGCCTGGGATGGATTTAAGTGGAGAGGGGAGGGATGGAAACGGCTTTTATTAGGTGAATGGAGGTGAGACTTGAGTCTGGTATCCGGAGGAGCTGTTCTGGTCAGAGCTGTGAGGCAGGAAGGAAAGGGAGGATTTTGCTCCTCTAGAGGAAATTAATTTTTTTTTATCCTCTGATGTATCCTCTCTTTTCATTATCTCTTGCTTTTCCTTTTCTTTTCTCCTTGTGTTTCTCCCATAGAAATTGCTGTTTCTCTTTGGCCACAGTTCAGTTCTTTAAAATGCAGCCACCTGTGTGTGTTGAGGAGCATATGCTTTTCATCTTCTTGTAAGTTGCACTTAGAGTTGGTTAAGTTCTACCATAGTGGAATCTGCCCAAGAAAATGTCCAACAACTTGTGGAATGTGATTTGATAAAGGCAATTCTTTTCTTTTTTAATTGAAGTGCGGTTGGTGTATAATATGATATTAATTACAGGTGTACAATACGGTGACTCACAGTTTTTAAAGGTTCTACTCCATTTATAGTTACTATAAAATACTGGCTGTATTCCCTGTGTTGTACGATACATCCTTGTAGCTTATTTTAAACCTAATAGTTTGTACCTGTTAATCCCCTAACCCTATATTGCCCTCCCCTCTTCCCTCGCCCCAGAGGTAAACACTGGTTTGTTCTCTATGTCTGTGAGTCTGTTTCTTTTTGTTATATTCACTAGTTTCTTGTATTCTTTAGATTCTACATATAAGTGATATCATACAGTGTTTGTCTTTCTTTGAATTATTTCATTTAGCATAATGCCCTCCAAGTCCATCCATTTGCTGCAAATGGCAAAATTTTGTTCTTCTTGATGGCTGAGTAGTATTCCACTGTAAAAATGTACCATATCTTCTTTATCCATTCATCTGTTGATGGACACTTAGGTGGCTTCCATATCTTGGCAACTGTAAATAATGCTGCTATGAACACTGGGGTGCATGTATCTTTTTGAATAAGTGTTTTTTTCTTTTTCAGACATATACCCAGGAGTGAAATTGCTGGGTCATTTGGTAGTTCTATTTTTAGTTTTTTGAGAAAGCTCCATATGGTTTTCTACAGTGGTTGCACCAATTTACATTCCCAACAGCGTATGAGGATTCCCTTTTCTCTACATCCTTGCCAATGTCTTTTATTTGTGTTCTTTTTGATGATATCCATTCTGACAGGTGTGAGGTGATAACTCATAGCTGTTTTGTTTTGCACTTCCCCAAGGATTAGCGATGTTGAGCATCTTTCGTGAGTGATGAGGGCAATTCTTAAGTTAAGAATTGAGTTTTCTCACTGACAGTTCATGGCCAGGCCAACTGGGTGTTTGAAGTATGTCCTCCACCTGCTTCTCTAACTGGTGGCTACTGTCCTCATCAGGCCTTTTAGCCCATCGGCTTATAATTACTAAAACTGGCCAAAAAAGGAAAATAAAACACCAGTTTTTTTTATGTCTAATTAAAACAAAAAACTCCTTTAACACGTTAAGGTCTTGAACCAGGACCGTTAAAAGAAAATACCTTTCAAGATGAAAGTGAGGTGTTAAAGCTTCTGACATTTATAAATGCAAACAGTGACTTTAAGTTTAGATTTTATATCTTCAAGCAAAATTTACAAAGAAATACTCACCATAGCCTAGATGTTCTTCCTCTGGGTTACAGAGCTCTGTAGGGCTGTAGGGAGTGACTATACCCTTAATCTGTTTTATCGTGTGCACTTGTTTATGGCCTATATTCTTCCACAAACTTACAGGTAATGCAAATGAGGTCCTTTTGATAGATAGTTATTTACTTTTCATTACCTAGAAATTTGACAAATAAAATATTTTTAGTCTAGTATTTTTATTCCGGTAAAGTGTTCTATCCCAGTAAACATGCTCTTTCATTCATGTACAATTTTAAATGGTTTCTTTTCTCATATTCCTGATTCTCCTTCCTTTATTGGTCAGACCAACCTGTTTATTAATAAAAGATTAATAAATGCCAGGCAACCCCTGGGTCTGAGCTTCGTAGAGGAAGAGGAGGGACGGCAAGGAACTAAGTATCTTCTGTTCAGGAAAGCTGTCATGATTTTTTTCTCAGCACGGGAAGCTAATGTGCCCAGCAAGGAAAGCACTGTAACTCCTTTGTTTCTATATTTCCAACTTTGTGTTAATAATCATCCACTTTATCAGAAACTTCTCATTTCCTTGAAATATGCAATTTTAACAGGATTTGGTACATTCTTAAGTATCTCTACTCCATCTCCTAGCAAGTATTTTTTCCTGCAGCCATGTCAAAATTTATAATAGAGTTTGATAAAATTTTAAATATTTGATGGATTTTTAATTTTTAATATTTGAATAGCTTATATATTCCATAGTAAAATATTCAAAGCATGTAAAGGATATATATGAAAAGTAAACCTTTCCCCATTCCCTGCCTTCAGTTTCCTATTTCCAGTTCTGTTTTCCAGAAACAACCAAGATTACTCATTTCTTATGTATCCTTTCAAACATACATTTATATATGCAGAGTATTTATACTTGCCCTTCCCCCTTTGGAAGAATAGGAGTATATTATACGCTGTTCTGCATTTTGTGTTCCTCACATATCTTCCTATCTCAGAAAATGTTCCAGATTGGTATTTACAGAAGTACCGTCTCGGTATATTTATAGCTGCCCTTTATTCTGGTGTATGGAAATACCATAAGTTATCCAGCAGATTTCCTATTGATGAACATCTAAGTTGTTTCCAATATTTTGCTATTACCCTCCACTCTGCGGTGACTATCCTTGTACATGTGTCTTTGTGCACACATGTGAAACTATCTGTAGGATAGACTATTAGATTCAAATTGCTTGGTCGAAGGGAATAGAAGCACATTTCAATTTCGATAGGTGTTGCCAAATTGCCCTTCAAAGATGTTTCCCCAATTTATACTCACAATAACATGGCTTGAGAATATGGGTTTCTCTTGAAAATGTGCAGCATCTATAAAGAGAGGTAACCTGTTCAGTATTTGCCATTCCATCTTGCAATCAGCAACTAAATGAATCTGCCAGACACTACATGTAATTAAAAGCCCATTACAGTTACTCCTGAAATTAGTCAGTGTGATGCTCTGTATCACCTTCTGCAGCTGATTAAACGCATGGTTAACATCCATGCCTCAACTTGCAATCCTACAAGTGTTTAGTGGCTGCACCCAGAGCATTTGACAGCAGTGCTCATTGACGGGAGAGAGAATGTTCTGTGTGTTTTAGAAAAATAAAGGTCAGTGTCTTCAGCCAGATGCTCTTTTGTTAGACAAGTATTTAAACTGTGATCTTATATCTCAAAATTCAGCACAATATTAACCATGATGGGAAGTTCAGCAGGTGCTTGCTCTCCCTGCTGAAAAATGTCTGCACGTTTGACGATGGCTCGTAATAAGATTGTTTAGAGTCAACCGGAAAGGATTCTGTCTGCTTTTTACGTCAATAAAAATAAAAATATTTTCAACCTCTGATTTTAGAATTAGAAATGTTAGTTTTATTATTATTATTGGTGGAATAAATATTTTATTTTATTTTGAATTTTATTTTATTTATTTATTTTTTATACAACAGTTTCTTACTAGTTATCTGTTTTAGACATATTAGTGTATATATGTCAATCCCAATCTCCCAGTTCATCCCACCACCACCCTGCCCCCACTTTCCCCCCTTTGTGTCCATATGTTTGTTTTCAACATCTGTGTCTCTATTTCTGCCTTGCAAACTGGTTCATCTGTACCATTTTTCTATATTCCACATATATGCGTTAATATACAATATTTGTTTTTCTCTTTCTGACTTACTTCACTGTGTATGACAGTCTCTAGGTCCATCCATGTCTCTACAAATGACCCAATTTCATTCCTTTTTATGGCTGAGTAATATTCCATTGTATATATGTACCACATCTTCTTTATCCGTTTGTCTGTTGATGGGCATTTAGGTTGCTTCCATGACCTGGCTATTGTAAATAGTGCTGCAATGAACATTGGGGTGCATTTGTCTTTTTGAATTATGGTTTTCTTAGGGTATATGCCCAGTAGTGGGATTGCTGGGTCATATGGTAATTCTATTTTTAGTTTTTTAAGGAACCTCCATACTGTTCTGCATAGTGGCTGTGTCAATTTACATTACCACCAACAGTGCAAGAGAGTTCTGTTTTCTCCACACCCTCTCCAGCATTTGTTGTTTGTAGATTTTCTGATGATGTCCATTCTAACCAGTGTGAGGCGATACCTCACTGTAGTTTTGATTTGCATTTCTCTAATAATTAGTGATGCTGAGCAGCTTCTCATGTGCCTCTTGGCCATCTGTATGTCTTCTTTGGAGACATGTCTATTTAGGTCTTCTGCCCATTTTTGGATTGGGTTGTTTGTTTTTTTAATATTGAGCTGCATGAGCTATTTTTATATTTTGGAGATTAATCCTTTGTCCATTGATTCATTTGCAAATATTTTCTCCCATTCTGAGGGTTGTCTTTTCGTCTTGCTTACAGTTTCCTTTGCTTTGCGAAAGCTTTTAAGTTTCATTGGGTCCTATTTGTTTATTTTTGTTTTTATTTCCATTACTCTAGGAGGTGGGTCAAAAAAGATCTTGCTGTGATTTACGTCAAAGAGTGTTCTTCCTATATTTTCCTCTAAGAGTTTTATAGTGTCTGGTCTTACATTCAGGTCTTTAATCCATTTTGAGTTTATTTTTGTGTATGGTGTTAGGGAGTGTTCTAATTTCATTCTTTTACATACAGCCATCCAGTTTTCCCAGCACCACTTATTGAACAGACTCTATCTGGGATAAATCCCACTTGATCATGGTGTATGATCCTTTTAATGTGTTGTTGGATTCGGTGTGCTTGTATTTTGTTGACGATTTTTGCATCTATATTCATCAGTGATATTGGTCTGTAATTTTCTTTTTTTCTGGTATCTCTGTCTGGTTTTGGTATCAGGGTGATGGTGACCTCGTAGAATGAGTTTGGAGTGTTCCTTCATCTGCAGGTTTTGGAAGAGTTTGAGAAGGATGGGTGTTAGCTCCTCTCTAAATGTTTGATAGAATTCACCTGTGAAGCCATCTGGTCCTGGGCTTTTGTTTGTCAGAATATTTTTAACCACAGTTTCAGTTTCATTACTTCTCATTGGTCTGTTCATATTTTCTGTTTCTTCCTGGTTCAGTCTTGGAAGTTTATACCTTTCTAAGAATTTGTCCATTTCATTGGCATACAATTGCTTGTAGTAGTCTCTTAGGATGCTTTGTTTTTCTGTTGTAACTTCTCCTTTTTCATTTCTAATTTTATTGATTTGAGTCCTCTTCCTCTTTTTCTTGATAAGTCTGGCTAATGGTTTATCAATTTTGTTTATCTTCTCGAATAACCAGCTCTTAGTTTCATTGATCTTTGCTATTATTTTCTTTGTTTCTATTTCATTTATTTCTGCTCTGATCTTTATGATTTCTTTCCTTCTACTAACTTTGGGTTTTGTTTGTTCTTCTTTCTCTAGTTGCTTTAGGTGTAAGGTTAGATTGTTTATTTGAGATTTTTCTTCTTTCTTGAGGTAGGATTGTACTGCTATTGCTATAAACTTCCCTCTTAGAAGTGCTTTTGCTGCATCCCATAGGTTTTGGATTGTTGTGTGTTCATTGTCTCTTGTCTCTAGGTATTTTTCGATTTCCCCTTTGATTTCTTCAGTGATCTTTTGGTTATTTAGTAATGTATTGTTCAGCCTCCATGTGTTTGTGTTTTTTCTGTTATTTTCCCTGTAATTGATTTCTAATCTCACAGCATTATGGTCGGAAAAGATGCTTGATATGATTTCAGTTTTCTTAAATTTACTGAAGTTTGACTTATGACCTAAGGTGTGATCTATCCTGGAGAATGTTCCCTGTGCACTTGAGAAGAAAGTGTAATCTACTGTTTTCAGATGGAATGTCCTATAAATATCAGTTACATCTCTCTGGTCTATAGTGTCACTTCAAGCTTGTGTTTCCTTATTAATTTTCTGTCTGGATGATCTGTCCATTGGTGTAAATGAGGTGTTAAAGTCCCCCACTATCATTGTGTTACTGTCAATTTCCTCTTTTATAGCTTGTTAGCATTTGCCTTGTGTATTGAGGTGCTCCTATGTTGGGTGCATATAGATTTATAATTGTTATATCTTCTTCTTGGATTGATCCCTTGATCATTATGTAGTGTCCTTCCTTGTCTCTTGTAACATTCTTTATTTTAAAGTCTATTTTATCTGATACGAGTATTGCTACCCCAGCTTTCTTTTGATTTCCATTGGCATGGAATGTCTTTTTCCATCCCCTCATTTTCAGTCTGTATGTGTCCTTAGGTCTGAAGTGGGTCTCTTGTAGACAGCATATAGATGGGTCTTGCTTTTGTATCCATTCAGCCAGTCTGTGTCTTTTGGTTGGAGCATTTAATCCATTCACATTTAAGGGAATTATTGATAAGTATGTTCCTATTACAATTTTCTTAATTGTTTGCGGTTTGTTTTTGTAGGTCTTTTTCTTCTCTTGTGTTTCCCACTTAGAGAAGTTCCTTTAGCATTTGTTGTAGAGATGGTTTGGTGGTGCTGAACTCTCTTAGCTTTTGCTTGTCTGGAAAGCTTTTGATTTCTCTGCTGAATCTGAATGAGATCCTTGCCAGGTAGAGTAATCTTGGTTGTAGATTCTTCCCTTTCATCACTTTAAATATATCATGCCACTCCCTTGTGGCTTGGAGAGTTTCTGCTGAGAAATCAGCTGTTTACCTTATGGGAGTTCCCTTGTATGTTATTTGTCATTTTTCCCTTGTTGCTTTTAATAGTTTGTCTTCCATTTTTGTCAGTTTGATTACCATGTGTCTTGGCATGTTTCTCCTTGGGTTTATCCTGCTTGGGACTCTCTGTGATTCCTGGACTTGGCTGGCTATTTCCTTTCCCAGGTTAGGGAAGTTTTCGACTATAATCTCTTCAAATATTTTCTCGGGTCCTTTCTCTCTCTCTTCTCCTTCTGGGACCCCTATAATGCGAATGTTGTTGCCTTTAATGTTGTCCCAGAGATCTCTTAGGCTGTCTTCATTTCTTTTCATTCTTTTTTCTTTATTCTGTTCTGCGGCAGTGAATTCCACCATTCTGTCTTCCAGGTCACTTATCCATTCTTCTGCCTCAGTTATTCTGCTATTGATTCCTTCTAGTGTATTTTTCATTTCAGTAATTGTATTGTTCATCTCTGTTTGTTTGTTCTTTAATTCTTCTAGGTCTTTGTTAAACATTTCTTGCATCTTCTAGATCTTTGCCTTCTTTTTCCGAGGTCCTGGATCCTTTTCACTATCATTATTCTGAATTCTTTTTCTGGAAGGTTGCCTATCTCTACTTGATTTAGTTGTTTTTCTGGGATTTTATCTTGTCCCTTCATCTGGTACATAGTCCTCTGCCTTTTCATTTTGTCTTTCTGTGAATGGGTTTTTGTTCCACACGCTGCAGGATTGTAGTTCTTCTTGCTTCTCTGGAATAAATATTTTATAATGAATTTCTTATAAGTAACTATTTTGTCATATTTGTAAATTCTCAGTTGACACCATGAGGCTCCTTTTTTCTCTGTGATGTGTTACAGCCAAACCCACCACCTTGTCTGAAACCTGAGGTGAATCCTCATACCTTGCTTTGTCAGTTTGGTTCAATGCTCTGACCTCTCTGGACATCAGTCTGCCATCTACATTTGGGGTCAGTGTTTTCTTGGTAGGATGTAACAGCCTATAACAGCCTGATGGTGAAAATCATGAATTTTCACCCATGTAACAATATAATGACTTACAAGGAATTCATTATGAAATATCTATTCCATTAATACAGATCTTTAACATTGCTGATTCTAAAACAGAAGTTGAAGCCACTTTTATTTTTTATTGATATGTTAAAAGTAATCAGTATTGGTCAGTGAAACTTCTATATTTCTAAGTGTTAAGTAAGTGTATCTCACAAAGGAGAGTAGTAACAATTCATAAAATACTACAGAAAGACATGATCACAATTCTTGTCTTCTATTTCTATTCTTTATAATCTACTTTCTTTCTTGCTATTTCTTCTCCTAGTCTTACCTTTTAATGAGTCACTCCTCACTCCATAAACACTGTGCTCATCCAAATCAAGTTGGACATATTCCAAATTAAACTTATCTCACCCCAAACCAGCTCCTCCTCCAGAGTTCCCTATGTCAGTGAGTTAGTGTCACCATGCATCCATGCCACATATTAACACTTTCTCCTCCTCTCTCTGCCCTTCCTGCACAGCCCATCAGTCACCAAATACTGTTGATTCTACCTCCTAAATACCTCTCAAATCTACTTTTCTCCATCTTTAGTCTTACCTGGACATAGCTTCCTAAATGACATCCCCACATTGACCCTTGTTAGACATAGCTTCCTAAATGACATCCCCACATTGACCCTTGTTAATTCCAGGTCACTTTTCTACATAAAGAATGCAAGGTGAGCATTTCTATTGTAAACCAAGACAAATTAACATGGACCGGATTTACCCTTTTACCTGAAAAGCTAAGGGACTAGAAAGAATGTATGAAACAAAATTTCTCAAGACATTGGACTTCAGGCCACCAGGCAATAAAAGACAGAGACACTGAGACAAGGAAACAAGCCACGTGAGTCCCATGACTGACCCAGCCTATGATGTGGGGAAAGGGAAGCCACATGGAGCCTAGTCATCTCTCTGAGTTAAGGAGAGTGGAGCTGGAAGGGCAGGGAGATTGATGTTGTGGTTAGAGTTCATAGTACAGAGTGCCAGAGAGGAGAGAGCTGCAAAGAGAGAGAACTCTGGAAATCTGCTGGGTTGCCTCCTCAGGTATTCTACTGAAAAGTGACCAGTGCATGTCTGTGAGGAAACTATCCAGGGTTGAGGAAGAACTAGTCAGAAATATTAGAATGAAAAGTTCCCAGGGCTCAATTAGGGCCAACAATAATGCCCATTCCCAGCAGACAGAGTGGAAAACCTCATAATTTATGGTTCTTTGAGTAAAGTAGTCAGTAGTCTAAGTAGTGAGAATAACTTTCCATAGACGTAATGCTCCACTGGTCCTGCCTTACCATGCTTAAAAACAAGACCCAGGAGGATCAAAATGTTTCCAAGTAATTTGACCATGCAGGGGAAAAACGCAAGAAAGTTTACAGGAATACAGAAATATTCAACAGCCAATAAGATAAGAATAACAATGTCTGGCATTCAATCAAAAGTTACCAGGTATACCAAAAAAAAAAAAAAATAATAAAGTATGGAAGTACAACACATATTGAGGCTAAAAATCAAAGCTGACTCAGATTTGATACTGATGATAGAATTAGTAAACAAGAATATTAAAATAGTTATTATAACTCTATTTAATATGGTCAAAATCAAACAAAAAGTTTGAATGTATTAAGTAGAGATAGAGAAAATATTAAAAAAAGAACCAAATCAAACTTCTAGAGATGTCTGAGATGAAAAATACCCAGGATGTGGTTAACAACAGATTAGACACTGCATAATAAAAGATTAGTGAACTTAAAAACATAGCAGCAGAAACTATCCAAAATGAAACAAAGAGAAAACAGAGTGAAAAAAAGGAGAGCATTAGTGAGCTCTGGTACAACTTTAAGAGGTCTAATACTGTGTAATTGGGGTAGGACAGGAAAATTATTTGAAGAAATAATGGCCCAAATATTTCCAAATTTGATAAGTAATAATCAAACAGATCCAAGAAGCTTTAAAAACAAGAAACATGAAGAGAACTACACTAAGTACATCATATCAAATCATTTAAAACCAGTGACAAAGAGAATATATTAAAAACAGCCAGAGAAAAGGGACACATTAAATGCAGAACGAAGAAAAGTCATTTTCTTCCCAGAAACCGATGTAAGTGAGAAGATAATGAGAACTTTCAAGTTCTCAAAGGCAAAATATGTCAACTTAGAGTGTTCACCAGTGAAAACATCATCTTTGAAAGATAAAGGTACATAAAGACTCAGACAAAGCTAAAAGTAATTTGTTAGTAAAATACGTACACTACAAGAAATATTAAACGAAATCCTTTAAGAAGAGAAAAATGATTCCAGATGGAGATTTGTGTCTACGTAGAGGAATAAGGAGCCCAGGAAATGGTAACTTTGAAAGAGTTTTTTCTTATTATTTAAACCTCTTGAAAAGAGGATCAACTGCTTAAAGCAATAGCAATGCATTGTGGAGTATGTATGATATGTAGAAAAAAATGGATGATAGCAATAGAATGAAGGCTGGGAGGGAAAAATGAATGTATACTGCTGCAAGGTCCTGGTCCTATATGTGAAGTGATATAATATCATATGGGGGTAGATTCTGTTAAGGTAAAGACGTACACTATACTGTAAATCCTAAAACAATTACTAAAATAATTCCATGGAAAGTTATAGCTAATAAGTAAACACAAGAGGTAAATGAAATTGTTTAAAAAAAATACTCTATCCAGGGACTTATGATCTAGGCAAAATGGTATAGACTCATTTCTCCCTGTTAAGTACAACTATAAACTCTGGCAACAATGCAAGAAGCAACCAATGGAGAACTCTGAATGGTGGAAAGAGGAAGGTAACTGATTAGGGGCCTCAGGGCTAGAGGAAAAACCGCATCAGGGTGTCTTTTGATCCCCTTGCCTGACAGAGGAAGGTGACTCACTGACTCCCAACACCAACAGAAGGTAGCTTCAGATAGTCTCACTTGTGCCCTGGATTGAATGAGAGTCCTGCCAGCAACAACAGGAAGCTCAGTAGCACCAGCAGGGGGACTGACTAAGAGCCCTGTAATGATAAGTGATCAGGGGAAGTGCTCTCCTTCCTCACTGGGTGGCACTGGCAAGGGGGATATCACTGCAAAAAGCAACTGCCCGAGGAAGTGCTCTAATTCCCCTCAAGGCCTGAGATTCCCATCCCACACCCAAAGCCACAGAGTGGCTGGGTGATGCTAAAAAAGTGGACCCATCACAATCAGAAACTGGTCCAGGATGTCTCTTTGTCCTCCTGGATGGAGAATCCCTTTCCCCACTTAAAGGCACTAGATACCTTGGCTTGGGGAAACTATATCTCATAACCCCAAGCAGTACCATCAGAGACTAGTGGGACCCCCGGTGGTACCAAAGAAAACAAGCAGACAAAATAATAACACATGGCTCTGAAAAATAAGTTGTCATTGGAACTGTAACCCACAAAATTAGGCCAGGACCTGTATGCTGAACCCAAATGTGGTGACTGCCTACTATCATTAAAGATCTAAATAGAACCCAGGGTCTGATAACATAAAAGCCAAAATGTCCAGGATATAATAAAAAAAAAACTACCTGCGCACCAAGAACCAGAATTTTAAAGCAGTGATGATAAAAATGCTTCACTAAGGTATTACAAACTCTCTTGAAACAAGTGAAAAAAATAGAAAAATCTCAGCAAAGAAATTAAAGTGATTTTAAAAGAACCAAATGGAAATTATAGAACTACATAATGCAATAAGAGAAACAAAATACTAGGTGGATGAGCTCAGTATTAGAGTGGGTATGATAGAGAAAACAATCAACGAAGTTGAGGACAGAGCAGTAGAATTTATCTTCACTGAACAACAGAGAGGAAACAGCCAGAAAAAAAAAAAAAAAAAAAAAAA
>NW_020172293.1:8360940-8432212 GCF_003031525.2 Neophocaena asiaeorientalis asiaeorientalis | reverse complement strand
CAAAAAAAAAAAAAAAAAAAAAAAAAAAGAACCACAGAGACCTGAGGGACAATAACAGGAGATCTAACATTTGTATCAGTGGAGTCCCAGAAGGAGAAGAAAAAGAGAGTGAGACTGAAAGAGTACTCAAGTAAATACTGGCTGAAACACTGGGCAAAAGACCTAAACCTACAGATTCAAGACACTGAGCAAACTCCAAGGAGGATGAACTCACAGAAGTCCACATAGAGACATATCATAACTAAATTCCTGAAAATTAAGGCAAAGAAAAAATATTGAAAACAGCCAGAGAGAAACATGTTACCTACCTACCAATTTGAATGACAGTGGATTTCTATTCTGAAACCAGGGATCCCGGAGAGAAGTGGCACAGCAGTTTTCAAGTGTTGAAAGAAGAAAACTGTGAACCACAAATACCATGTCTGGTGAAACTATCCTTCAAGAATGAATGGGAAATAAAGGCACTCAGATGGAGAATAATGGAAAGAATTTGTCACTAGTAGACCTATCCTTAAAGAATGACTAAAGGAAATTCTTCAAACAGAAAGGAAATGACAAAAGAAGGTTTTGGAGCATCAGGAAGTAAGAACAATGGGAGGAGCAGAAATGGATGTATATACAATAGACCACCCATCTCTTCATGACTTTTATAAATCAAATCTGATGACTAAAAAATTGTAACACCATCTGATACTAAATTATATTTAAAAGTGGGGAAGTTCAAGGGACTTAAATGGAAGTGAGATTTCTAAACTTGAAGTGGTAATATGTTAACATAAATAGATGAGCATAAGATAGGTACATCTTATATGTACAATACATATATAGATTTTTTTCTTTTTTTTAACATTTTTATTGGAGTATAATTGCTTTACAATGGTGTGTTAGTTTCTGCTTTATAACAAAGTGAATCAGTTATACATATATCCCCATATCTCTTCCCTCTTGTGTCTCCCTCCCTCCCACCCTCCCTATCCCACCCTTCTAGGTGATCACAAAGCACCGAGCTGATCTCCCTATGCTATGTGACTGCTTCCCACTAGCTATCTGTTTTACATTTGGTAGTGTATATGTGTCCATATATACACTACCACTCTCTCACTTTGTCCCAGCTTACCCTTCCCCCTCCCCGTGTCCTCAAGTCCATTCTCTGGTAGGTCCGCATCTTTATTCCCATCTTGCCCCTAGGTTCTTCATGATCTTTTTTTTTTTTAGATTCCATATATATGTGTTAGCATACGGTATTTGTTTTTCTCTTTCTGACTTACTTCACTCTGTATGACAGACTTTAGGTCCATCCACCTCACTACAAATAACTCAATTTTGTTTCTTTTTATGGCTGAGTAATATTCCATTGTACATATATATAGTTATTATTGTACATATGTATATATGTTCAGCACAACTAATAGGAAAACTATATATAAAGCTCTCAAAAACACTATAAACAAATCAAGATGGAATCCTAAAGTTAATTTGGGTAAGAATCTAAAGGAACCTTCCATGATATAGCTGCTGTATAAAATCGTCTGCCCAATTCAGATGATCAGAGAATTTTATGGCTGGAAGATCATTTAGTTCACTGTTTCTCAGTCATTAACATGTATTTTAATCACTTGGTGATCTTATTATAGTGCAAATTCTGATTGATTAGGTTTGGGTTGGGACCAAAAACACTGCATTCCAAACAAGCTGCTGATCTAAGGACCACACTTTAATAGCAAGGATTTCTTTCAGTCCCTTTCTCTAGCAGAGGAAGGATGGATAGCCCTTCTCCTGGCTTTTTAGAGCATTGCAGTGACTTTGGAGGACCTAGCACAATTGGACCTCAGTTTTATTAATAGCAGTTTCTCAAAGTCTTATCATGGAGATCTCTGAGCTGGCCCTGGATGCTGCCCTTCCTGTGTCATGGTTTCCAATATTCCATCAATTCTGTGACTGTATTGAAAAAGTCCTTTAATTAATTTCTTCCTTATTTTATCCTATTTATTTTATTTTTGCTTTAGCTATCCAGAATCAGTTTCTGTTGTATGTGATCAAAAGAAGAACCACCAATACAGTATAGGCTGTGTGTTGGACTGGGAGTGCAAAGAAACATAGCACATATGTTTCACAAGAAAATAAGTTCTTCTTCCCCTGGGATATAGCAATTGAAATATTTTCTTAAAAGTTTACACAGCCCCCTGGTGACTCTGAAATATTCCTCTACAACATGACTGTTCCCCTCATCTTCTAGGCTCCTATCCGTCATCTTAATTGACCTCTCCATTTGAATATCTAATAAACATTTCAAACTTAATATGTCCAAAACAAAACCCAATCTACTGCAGCAAATGGCACCAGCTTTTGTGTAGTTGCTCAGTTAAAAACCTGGAAATCATCCCTGATTTCTTTTTTCCTTTCCCAAATCCAACCAATTAATAGTTTCTGTCAGTTCTACCTTAAAAATATAGCCAGAATCCAACCACTTAACATCTGAACTGCTTCATTCTGCTCTACACCACCACTCTCTCTCCCATGGAAAACTGCAACGGCCTCCTAACTGCACTTTCTGCTTCTACTCTAGCTTTGCCACACGGCAACCAGAGTTATTCTTTTAAAATGTAAACCAGATCATGTTTCTTTCATGCTCAAAACCTGTCAGTAGCTTCTCATCACACTGAGAATAAAATCCTAATGCCTTACCGTGATCTACAAGGCCTTATGTGATCTGACCCTTGACTGAACCTCTTACTTCAGTTTCCTCCCGTCTTCTCCTTGTATACCCTGCTCCAGTCATCCTGGCCCCTTGTTATCTCTCCAACTAGAGGTTATGTCTCAGAGGGCAAGGATTTTTTTCTGTTTTACTCACGGTTATATTTCCAGTGCCTAGAATAATGCCTGCCATAGAGTTGATGTCAATGAATAGCTCTTAAATAAATAAGCAAATTTAAAAAATACTGAATCCAAAAGAAAGAGAAAAAGAAAAAAGAGAGAAATAGGACAAATACAAATAAATAGTGAAAATATAGATATAATTCAACCACTTAACAAGAAATAGATGGGACAAATAAAAATAAACAGGGAGATGTTGGATATAACCCAACCATTTCTATAATTACATTAAATCACAAGGGCCTAACTCTCCAATTAAAAGGCAGAAATTGTCAGATGGGAAAAAAAAAAAGCAAAAATCACTATATGCTTCCTGCAAGAAATGCAGTTTAACTATAAAGGCATAATTAGGTTACAAGCAAAAGTATGGGAAAAGGTATATCATGTTAATACTAATCATAAAACTTCAGTGGTTATATTAATATCAGACAAGACAGTTTTCTGAATAAAGGATACTAGCAGTGATAACGAAGGTCATTTCATAATGATAACCAGGTCAATTCATTCTAGAACACAACCATTGTAAGTGTTAATGCATCTAATAACAGAACTTAAAATATAGGAAGCAAAACGAATAGATGGACAAGGATAAGTAGACAAATCTTGAAGAATGTCCATAAACAAACCCGCACATACATGGTCAATGAAGTTTCATTGCAAAGGCAATTCAGTGGGAAAAAAAAGATAACTTTTCCAACTAATTTTACTAGAACAATTGGATAACCATACTTATAAAACAACATCAGTTCATACCTTGCACCATATACAAAAATTCACTCTAATTGGATCATAGATCTAAATATAAAACATAAAACTTTATTATAAAACTTTAGAAGAATACTTCTATCTTCATAGGAGAATATTTTTGTGATGTTTGATTAGGCAAAGACTTCTTATATATAAAGTCAGAAGCACAATCCCTAAAAGAAAGAAGTTTGGTAAATTAGATTTCATCAATTTAAGGACTGTGTTCTCTGAAAACACTGTAAGGAAAATGGAAAGACAGCCACTGACGGTGAGAAAATATTTGCAAATCACATATCAGCTAAGGAACTTAAATTGAAAATATATTAAGAAGTTTCAAGACTCAGTAATAAGAAGATGAACAGCCAAAACCAAAATGAGCAAAGTATTTGAGTAGACATTTCATCAGAGAAGATATATGGATGGCAGATAAACTCATGGAAGTATACTGAACATAGGAAAATGCAAATTAAAACCACAATTCCATGTCGATACACACCGATTAGAATGTGTAAAATTAGAAAGACTGATGATACCAGTGTTGGCAGGGATGTGGAGCAACTGGAACTCTCATATTCTGCTGATGGGAATATACATGCACACAGCCCCTGTGGAAACAATGTGTCAGTTTCTTAAGTTAAAGATACGCTTACTATATGATCCAGCCACTCTGTTCCTAGAAATGAAAATATATGTCCAAAGATTTATACACAAATGTTCAGCTTTATTTGTAATAATCCCAAACTGTAAACAACTGCGATGTCCATCAACAGGTTAATGGATAAACAAACTCTGATATTTCCATGCAATCGAATACTGCTCAACAATAAAAGAGGATAGCTTATCAATATTTGCAAGAATATGGATGAATCTCAAAACAATTATACTGAGTGAAAGAAGTCAGACCAAGAATCAATTCATACTATATATTTTTGTATATAAAATTTTTATATAAAATTCTAAAAAATACAAACTAGTCTGTAATGAATAAAGCAGATCAGTGGTTCCCTGTGGATTGGAACTGGGTTTGAGGAGAGGAGTGACAGGAAGAGGGGATTACAGAGGAGCATGAGGAGTGTGGGTGATGGATATGGTCATTATCCTGATTGTGGTGACCATGGGTATATACATCAATCCAAACTTATGTTTAATTATGTGCAGTTTATTATTTGTTATTTATAGATCAATATATGTTTTTCCAAAAAGGAAATAGAAGCTGACCTATTTGAATGTCTCACATGCTACCTACCATTTGACCTACGAAATACTAACATTTTTTAAAGGCAGTGTCTCTTTGACTACAATACAATTACGCATTCTTGAAGGTATCAGTGGATCAAATTCATAATCTTATAAAATATACACCAAAGAGAACTTAGGATTTCAGCACTAATATTTTTTAGGTGAAGAAACTAGCCTGGACGGGGTAAATTGATGTGCCCCGAATCGTACAACAATGCAGTGTGCCTAAACCAGCTGACAGAAATGCGTTTTGGTTTCCTGCCCCCCATAAAGCAAAGGCACAGTGACATTTTAACAAATGGTCAAAATGTCACGTTCATGTGATCTCAGACCTGACCTCCTGATGGTGAAATCTACTGGTTGAAAAATTTAAGCAATCTTTTGAATCGTTGTTGATTCAAAAATAAGCAAGAATTTCATCTGACCATAAATCTCAAAATATTTTGGTATATTTTGTAGACCATATCGATGGCTTTAAATGGAATGCATTGAATATATTTAGTATTTGCTCCTGTGTAAATTAGAAAAAGCCATGCTTTCCTCGGGATAGCTTTGCTCTCTACTCGCAGAACATTGCCACAATATGCCGTTTATGGTTTGCTTAAGATCAAAAGAGTTTAATTCCATTGCTGGAGAACGGTCGTAATAAATACACAAATCTATGATTTTTTCAGTGTGAGGGGCACCCTACAGAGTTTGGCAACAATCGAGGCCCTAGATGTACATTTATCAGAAAAGGGAATGTACCACTAGGTTATTAGAAGTCTAACTGCTATAATTTCAACCAAAGCATTTAAATATTATTAACTCTGAAATTTTAATCTTCCTCAACTGGTAAGCAGAAGTGTATTCTCATAACTGTGTATGTAAGGAATTTTTAAATTAATTTTATTCACATTGAAGTTTTGGGGACTTTGGGGAATTAGAGACAAGAATTTTCTCCCTCCTTAGGAAGAAGTGCTTTAAACCCTGTCATTTATGACTTGAATATATGTAAATAAACAAGATCAATTATATTTTAGAAAATACTTTTTTGCAGTAATAGTCTTTCTAGTTTAAGATGACTAAGGATGATGTCATCGTGGCTCAGCACCATGTATTAGTTAAGACTGCACTCAAGGGAATTTGATTTGCTTCCCAGCTCTACAGTTGATCCAAGAAAAGTAATTACAGTGATTAATAATAATATTTGATTTTCTAGTCCCCAAGCCCACTCCTCAGAGCTGGTATTATCTGGAGGCAGAGAAACAAATTGCAGGAGGGAAATGGGAAGAATGTCCTACCATTTGAATTTGTAAGCATTACATGGTCCCAAAGCTGCCATTGCAAACCCTGCCTGTGTCACCCATGAATTTTTACATGAGATATTCTGCACCTTGTTTTCCTGGTCACCCCAAAACTCAGGGCAGAGCAGAGGTGGTGTTTTTACTCTTTAGGGACAAATTTTAATGAATACCCCTTAAGGAGCACCTCCTCGTGTTGGTTAAGTGCTATTAAGGAATTTGTAAGTGGTCATGGAGAGTACAGATTGAAGTGAGTCAGGGCCTCTGCTTGGAAACCCCCAAATGAAACAAAACAAAAATAACGCATCTTTTGTCCTCATCTTTTGTCCTCAAAAGGATCTCACGTTCTCATGTTCTCATCTCTGGCAGGATTTTGATGGCCAATGCAAGGAGAGTTTTAAAATACCCAAGATTTAATATAAACAAGTAAGTGGAGAGAGAGAGAGAGAGAGAGAGAGAAAGAGAGAGAGAGAGAGAGAAGGCTGCCCAGGGCAGGGCTGAGTTTCAAGACTCCAGTAGCCTTCAGCTCTGCCACTACCAGGAGGAGTTGCTATGGGAACCATTGCAAAAGATTAAATATATCAAGATACATGATTGTGAGAAATGGGTGGGGAAGGGAATTATATTCATGTTGAAACGATGGTTCTTCTGTTTGTGGGGTTTTCACATCATTTTTTTCTAAATCATACAAAAACTCCTTCCCAAACACGGAACTCATTAACAAAGAAGTTTGCTGTAGGCGAAACACAGAGAAAATAAAATGTTCATATTTCACAGTACACATTAAAGTGTTATGATTTTTTTGTAGTGCTTGCTTGTTTTCTGACCCCAGTATCACTTTTGGAGTAGACTCTGCCATCTCCCCTTAACTGGTAAACTAGCCCCATAGGATTGTCGGCAGAGGGTTCTGGAGCGGGTCGGCATGAGATGCCTCACTTTTCCTCTCATCCTTGCGTGTAGCACATACACCATATTTATTTTGTCTCTAATTGTAGAAAAAAAAAATTTTAACCTCTGTTGCTCATTGCAATGCTCCTTAGAAAAAAATTTCCAGGAAAGTCAAAGGTAGAAGGATAAGTCTCTTAAGAAAGCTTTTTGAAATAGTGTAAATACTGTGATTTGATGAATTAGGATTCACCACGTTCAGAATTTTTCAAAAGAAGCTTTCTCCTCCTCCATCTTATTGTTATTATTCTTACTGTGACTTTTTCTCAATCTATGAGAAGTCAGTTGTTGAATCTCACCTTGCAAGTAGGGAAGCTGGATCAGAGAGTTTCACTAATTGACCCCTGGGCTCCTTGTTACCCAGAGGCAGAACTGAAACCCTGCATTGCCGGGCCATTGTTTTGTCTGTCACCATGTTGCCCCTTTGCCCTCTTGGAAGAATGTCTTTATTTTAGGAAGTAAGATTTAAATTAGGAAAGTCCGTTGTTCCTTCATTTTCAATCAACTTGTTCAGATGAGGTAGGTTTCTAAAAAATGACAGGAAAACAGTTCCCTCTTTTGCAATTATTGTGGGTCACGGTTCCAAGTAAATCCCTGTAAGGCACATATTGTGCTTTTTTGGTTTACTTTGCCTTTTCCCACCCTTTATTATTGCTGTCACAGTTGGCTGAGGAAGAGCCATGTGTCTGATAAGATGACACTCGCTGAAGATTTATTCTCCACAAACATTCTGTTCTACAGAAATAGTGTAACAACAAGATATTTATTTTGGAAAACTGTAGTATTCACCACATCTAGTTGTATCTACGTTGAAGTGTTTAAAATTAAGAAGTAGACTAAGTAACGTGTCCATGCTTTTTACAATATGGCCTCAAGTTGTTTCAGAAATAATACATTTTTCACTTGGAAAATAATGGACAATCAGAAGGAAGAAGAGGCACCTCAGCCAGGTGGGAGCGAGGAGGGAGCAGTGGAATCCGCCCCTTCCTTGAGCGGCCCCTCAAGGTTGGGTCTTCAGAATACATTTGACCGCTCCTTCTTTTGCCCGGTGCAGCTCTTTGGCTGTTTTAGAAATATGCTCAGGGTGGCGAGGGACATCGAAGGCTGGGGATAAAAGGTTGGAGATGGTCCGCTGGTGGGGATCAAGGGGTAGTATCTTGGGAGAATTTGTATGGAAATCATGCACAAAGATATTTTTGTTGGAATAAAAATGGATCACCAAGCTTTCTTCTATTAATCAATAAATAACACTAAGCAACAACGATACCAACAAGCCTGACATGGAGGTCGCTACTAGTTGCCATTTGCTTCTCAGACAGAAGCGTGACGACCACCTTCCATTCATGTGTATAAAGGCCATTTGTACGTATAGACTGCATGGCTCATGAGCTAAAGGCGCTGTAAACAAACGCTTCCATCCCACCTACAAATTTTGGGAGGTGGCTGAAAGCAAGGTTGGATAACTGACATTACCTTTATCTAATAGTGAAGAGTCTTTGAGGGCGGTGGCCAGTGACATGGTCCTCTCCAAGGCAGGCATCACCAGCTCTTCTCCGCCACCCTTTCCTGAGCACTTTTGGTGTTTTCAGCACTACAAACAAGCCCACACTTATTTCAAGATGATGAGAGTTGGGTAATTAAATTAATCTTCCCACCACCCTTTGCCGGAGGGCTTTGACGAGAGCATATTAAGTGTACACTCCTCGTTCCTTTCATAGATTTGCTCCAAGTGATCTCACTGTGGAAGGAAATCAAATGCAAAGTCATATTTTAATGCATTTAAGACTCAAGGTTTATATTCAACATGCTTCTGTTTCATTTGTGGGTATTTTCCTCCTCAAGCGCTGTCAATTCCCACTTGGTTTGATTCTTTTCAAATGCAGCTTGGCAGTAATGCTGACCACATCAATTTCATATTCTCTTTTATCTAACTCGAGGATATCAGAGCCTATTTCATCTTAACGAGGTCTAGTTCTATTCCTATTACCAAGCGATTTTCCTCTGATAAATCACAGTGTCCTGTGGTATCACTGCACCCGTAAGAGCAGGCAGGTGTAGAGCGAACCTCCATGCTTCTTGCCTAACTGAGCTATCGCTCTTTGGCAGAGCTGCCTGGTTTCAAGATCTTGAGCAAATTCCTGTCCTGTGCATTTCCCTGTGTCATGCCTCGGCTCGCCCCTCACAGATGCTCTGATTCGTGGTGGGAAACAAGGTCTCCTTAAGAGGCTACGACATGTGGCTTGCTTGAAAGGTTTCTGCTCCCTGTGAAGGGCCACATATGAAAGCTCTTCTCTTTGGTCTTTAAGAAGTGCCAAAGCAGGCCCAAATGACTATTTTCCCCCGAAAGGATTGTGTTAAATTAATTAAAAATAATGAAAAAGTTCTGACTTTCCTGCCTAATGCAGCCAAGAGAAAATTCTGAGATGAACATTCATGCATTCATGTATTCACTCAATATTAATTGAGCTCCAGCCTTGGGCAAGACATTGCTCTAACTGATCTGTGGGATACATAGCTGACAGGCCTTGAACGCCGGGTGGGATTAGGGTTTCATTTCAGTTGGGATCAGAGAGGTATATCCACTGGAGGAAACAGTGTGAGCATTGGCAAAGAGATGGAGGGGGCAGAATTTGTATGGGATAAGGATGTTTGGAAAGGCAGGGTGAGATCCAAACATGATACAGTTTATTCTGGTAGGTAAAAGAAGACCATACTTCTAAAGTCAGAGGTGTGCTTTAGAAATCTGCGACTTAATTCGATCCAAACTATTTCAACTCTTCTCAAAGTGTCAAGACTGAAGGAGCTTAGAGTTCAGTAATTCCAGGGGAGATGCAGTGATGACTTGACCTAGGGCAGGAGTGGAGAGAAGACGGAGAATGTTGAGATCAGGGCTTGAGGTTTCAGGAAGACCGTGAGGACGACTGCATTTTTAAAGCTCCCCAAGTGAAATGCAGGAGGAGGATTATGTGATATTGTTCAACATTTTATAAAGGCTTGTTTTCAAGATAATAATATCTAGGGATAATTGCCTTAAGTATATGCAATCCATCCATTTTTCTAAATAGACCACATTGTCTTGGATTAAACCAGATGAGGGGACAGCGGATTCTCTGGAAGGCTCTGGAATTCTCTGGACCTCTTCTTGGCATTCTCTGATTGAGCTCTCTTCTGGGGTTGAGCCATTGGCATGTTTTCAGGGATGTATAGAACTGAAGTCTTTTATAAGCTATGATATATCATGTAGACAGCTGTTGAGAATACAGAGAATTCTCTCTAAACTGACCCAGGTAAAACTTTTCATGCGGGTCTTAGTGCCAGGCCCAATTACACTTCTCTTGAGTAATTGCTTTCTCTTCTAATAGTTTCAAAAAGAGTGTTTCCTTCTTTGGGTTAGCTGCTAGAAAATGAAGATCCCAGTACTCAGCAGACTTCTAGTGAAGTGTACTTATAGCAATTATTGTTTCTTCTTTCCTCATTTTCTTGGCTTGCTTTTAAATGTATTGTATGTACTTATGTAAGTCACAGCAAATCATTTTAGGAGTAAGAAGTGACATAAGTAATAACTAAAATGTGAGTCACAGAAAACACTTAATCTTTCAAATATATTCTAGGCTAAGACTTGAACTTTCTCCATTTTTTTCCCCAAGGGTTGAAGCTCTGAGTCATAGTATCATTCATTTACTGGAATCTACAGTAGAAAAACAATATTGGACGAAAATTCTAGACTTGTGGAGGGCCAGACATGTTCCCAATTCACATTGTCTTTTGGCGTTGTCTTATGTGACCAGTTTCCAAATAGTTATTTAAAGAAAGTTCTCAAACATAAATATGAATTAGGAAAGAAAGGATTTGGCAACTTTGGGACTCAGGAATTCCAAGCAAAAATGAGGCTAGAACATTAAATTCTTCAGTTTTCTGATGCAGAATTTCTGGTATCAAGAGCTATAAAACAAGACAAATTTGAAAAAATGCTTCTCTTTTCTCATATACACAAAGAGACATATACTATAGATAGGAGAATAGTTCCACCTTATATATATTTAAACTAATTTTTTTCTTTCAGGCCAATTTGGTCAAAATTTTGCCTACACAATTTCTCCTGGAAAATATAGGCATTAATCTCAGAGTCACATACATCTGTAAATAGTTGAAAATCAAACAGTTCATGCCATTTACACTGCCAAAGTGACACCCCATTTAAATTTTTCAAAAATGTTTTCCAGATTTGCAAATCCTCTTTGATGTTTTAAATTTAATGAACAAGTGCTGAAATGGTTTTACAGTGGAAGTGAGGCTTTTGAACCAATAGCTAAAGTGGCTGTCTCACTCAGATCACCTGGGGACACAATTTCTAGATGGCCAAACGGAATATAACTGTCTGGGAGTCACTTTTTCAGTTAAATGTAGTGTGTCTATTACCGTAATTTCCTGTGGAGAGCACCTGGGCCCGTCCCCACCAAGTCAAGTTCAACACCAAACACCCAATGTGTTGCGCGATATCGGCTCTTTCCAGAGCTCATATGATTCTCAGTTCTCTGGGCAGGTGTTCAGATGTCTCCAAGGACTTTTAATAGGCCTGGATACAAACCATTGCTGGTGAAGAAGGGGAGGAAAAAAAATCCTCATCTAATATGTAGGGATTTCTTGGACTGAGAACACGAAGAAGTAGAATCACAGAATAACGAGGCTTTCCATTAGTTTAGAGAAGGGCTCGAGAAGCTGTGTATATATTTGAACCAAACTTTCCCCTGTGGCAGAGATGACTCTGTGGGACGGAAACAACCAATGAGCCCTCTCCTTGGTTCTTGGGAGCTTGGGTCCCACTGGACACGGTGGTGCATCCCGGTGGTGAGCAAGTTAACGTCATCCTATGCTAAGAGGCCTAACAGAACATGCTGTTGCACTGCCCGTTTAAGGCACGTGGACACCAGGTTTCCCATCGTAGTTCTCCATAGTAACCAAGCTCTCTTGCAGGACTTGTCTGTCAACAGTGCCAGGAGCACTGACACCACCACCGGGCCGGTTGTTAGACATGCAGATGTACTGGCCTCATCCCAGACCTGCCAGATCAGAATCTCTGGGGCTTGAGGCCCTACTCCGCCGCCACCACCCGAGGCCTGATGACAGGTGATCCTGTGGATGTTGGGCCTTCTGCTCCCTGGGCTCTTTATGCCTTTGGTGTTGGCCTCTGCCAGTGCCTTGCTCTCAGCTGTCCTCAACATGGTACCCTCATTCACAGACTATCCCTGGAGATGCCCTTCAGCTGTTTCCTCCCAGGTGGTATATTTCCCTCGCCCCACCCAAGCCCCACCAACAAAGCAATGCATCCTCCATTGTTTCTTCCTAACCCTGCGGCCACTTTCTGCATACCTTCTCCCTATTGTGGGGAGAGAAGAACCGTTCACTATTCCTGGAAGTGGAGAATAAAATCCCCCTTTAAAAAAAGGAAACTTTTAAATTTTCATTTCTTTCTCTCCATGCACTTCAGTGGCTTTTTCCCACTTATTGTGTTATTAGTCATAAAGCTTGAATAACTCATCTTCCCAGAGCTGGCGGGGTGGGGGGGGTCTTATCCAGTTTGAAAACTGCATAAAACAATCAAATACTCTTCCACATTCAACGTGACTGTGCTAGTGACTCACTGGACAGAGGCCAGGGGCATCCTTCCCCTGGTACCCACAGCTCTCCCCAGGCCAGGGCTGATGTGTATCTGTTTATAGTGGGACTGGCCTCCTGCTACTAGTGGCATGAGTGTATGGATATGGGTGCCCGAAAGTATACCTGTCGGGTAACAAAATGGAGGAAGAAATAGAAAAACCAGAAATATCATTGTCGGTAAGACTCCCTGAAGTTCATGGCGAGGCTAGTGGTTGAGTATTCAAAGACAGACTTTGGGGTTTGGGTAGGATGTGGTTGGCTGCACATTGGGAAGTGAAGGCTGTTTCCTGGTCCTTTCATTAGAACCTCAAGTTCGTCGTGGTTACATAGAATGCTTCCAAACTTTTTTTTTTTTTTTGGAGGATCTTAAATAATTTACCTTCCCTAAAAGAAAGTTTGGACAAAGGTCAGAGGGTTAACTGCATTGCCCCTTTTGAATATACAAATTAAAGAACCCATTTCCCCTGAGCTGGCTTTAATTATTCATCATACGGAAGACTTGGGATCCTAACTCGGGAATCAGGATATTACGTAGTCTTTCTATCAGACTGTTTTGAGTCTTAACAGACTGATTCAGTTCATTGCTCCTTCCCACATATTGCTGTCTTTTGGAGGCATTATTCTACCTCTTTTGAACTTCACTTCCTGCTCACCTCTCTACCTTCACAATTACACACAGATAATCTTTTTTTTTCCCCTTCCGCTTTGTCTTGAACTCTTTTGGTTTAAATATCTTTCCAAACCCTTGAAGAAACACTTGAATTGCATAAGGATGTCACCTGTGTGCTGTGTGTCCTAGAATAAAACGTGTTGTTCATTGCAGCGCCAGCGCTAATTTTCTCTGACCATAATTAGTTCATCCACCAAGTACAATTAAAACTGTGGTCTTGGGCTTCCCTGGTGGTGCAGTGGTTGAGAGTCCGCCTGCCGATGCTGGGGACATGGGTTCGTGCCCCGGTCCGGGAAGATCCCACATGCCGCGGAGCGGCTAGGCCCGTGAGCCGTGGCCGCTGAGCCTGCGCATCCGGAGCCTGTGCTCTGCAACGGGAGAAGCCACAACAGTGAGAGGCCCGCGTACCGCAAAAAAGAAAGAAAAAGAAAGAAAAAAAAGAAAAGTGTGGTCCTGGTGGCATCACAGAGCAGCTTAGTAGCCGATCTTACTTCCCTTCCCTTGCAATCTTTTAAACATGCTCAGCCCTATTTTTTTGGACGCGCAGGCTCAACGGCCATGGCTCACGGGCCCAGCCGCTCCGCGGCACGTGGGATCTCCCCGGACCGGGACACGAACCCGTGTCCCCTGCATCGGCAGGCGGACTCTCAACCACTGTGCCACCAGGGAAGCCCAAGAGTTGACATCTTAATAATACAGTTTATTGGTAGAGAAAGTTTTATTGACCAAGCTCAAAGATCTCTAACATGAAGACCATCTTGTTTTCCACCTACACTGGTGTTATGACATAGTTCTAAAACCGTCCTCAGCTCTTTCAAGTGAGGGTGCTGTAGGAGTACTAATTGTTAATACGCTTACAGTTCCGCATTTCTTCTCTGCTCCTGACAGTTTTTTGGACACGTACACACACTTATCTTCCACTAACACCCAACCTCTCAAGAAATGAGAAAATAATCAACTGTTGGAAGAAATAACCATTGTCTACAACTTCACTGCTATAACATCCTGCTAGTTTCAGGAGGGGAAAAGAATACCCAAACAAAACTATTTACAGCAGTTGAAGACCTGAAGCATTGTTCTCAATGAGAGATTCAAGAGATTGGACATCCCATGTGATGAGCTACTTCTGGCAGCAGGGCGCCTGCATTCTCAGATTCAGAAATACCACTGTTTTCGGAAGAATGCCATAGGTCCAGTTTGATTACATAATTCATTGAACAGAGCAGTACTCTTGGTACCTTAAAAAATATTCTTGGATTTTGTGAGTGTTTGTTATAATTCATTAGTGCAAGTTATGCTCTATTATATAATTACGTCAAGTTATGCCAATTTTATTAAGTAATTTCTAGATGGCAGGAATGGCTTCAGTTTAACTCAGCATTTTCAGAGCCCCCGCTTCCTCAGGTCTTTTATGCTCGCCAGCCTTTATTTGTATCTGAATTTCATTGATTCCATCTTTGCTGTAAGTGGGGCTAATGAACATATATTCGTATTTTTCTCCCTTTCTCCCTCTCATTCATTTAAGTAACTGATACTCAGGAAGTAAGCAGCACCCTGCCGTTGACCCTGGGGTCCAACATTATGCAGACTCTCCCCCAGCGCCGGCCCCCCCCCATCACCATTTCTGGTTCTTGGCTGTTTTCTCTCCTGCAGGCCTGTGTCTTCAAGGCTGGACTTGGATGTCTGGTTGTCCCCTCAAATGAAACATCTAGGACAGGTTCCCCGGGTCCATCCTCGGTGACATAGCCATCCTGGTCATTTGGGCTGGGAACCTCAGAGTAACTCTGCAGTTCTTTGCTCAGCCCCCAGGTTCGGCTCATATCCAAGTCTTTGACACATCCTCTGACCCCGACTTCCAGCCCCACTGTCCCCGCTGACTCAGACCTTCACTTCCCTTAAGCTTTACCACACCAGCCTCCCAGCTGCCGTCTGCTTTGCCCTTCCTACCTCCATCCCACCTGTGTGGTCGGATTCATCTTCCTAAGGATCCTGCTCTGATTATGACAATCTCCTGCTCAGAAACCGTCAGGGGCTCCCCTTTGTCTGCAGAATAGCCTCCCCACTTCAGCATGGAAGTCAGACCAACCAACGTGAGACCCTCCAGCTGCCTTCCCAGCTTGTCTCCTCCCCCCTCCCCCTGCGGCCCCCTCCCCTTTGCTGCCACTATTTCTTCTTCTCACACCCCTGCGTGACGCATCCTTATTCTGCCTTTTCTTCAAATTCTTGCTCAAGGGTTGCCTTCTTCATACAGCTCTTTCCAACTTTCCTGTAACCCATAATATGGAAACAATTGAATCTATTTTAATTGAAACATTATTATTTGCTAGAGACCTACCGAGACTGTATTGTTCTCGAACCAGCGTGCTGTAGCTCTGTCTAAAACACAAACTCACTTTACATTTGCCTCCAACATCCCCTGGCAGGCAGATTTTGACCAGGACAGGTGTTATTCCTTGGTTTGCCCTACTGGGCCACAGAAATGACATTCACTTCACTGTGATTACCCACTACATTATGGCAACGTGCTTCGCCACCATCATGAAGTAGCGATGAGGCCACCGTTGCCTGCCTCGCTGCGGAGAGCCTCATGTGCAGAGAAGACCTTGGGGCCGGGCAGGATGGGGGAACAGAGCTAGCCAGAGGAGGCAGAATCAGGAGGAAGTTGTGCCTGCAAGACTTTATGCAGAAGTTATAAAGGAGAGCCAGACAAGGACCACGCAAGTCAGATGCCACAGGGAGGACGTCTTCTGGGCATATGAGCTTTGTGGCTACGTTGACCGAAACAGGTCACCCTCTTAACGGGATGACTCAAATCTTCCCTTATTGTTCCATCCAGGGGCTTAGAGACCACGTCTAGAA
The DNA here is from genome assembly GCF_003031525.2 of Neophocaena asiaeorientalis asiaeorientalis. NCBI lineage: Eukaryota > Metazoa > Chordata > Mammalia > Artiodactyla > Phocoenidae > Neophocaena > Neophocaena asiaeorientalis. The sequence goes on along the minus strand of NW_020172293.1, from coordinate 8,415,937 downwards.
AAAGGAGACTCTCAGCCCTTTAACAAGGAATATAATTCAGTGCGCATGTTGCCATCTATCAGTTAAGGATGAGTAATGAGATAAAATACATCTTGAAGTGACTCTGACTCCACTGCCCTGAAAGATGCCCTGGTAATCAGCACAAGTGATCATCTCCTGTAAATGATCTGCATGAGGAACCATATAGAGTGACTTGGCCACCTAGTCATTTATAAAGATCAAGAAAAAAACCCTAGAATTATGGATTTAATCTTAGCAACAGTAGGTAAAAATAAAATGGTTAATGTCTTCTTTTGTTTGTGAATAGTAACTTGAACTAAGTAAATTGACCAAAGAAAGTCACGGACGCTGTGCTTATGAAAGAGTCACCAGGCTTTCCTTACGGATTGTTTATTTCTATGAAACTATTCATTCCATTTCTCTCAGCCCTCCTTAAATGAAATACTTTAGTAACTTCTACATATGTTAAGATTGTGTTTTTCAGCTGTTTGCCAAGTGGCAACATTCTCTTCCTTGGCCTCTTAGCGTCCCATGAGCAACACGTTTTGCTGAAGACATTTCTTGATACCTTTAGATGTTGGCTCTAAAGGAAACTTTATTAAAAACGGAAGCTTTCTGCTGAGGAAACTAAGTGGTCCACTTTTACGAGTGTACCTGGACTGAGTTCTCTTTAAAAAAAACACAAAGGACTAAGCTTTGGGGCACTTCAAACCTCATCAACTGCATTTGATCCCAGATATTATCTAGGCTTATCTTGAACAGGAAAGTGCCAAAGGCTCCAGTGCTGAGACTCTGAGAGCATTTTCACTCACCAGGAGGCTGATGAAGCTTATTGTTTGCTGTCCAATAAGCTTCAGGTGCTTGCTGACCTGGACCAAACTGGAAACATTAGAAAGAGAAACGGAATGTTCTCCTGATTGAAAGCCCCAAGGAAACCACAAAGTAGAGATGGTCCACAAAGTAGAGATGGTCACTTCTTGGTGCAGATTGGGGAGTTGAATTTTTCTGCCAAGAGTCTGCAGCTTGGGAAGGCTCATTTCCCATCACCTACTGAGACCGGTGACATCCGACACCACGTTTACAGAAGCTCAGCCATGTTTTCACACCTGGTTAAGTGTCCATATTTCCTTGCATCCAAACAAGAAGAGTTTTATACATACCTTTTCACTCAAGTGTTTGAACTCTCAGGAGAACCATCCAACAGCCTCGTTCTAGAGTTGCTCAGCCCCGAAGGTCAAGTTTATTCAATACCCACAAAGGATCCCAGTGCTTGCCAAGAAAAACAGCCCAGCAGCTGCATCCTTGCATGTGCGGTGCAAGCTTTAAAATATTATCTTAAAGTCATTGCTTTGGGGAAGATAAAGAACCTTCGGCCATACTGGTATTTTTGAGGGCTACTTAGTGAAATACCTCCCCCCAAATTATCACTTTTTTCTTCCATTTTGTTCCATTGGCTATGGTTCTCCCAACTGATTAAACTGTCCAAACTTTCCTTTACATAAATTACTTCAATTTTCCTACAGAAATTACAAAGATCGCATATTTACCAGAAAAAATTGTTGATGAAAGAATTATTTGAAAGTCACTTCTGGGATAAACTATGCTGTTATTTATTATTTATTTATTTACTTATTTTTGGCTGTGTTGGGTCTTTGTTGCGGCAAGCGTGGGCTTCTCTTGTTGCAGAGCATGGGCTCTAGGCACACGGGCTTCAGTAGTTGTGGCTCGCAGGCTCTAGCGTGCAGGCTCAGTAGTTGTGGCGCACGGGCTTAGTTGCTCCAAGGCATGTGGGATCTTCCTGGACCAGGGCTCGAACCCTGCATTGGCAGGCGGATTCTTAACCACTGCACCACCAGGGAAGCCCCTATGCTGTTATTGTTATTACTTTATTCACAATTGGATAGTAATGGTGAAAAATCTAATTAACTCAGTGTTGTGATTGGGCAAAAGAGGCTGCTTTATTTTTAAAAAGAAGGGGCCAAATCCGGAATGGTCTGCGGCTGGTATAAATTCCTCTTGTTCAGTCTTTTCGGGGAGTAAGTTTTGGGGAGGCAGCGGTGCGGGGGACATTTAAAGAACGTGCACATCTTCAGTCTTTCTATGAAGTATCTGATGAATCAAAATGTATTTTCTTTCTTTTATTCTGAAGGGTGAGTTTTCTTATCTCTTCTGTGAATTCAGTATTTTTCAACCCAAGTAAAGGTCAGAGATGACATACGAAATTTTAGCAGCCAAGATAAACAATCTTCTATTAAAGCAAAACATTTTGTGGCACTGGCGAAGCTCGTCAGCTCACTGGGAGGTTTGCTGAGGGACAGTGGGAATGCAGAGTTAAATCAACCAGGGATTTCTAACTTGAGATTTTGCCAGTGTTTCTTTGTATTAAACTGTTACAATTCAGGAGTTTTCAGCCCACAGTATCTTCACTTAAATTATTCCGTTATTGAACCTTACTCACATACTTGCATAATTCACTGTGTATCTTTTCCTAGGTTGGTCTTGCAGTATGGTCTCTTGGTAGAAAGAAAGTTGTCAAACAATTACCCTTTTGCTCATGTCACCTGAAGGGGCTGTACTTTTGCTGTCCTGCCTTTGATATTTCTTCATGTTTTTTCTCTGTCCTTTCACTCCAGAGCTGAAAGCTCCTACATAAAACCAGAAGTTTCAGTGCATGACAGACTTTTTTAGGGCGCTGACATCTTTGCAGTATATACATAAATAAATAAGCTGAAGAGTCCCGAAGGCAAGGGGAAGCCTTCAAAAGAGCAGAGATCTCATTTGCAACCAGAATTCCAATTCTCTCTGCAGGAAGATTATGCAGTACTTAGGGAGAAAGATGGAAAGACACAGGAATGGAAATCGACACTTTCTTCAGAAATTTGAGTCCCTGTATTCAAAGGTAGATGGGGAGATTGCCAATAATTCATATTCCAGGCAAAGAAGGGATTTTGGCTTGTCGCAACGAACAGCTCCAGGTTAAGAAGGGGAGCAGCCATCCCGATTTTTCTCCATCTGTGTGATCCTGGACAGAGGTGAGGTCTCCGCGGCCCTCGTGCGGCCTTCCTGCTGTGCTTCCTCTATAAGCTCAGGTCAGAGAGCACCCTGGGTTCTCACCCCTCTGATTTGGACGTGCCCAGTTTTCCTTCACTGCTTGTGTGTGGAATTGTTGGAAACATTCTGAGAAGCCATTGTTTGATCTTGTTTCCTTTTTTATGTTCCCCTCCACATGGAGCCTTTTCTCTGAGGAGCTCAGGACCACATGCCACAATTAAAGGACTTAAGTTGAAGTTCAGTTATGCCTTGCTGGGTCAGTGCTCTGTGAGCCGAATTATCGAGATCCCGCCGATGACCTGACAAGGAGAAAGCCATCCGGGGCAAGTGGAACCAGAAAGAGGTGAAGGAAATGTGGAAACACTAAGATGGGTTTGTGAGAGAAGGACTTGCCAGGAGCCAAAGTGTTCACAGGGAGGTCACAATGTAGTCGGGGGTCTATTAAAAAGTGACCGGAGGAAAGGAACCCAGAGAGTTTGGGGAAAGCCACTGAAAAGGTACAATTCAGTTGAGAGGGAGGAGAAAGAACTTTCTACCCCTGAGCTGTTCAGAGCCAGGCTGAGACACACAAAATGTTCCAGGTTCTGACTTTTCACCACTAGCCCTTCTCTTTTTAAATTACTTTAGATTCACGGTGGCCAGAGGACATGAGCAATGGTTATTATAATAGTAATATGAACTAATAACTTTATTATGTATTAATAATGATAACAATAGTAAAATACTTACCATTATTCAACATCGAGGTGTACTGAACAGGCGTGGTTGGCTGTATTCCCTCCAAAGTGGTTCAAAGCTGACAGTAAATAATTTTAAGAGGTTTAAGATCAAAGGGCAGGGACTTCCCTGGCAGCCCAGTGGTTAAGACTTCACCTTCCAATGCAGGGGGTGTGGGTTTGATCCCTGGTCAGGGAGCTAAGATCCCACATACCTCGCAGCGAAAAAACTAAAACAAGCAGTATTGTAACAAATTCAATAAAGACTTTAAAAATGGTCCTCATCAAAAAAACCTTTAAAAAAAAACACCTCAATTATTAAAAAAGAAAAAAGATCAAAGGACAAACAGACTGAGAGATGGCACAGAGGGGACAAGAAGTATCAGTGACATTTCAGAAGGATGGAAAGCAGAGGGGAAAGGAAAAGAGACTTATCTGAAATTTCTGTGCCTCCAGAGAGAAATGGCAATAAGGAGTCCTTTTATTATCTCATAGGATCTGGGACTGGCTCAAGAATTGGCAGAAAAGGTACCTCAGTAAGCTGGAAATTCTGTTTATGGAGTAGTTAGAACCCCGTCTCCTCTCTCTCTCATTCTTCCTGACCTGAGCAGGGGGCAGGCAGAGTCTCTGTAGAAACTGGAGCAGAGACTCTAGTTCCATGCTCACAAGGCTGCTGATGGCGGGTACGTTGCAGAAGTGAGAGCTGGGAGATTCCATGACTGTGTCTTACTGAGAGACGTGCCTCCCTACCCCCAGCTCCCTCCTCTGCCGAGGTCCCCAGCACCCTTGCAGTAACTAGAGACTGGAGAATTTCTCTCTAGAGAAATTGAAGGTTCCAGGAAAAAAGACTTGTTGATGTTGATATTTGGAATCATCCTTTAAAATTGCTGGTCCTTGTTCTGCCCTCAGATGCAAAGCTCATAAGCCCTATGGAGGCACCCTGAGCTTATAGTTAGCTCTCTAGTTCCTCTTTCTTAAATGAGTGACGGCTAAGAACCACCAGTTCCTTAGGAGAGACTCCCACATAAAGGGTAAAACAAACCAAAAGAAAGAAAAAAATATGAAAAAACACAGCAATGTGGGGAAGAAAAGAAAACTAAAACAAAACAAAACAATGCCCCAATAATTATTATCTTCAGATTGAGAAGGAAAATATTGTATTTATGAAATAAGAACAGTATACAATGAGAAAACTAGAAAGAACTTTTAGAAATTAAACAATAGTAAAAATAATATTTAATAGAAAGGCAAAAAGTTGAAAATTGTTCAAAAAGTGGAAGAAGAATGAAGATGACATTTATTCTTATAAAAGGAGAAAAAGATAAGAAAAGTAGAGGCTTGATCCAGTAAGTAAAATATCTAATTGACAAGAATTCCAGAAAGAGAAACAGAGAAGAAAGAAGGGAGAAAATGATCAAAGATATGATTCAAGAAAATATTTTAAAACTGAAGGACATGAGTTTCTACACTAAGATTCCAAAATAATAAGCTAAAACCAAAAAAGCCAAAAATCAGACAAAACAAAGCACCCAAGACTCATTATGAAATTCTAGAGCAATAGGATTAAAGAGAAAACCTCAGAAGCTTCTACAGATTAAAAAAAACACAAGGGCTTCCCTGGTGGCGCAGTGGTTGAGAGACTGCCTGCCGGTGCAGGGGACACGGGTTCATGCCCCGGTCCGGGAAGATCCCACATGCCGCGGAGCCTGCACGTCCGAAGCCTGTGCTCCACAACAGGAGAGGCCACAACAATGAGAGACCCGCATAGTGAAAAGAAAAACAAAAAACCCCACAAAACCAAACCAAACACACACACACACATGCACACAAAATTGAATTTTAGAATTGCACCAGACTTCTTAGTAACAACAGTGGAAGCTGGAAAAACAGTATTACGATGCCTTTAAAATTGTAAAGGAAATGTTTTCCAACCTGAAATTCTTGAGCAAGTCAGATTAGCAAATGAAAGTGAGGATTTTTAAAGACATATTAAAGTCTCAAATAGTGACCTTCCCTGTGTCTTTTCTATAGAAGCCACTAGAAGATTGTTCTAGGAAGACAAAGGAGTAAAGAGAAAGATAGAAGATCAGGAAGTTGTGCATCAGGTGCAAAAGAGAGAGAAAAGAAGTTCCCGGGTTGATGATGAAGAGAAGGCACAAAACTGCAGCCGTGTATAGTGAAACCAGAACAGATTAGAGCAGGAGAGAGAAGGCTCCAGGGACGTGAATCAAAAAAGGGTTAGAATTTATGACGCAGGTGGCCGTGTTAGGAGACCCCATCGCTATCAAAGAATGATTGAGTGATGGGGCATAGAAAACCAATCAAACAAACCAAACAGAGGCAACTATGAACTGAAAAAAAATTATACGAAAAAAGGAAACGTTGTCACAGTTCCCTGTGTGATTCAGCTGGAAACAATAATTGCACAGAGTAACAAAGTTATTATATAATGTCATGAGAGGATGGTGGGGAACAGAGACTCTGTGTGTGTGTGTGTGTGTGTGTGTGTGTATTTATTGGTATAAAGAATTAAATCCTCCCCTGTTTTAATAGGGAACTGATACATCAGGTCTGAATTTAATCATAGTATTTAGAAAAATGGAAGCAAGTATCAGAAGAATCAGCTAAAAAGCTGAAGCTCTTGCCACTGGGCAGTAGGACTCAGTGGAAAGAGGTGTGAGGAAGGGAATAACTAGTTATTCATGATAAACTTTGTAGTACATTTTTTGTTTAAATTATGCACAAATATTGATTTCGTAAAAACAGGCCATCTAACACTCTGCTTGGCATTAGGCATTCGTTTTCATAACTGTACGTGAATCACTATGTTATCTCCTTCCAGGCCGTATTTACGCGATGGTTAGGTAGCTTGAAATTGTATTCTTTAGCAAATCAATGTTTCATAAAAGCATGATTCTAGAGAGCCCAGTAAAAATGCTTAATGGCAAAAGTTGAAGAATTTCAGAAGAGAAACGACGGGATATGGTTTTAATGGTATAGAAATAAAACAAGTCAAAAGTATGCCTCACTGAAAATAGGGGGTGGAGCTGGGGCCCTGAGCCAGGTCTCAGGATCCAAAATGAAGTGCGCGTCCGTGTCACGGAGTCACCCATCTGGGTCACCTGCCAAGCAGAGCACTAGAAATAAGCAGTTCTGTGATTTTGTCATTCTTACTGTTGGGTGAATCTCAGAAAATAATGACTTCTTTGAAGTCAGGACCATGAAATTGCCATAGAAATCATTCTGTGCCTCTCTGGATGATTTTGAATAATTATGAATAAAATAAGCGAAAAGCGGTGTTAATGCAGAATGTGTCTTAAGTGCAGAGTCAGGATTAATACCTCATTTATTTATTTATATCAGCAGATACATTATTTGGGGGGGTTGATCATTGTGCGGAGTCAGAATTAATACTTTGCTTACTTATTTACATCAGCAGATCTTTGGGGGCGTGGTCATTAGTGAAGTTGAATTTTTTTATTTCAGTCGCATCTTCTTAATCTGCCTTTTGAGCCAAAAAAGGAAGATGATTGCCTTGATGTTGCAGAATGTTTGCTGTAAGGACAGCATGAAGGGGCAGCTCCCAGAAATCCGTCCTTTCTTTGATTTCATAAGAAAACTTAGCAAGATCCCACAGCACTGAAATGTTGGAGGCGAGGCAGTTGCCACTCACCTGACCCTCTGGCCTCCCTAGAGCCCTGGGTTATCTCTTTCGAACCAGCCCTGATTTTGATATTGAATTTTTTAGGCTTAGTTACTGCCTAAGTAATTACCCGTATCAACTTTTTAACCCCTTGTCCCTGAGCAGGTCTAGACTTTCCCCTCACATTCAGTGTCTTCCATTCCGCATTCTCAGCAGGATGAGAATTTACACAGCAAGGATCGTGTTGTCGAAATCAGATTATAAAACTTTATATACTGTCAGTGCCTTGGACTCTATAAAAGTCAGTTTTCATGCCCTGCATGGCTTTGACACCAGACTAGGAAAAGCTGAACTCTGGGTCCTGAGGAATCCTCTTGCCTTCTCGACCACAAACTCACGTCCACTGGAATCTTAGAAGTAGCCTAAGCGGTCTGGTTGTGATACTTGCCAACATTTGCCTTAAGCAAGCCCTTAACTTCTTTCATAGTTCACTTTTAAGATTATGCAGTCTCTGTATGTCGATGAGACTAAACAGTGTCAGCTGCTGGCTTTTGAATCGTTTCTCTGATGGTGTCTTAATATTTCTGTGTTCTCACCTCCTTCCCCTGGAGGCATCATCTCGCATGACTAGAGCTATTAGTTCCACCCAAGACTGTAGTCTAAGGTAGACCAGACAGATGATGGATGCAGAAGACAGATGTTTCTGAATCCACAGTCACAAGCTTTAGACTATGTCAAACACCCAAGGAAAGGGTTATTATTCTGTCTCACTTATACATTCAGCATTTGGGTTCAGGTGGGGTGTGAGACACAGACGAGCTACCTGTCCTTGGAAAATGGAATATTCTGGCTTCCCTCTCCCCCTGGTATCTCTCTGTTTCTGTTTATTGCTCTATTTTTCTTTCCCCCTCCTGGGAAGAATAGCTCAAAACTGGGATGCCTCAATTGTGAGAGGCTTTCTCTTTTTTTAGAAAGTTCAGTTATGAGCTCATCTTTTAGATTTGTGTTTTAAATTGCTTTCCTTTTAATCTGGATCTTGGCTTCATTCAGCATAGTAAACCACGGCGTTAGAATGGTGACTCAATTCATTTTTAAGGATTTTATTTTTCTTTCCCAAACAAGAATCTAATGCAAAGACGCTTCTACATACTCTGCAAAATCATTTGTTGTGTTAAATCTTCCTTTCACCAAAATTAATTTCTAGATCTTGATAATGACTTTTATTAGATAGTTTCAACCTCTGAATATTCTTTCCAACATACTGACAGAGCTTTAAGAGAAACAATTTCTGAGTAGGGGAGATGGAGGTTTCTGGATTTTCTTTTGATTTGGGGTTCAAATCATTTGTCTGGGTCAGACTCAGAGTAGAAAACAAAGTTTGGGGTCAGTCATTCTCTGGCAACTCCTCTTCATCTTTGCCCCCCAGCTTTCCCCACAGCAACGTATGAAGGCTTATTAAAGTTGAGAACGTCGAAACAGCTGTGGGCAGCCGTGTGGACAAGGCAGTGGCCTGTTGGAAAATGTCTGCAGTTACGTTAAGCTGAGATTCTCCACACTGGGTGATGCTTTCAACAACAGTGCTGTTTACAGACCCACCGGATGAAGGAGGGATGCCCTAATCCTCCCCAGTACAGTTTATTTTCTATGTGGTTACTGATAAAGATAAAAATCTCTATTGTCGAGGGGTTATTTTCCTCTCATCTCTCATTTCCTCAGCTTAGGGAAACCTCCCTTCTTATTAGCACAAGTATATTTACGTAAACAGAGGCTGGGGGAAGAATGTGTGGTTTTAGAAGATCCACCTCTTGACCTGTTACCACTAAATGTTTTCATTAAATCTTCCCACTGACGTCTGCTCCTGATTTCCAGTTTTGCCAGTTAAGCTGCATTGATGCACCTGCGGGGACAGGTCAGGCCGGCTCTCGCTTGAAGACAAAGACTGGACCCGACCTCTGTGATAGAGCCGTTCCTCCTTGCTGCGCCCACTCACATGCTTACGACAGACATCACTACTCTCTAATGAAGCCAGGGAGGAGATTCGCACCCTGAGAACCTGGTCATGTGACCAGGAGGAAAGGATGTGTGTCATCCTCTGGCGGGTTTTAGAGCCAATCACCAGCGTCAGAGGGAGAGACTCAAACCAACCGTGATATGTATTTACAAGTGAGATCAGCTAAAGGAGCATCGTAAGTAGCCTTAAGTAGAGAAGGAAGTCACACCGGGCAGCCTGGAAAGGTCTGGTGGAAATGATGGAGGGCTGCATCCCACCTCCTTGGGTGAAGCTGGACCAGTCGATCCTAAACCACGTGGATGTTTCCATCTCATCTCTTTTCGCCACTGGTGAATCGTGTGGGGTGTAGACGGAAGGGAAGAGCTGGGGGATAAACAGTGCAACAAAGGCAGCGGAAGTGGTTCTTGGTTGCTTAGAGCCGCTGATAGGGGCGTGGATCTGGTATGGCGCCTGACATCTCTCAGCTTTATTCCCGCAGTCCCCAGACCCCCGCCCCCGTCTCCTGTGCTCCCATTCATCCAAATGTATTGTCCCGGGGTGAAGTCCACCCCTCTAGATAGTATACACAAAACCCTTCCTGATCTGGCCGTTTCCGTCCTCCAGTTTGATCAGCCAGCTAAGCCCGAGTTGCTCCCTAAGTGCCAAGCACGCCCATCCGGTTCTCAGTTCTCCCTCCAACGTGCTCATCTTACCTCCAGCCTCCTAGATGTTCTTCATTGTTCTTCTCCTCTTGGAACCCAGGGTCAGACTACTGCTTCCATTTTTCCTGGGGAAAACTTGAACAGACAGTCCTCTCTTAGAGATGCTGATTTCAAAGATCCAGAGAGAGAGAGAGAGAGAGAGAGATCCAGGCATGCGTAGTGTCAAAGGCTCCCCTTGAGAGCTTGGGAACCATGTGTGAACATCACTTCTCTGGGAATCTTCCCTGATCTGCCCCTCCCAACTGAACGACTGTGTCTTTGATTGCGTATCTCTCCGATAAATGTCCACTTCATGAGGGCAGGGACTCTGGCTTAGAAGTGGTTCAAAAAATCACCATTGAACTGAATTGAAATTGGAGAGTGTTTCCGTTATTCCTCTTCTGCTCTTGCTAAAACAAAAGCAAACTTCTTTGTGGCTAGCTTTTGCTGGTTTTTAGAAAAACAGGACTGAAAAAAATAAGACAGTAGGAAAATTACAAATCTGGAATAACAAAATTCTTACAAAGGCTGGCAATATTGGTCCCTGGTTGGTGTTTAAATGTGAATGATGCCAGGATCACACTTACTTAAACTTTTTTTGTTTTTTAAAGATTGAATCCAGTGAAATCCCTGCTTCTCATTTTTTCAGTCTTTCGTACCATGACGTGGGAGATGTCGTTTTCTCAGGAAGAAGACTCATGTGCTTGGTTTGTTTCCATCTCTTCCGATGTATCTCTTCTCTCTCACTCTCTCTCTCTCTCTCACACACACACACGTGTGCACATGCACGTGTGCGATTTTCTGATAGATCGTGCCAGGATTGAGACACCCAAGCTGAACGTTGTGGGTTCCTCAAATTTGCAAAATCCCATCATCTTCCTTTGCTTCCACACTGTCCCATTTTCAGCACACCCTTGCTTCTAGAAGTCTCCTGAGGTAAATGTATTTCATGGATGCTGAGAGGAGCAATGCCTGATCCTGACTCTTGATTCTCTGCAGGTCTAGAAGACCCGATTTTATGCTATTAGCTGTTATTTTCGTTGATGCACATGCTATTATCTGATTTAAACATCGAAGGGATTATTTTGTTTTGTTTGTGCCCCAGAGGCTTAAAACAAAAAGAGGGAAGAAAAAAGCCAGCACCATTTTGAAAAGGAAAGCATCCAGTAATTAAATATACTTTCCCAGAGAGCTGAAGAACAGATGTTCTGTCTCTTCCTGGAGTGGGAGGGTGTGGGCTCTGAGAGGGTTGTACCCAGAGCATGTTTCATAATCTTAAAAAGTCAAGGGGTTTGAGGAAAGTCCCTAAGCATGGGAGGTCTGGTTGGGGTAAATTCCTACTTGTGCAGCAACACAAAAGGGAACTTACCACAGTTTTTGGCAATCATATATTTCTTGAATTTTTTTTTCACTGAACTCTCAAGATGAGAAAGATTTTTATCACCGCAAATTAATAGAGTTTTTGAAATTGAGAAAAAAAAAGAACCTTTTAGACTTGGCTAAGACAGTTTTACTGAGTAAATTGTTACAGCGATTTCCTTAACAGCCTACTCTGCAGAAGGAAAGTATGGCCATGTGAGAAGCGAAGCCAACTTTGGAGGAAAAATCATTAACAAAATAGATTGAAATGAAGGAAAATTATTTTTATTTTCTGTAAAAATGATTCTGAAACAGGTAAGGCTATTAGAGTCACCTGAGGAACCTTTTCAAACACACTCCTGCCTGATCACCCCTCTCCCACCAGACTCTCCCAAAGTCCATGTAATTTATTTTTTACTTTTAATTTTTTTTTACATGTTGCTCCATTTATTTGGCATATGGAGTATATAATTATCATCATTACAAGTAATGATGAGATGAATAGCTAAACCAGGGTTCATGTCTCAAACTATTTTGTTGGGACAGACTCCATAAAATGGAATTATTTGGTCAAAGAAAAAGAACGTTTCAAAGTTCTTGATATATTGCCAAACTGGAGTCCAAAATAGTGTGCGCTGATTTTTGCTGCCTATATCTTTGTCAATAATCCTTGAAAAATTTGAGAAGGAAGAGAATACTTCCCTGTTGTCTAATTTTTTTATTTCTTCGATTAGAGAACGAAAGAAAACATTTTTTCGTCAGTTATATGAAAGGACATATAATTTAGAAAGACTCCCAGGTTAATTCCAAAATGCTCTCTCCACCCCACCTAGCACCCTTGTCCTCGATTTTAGAACCAGCATTGCAAAATATAAATTACTGAAGAAAGTACAGCTTCTTAAGGCTCTTTCAGATGGAGGATGACTTGATTTTTCTGATAGCCTGTCCTATGGCCTCTCTCTGAAATGGCTCCATGGCGCTGGTCCTTCCTGTTCAGACAGATCAGCCTCTGAAGATGAAACAACCACTCCTGATTTCCTTAGACGCTTGCTTCAAAGTGGAGTCTCAGCTGCTCATTTTGTGTGCTGGGTCCGTGATTAAATTCCTTCTGTATCATTTCTAATGTTACTCTTTTCTGATCTCTCTTTCACTGAACGTGAAATACCTGTGTATCTGAAATCTTCTGGGACTGAAATAAATCTCCAAAGTTATACAATTTTTAGATTTGGAAGGAGCACAATAGATTGTCTCCCACAATTTTGCAGAGATTCATTTTATAGTATTCTAGTCAGCCACTGCTTGTCTATTTGCAAAAATTAGGCCTGCCTTACTTCATGTGGAAGTGTGCTTTATTTGGGGAGAGTGCAGTATTGAACCAAGTGAAATGCCCTTCTCTTAAGGTCTTCTCGTGCTATGAATCGCAGAGAGAGGTGGTATGTCCTCCTTCAGTAACTGCTTCTCCTGAGCCCAAATCAAGCTGTCAGTCAGCTTAGGAGTGGAATACACTCCCGTTTGGGAATCACGGACTCCACGCCCTCTGCTGCATTTGATTTTTCCACAGACTCACAGTTCTCCTGGTAATTGAGCAGTTCTCTTAGTGATGTTCACATGACCCTCCTACGGCGGTCAGGGTGGGGAAGGGAAACAGGACTGTACTTCTGATCACGACAACCACCTGACAGTTGGACATTTGGGATTATGTAGAACAAATATCTGTTCATGGAATTTGTCCACTACCATCTGGTAGTTTGGGCATTACTGGGAAGCAGTCTTAGTTTTTTTGTGTAGAGAAAAGCCATTTGAATCTGGGCTTCTGGGGTCATTTCTCACGTTTCTTCTTCAGAAATTTGTGTACTTGGTAAATATATTTTCACTGCTAAGACTGAACTTGTTCACTTTTCTATTTAAAGTTTGGACCTATGTCCCTCCAAAATCCTAGTCTTCTTAGAAACACTAGGATGGTTCCCCTTCCTTACTAATGTCTGTCACCTAAATACTTGCTTTGTATTCTGTTTATCCTCTTCCCTGACACTTAATAAAGATTTCAGAAACTCTCTACTGCGGTTTCTTCCAAAATTCCATGTGTTTGAGATTGATGAGCTTCTTGATAAAAAGATGCCACATGGAGACGCCTTTGTCTGTGTCCCAGGAGACACTGTGTAGCCTGAATTCAAGACCAAGATGGAAGGACTGGTTGATTCTTAAAGTAGTCCCCATGTGCACCACGTGACTAATCTAATCAATGCTTTGGGGTTTGAATTTCTTCCCCCAAGAGAGATGTTGAAGTTCTAACCCCAGCACTTGTGAATGGAACCTTATTTGGAGATACATTTATAGATGTAATCACATTAAGATGAGATTATTCTGGTCATATTGGATGATGGCATGGGCTCTAATCCAATGACTGGTGTCCTCATAAGAAGAAAAGAAGAGACACACAGACATACACAGGGGAGAAGGCCACGTGAAGATGGAGAAGAGATTGGAGTGATGCAGGTAGAAGCCAGGGAGCACTGAGGATGCTGGCACCGCCAGGAGGAGTCTAGGAAAGATTCTTTTCTAGAGCCTTCAGAGGGAGCACGGTCCTGTTGACAACTTGATTTCAGCCATCTAGGCTCCAGAATGTGAAAGAATAAGTTTCTGTTGTTTTAAATCACTGAGTTTTGGTACTTTGTTTTATGGCAGTCCTAGCAAACTGACACAGCTCTCAAAAAGGGCTTTCGGTTTCCTTGGATTGCAGAGGAAGAGACTTGGAACTCCTGTTTGCAGACCTCCTGGTGTTAGAGGCAGAGCCTGGAAGGAAGAGTCCAAACACCCAGGTCTGTGGCTCTGAGCAATTGTGTACCTGTGACCCTCAGACTTTTTCACTCCCTCACTTCCCCACCTAGCAGGTGTCTGTTGAGTACATCTGAGTCCTGGGATTGAGCCTTGGACCTTTCATTCTAGTAGGAAAGACAGACAAGAGATGGAAAAATGGGTTCAAAAGTAAACAATGATGTCATTGCATTAGTGTTCAGGGTCAGGGAGAAAAGAGTGTCCCTCGTTCCCGTCATAATTCCTGAAATCTTTGGCATCTCCAGAATGCTACTGAACCGAACTTGGGTCCACTTGCCCACAAAACCAATCTACTGACACCCAGTTTGGGCGAAGAAAAGTGTAGTGTTTACTGCAGGACCCGGCAAAGAGAACAAGCAGCTTGTGTGCAAAAGACCCGAACTGCCCCATGGCTTTCAGGGAAGGGTTTTTAAAGGCAACATTTGGGGTTGCAGTTCATGGACTTTCTTCTGATTGGTTGGTGGTGAGGTGACAGGGTGATGTTTCAGGAATCTTAATCATCAACCTTCTGGTTCCAACCAGTCTGGGATCTCCTCTGTGCTTGTGGTCAGCAGGTAGTCACCATCCTTCACCTGCGGGTGTGAGGAGATATTAGTTCTTGCAGAACAACTCAAAGATACATGTCAGATTCTTGTGTACATCCCTTGAGGAGAAACTAGGGCTCTGTTTTATCACTGAGCTATTGTCTGAGTTATCATTACTTTTCTTGCTTTACTGCTTTTCCTTTGTTTCTGCTCCCCCACTTCCCTAATTAGTAACTGCTGAGTCTGCTCTTTGGCGCTCAGGAAAGGCCTAGGAGACCAGAGCCTTTTTCTACAAACAAGAAACAGGGGACGTGGAGGGGCTTTAGTACCCGGGAGAGCCCTGTGGGGTCCTGCTTGCTTTTAAGAGGAAGAGTATATTTTGTGTGCTGTCGAGATGGCTTGTGGCAGGGACCCCTAGATGGCTTCAGGATGAAGGATGATTGCGAGAAGGACCAAGGCATGACTAGAGGGCTGACATCTTCAGCCCCAACCCCCAACTGGGGAGGGGAGAGGGCTGGTGAGGAGTTAATCACCAGTGGGCAACGATTTAATGGGCTGTGCCTGCATAGTAAAGCCCCCGTGCAACCCCTACAAGCTGATGAACACATTGAGGTGGTGGGAGGGCAATGTGCCTGGAGAAGGCAGAAGGCCCCACCCTCCCCCCAGTAACTTGGCCTGACGGTCCCCTATGTCCCCAGGAGAATTCTCCTTCTCAGGCCTGACCTGCTCCTTCCTGGGAGAAGAGCTCGTGAAGGGAACTCGGCCGTCCCCTTACTGCTGTCCTGGACCCTGGCTCTGTCCTGACTCCTATCCTGGAAGCGGAGAGTCTGGGATACTCAAAAGTGACATCATTAAAAAGCCCTCGACATTCAATATTCAGCGAGTGTCTGCTCTGTGCCAGGCGTGATGCTCACTGCCAAGGATGCAGCAATGAAATCAGAGGTGGTCCCTCCCTGAAGGAATGCACCGTCAGATAAGGGTGCCAGATGGGCCCCCTGCAGCGTGAACAGCACACACGAGCCGGATGCAGGGACTACTGGGGAAGCATAAAAGAGGGCCACCTAACCCAGAGAGGCCTCCCTTTTTCTAAACAGAAATGTCTTCAGGACAACGGGGCATAATCGAACCCACATTACGGATTGTCTCAGCAGAGAGGACTTTGACATGAGAAGAAAAGCTCGGTGATGAAGGTTGGAAAGAAAGCCTAGTTATCCAGGGTGTAGTCAGGTGTCTCTTACTGCCTTTGTTTTGGAAATGAGCAAAAGATTTCCATCAATCTTTTGAACTTCTGGGTTTAATCTCAATATGATTTGCTTTTGCTGTACCAACGATTCTACTGCTCGGTGATCATTTGCAGGTAGAATGGTGAAAAATGGAATTTATTCCCCCGTTGTCATGTAAATCCCATATTCGAATATTTCGGTGTCACTGTATTTTTTTCCACTTAAGTTTCTTTTTTAGGCCTGTGGGAGAGAGTAAGTTCTGATATTATCAACTGAATTTTTTTTTTTTTTTAAACTTCAGGCTAATCTAAAGTTTGCAGAAAGCTGCACTTGGAGATTCGGTCCTTATTATTTGTGTGCGGATGGAAGGTGAGAATCCCAGGGCGGCAGCTGAGGGTGTTGACTGGGCAGTCCCAGCAGAGGGGCTCGTGGAAGAGACCAAGGCAGCAACACACGTGCTCAGAGACGGGCCACTTCCCTGAGTTGGTTTGTGTTTCAGATTGCCTTATTATGGGTTGAGAGACGGCTGAGCCAAGGAAGACTGGGAGCTGGAGGACGGATAACTGCTGTTCTCGACAGAAATAATTCCTGGAAGTGGGGGCAGATGAATAGTTAGGTGGAGAAATGGATGACTAAGTGCGTATTTCCCAAAATGGGTCGGCGGCCTTATGTCTTTATTAATGTCTGATGGGCTAGTTATCTTGTTTGAATTTATGAGAGAGTGAGTTCAGGTAGGAAAGGGGTAAGGACCAAGAGTTCGTTTCAAAAGCAAAAGGCTTGGACTCTTAAAGTGACCTTTTGTCTTTGCAGAAACGCACAGCCCAGATCTGATGTCAAGAGCTTTGGGAGCTTTTGCGAAGCACTTGGCAGATATGGAAACCAGCAGGCGTCTGTGCTGGCCTTAGCAGGACGGGCTTCCATCGGTGCTCAGAGGAAGCACACAGAGAAAGTGCTGATCTCTAGGACTCTGCTCGAAGACAGGCCGTGTAAACACAAGAGTTTCAGAAGTCTGGGGGATTTTCAAGGTTAGTATCTCAGCCATAGAGGCGAGGTTAAGCTAGGGTGAAAAACACCCTTTAAATCTCAGTAGTGTGAAGAAATAGGGTATATTTTCTGTCCATGCACTCGTCTGTCTCCTGCCTTGTAGCCATCTCTAGGACCCAGTGTGATAGAAAAACGCCAGCTAAAAGAGTAGCCAATCAATGTGGCAACTTGAGGAAAAAGAATGCGAGTCACGTACTGGCTTTTCAAGCTCCCCCTTGAAGGGAGGTGTATCACCCCATTGCCTTTCCTGCCAGAGCTGATCCCAGGCCCACACCTGGCTAGGAGGGCGAGGAATTGCAATCCTACTCTGCGCTCAGAAGAAAATCCAGGAAGATATGTTGGACAGCTCTGATGATGTTCATGGCTATAAACAATGCACGCAGGCCGACTCCGGACAGCCTGCAAAACTCCAGAGAACCCTTCCTAATTTCCAGTGAGTGTGTGTGCGCTTGTGTGTGCATACAAAAGTGAAGAGCTGTGAGTGAATACAAACAACCCTACGGAAAGACAAACGCTACCCTCCCTACCCCCAGCACCCCTAGTAAATCTCTTACGCGTCCAGGTGCTTAACTAGTAGAAGTGCTTAATTTATGTTCTGAGAACCCCTGTCTGCTGGGCTAGAAAGAAGCTGGGACAGCTTCTGGGTATGGCTGGAGAGCATCTCTGCCCCAGAGAGAAGGAGAGAGGAATCGAACTGTCTCAAGGAGGAGGTGGGAAGCCAGACGTCCACTCAGGTCACTTTTCAGGTAGGGAAGCAATTCCCACCCTCTGGGTTTCTAATCTTGTGTAATGATTTTATCTGGCACAGAAGGAATTGGGGGAAATCGGCATCTTTTAATGTCTGAGACGTACTAACTAAATTTGCCAGTGTTCATAGCCATTTCCTCAAATTTCAGATTTCACTTCCAGGATGTCAACGTAAGCAACTTATTTTGTGTAAGATCTGAGATTCATTACGTGGGTGTATGAACATGGGGAAAAATAAAGAAACCACCTAAAACTAAAGAAGTATTTTGAAACATGAGGCTGACAGAATCTTTTTTTTTTTTTTTCATATTTTGAAAGAGTTTTAATTGCACCAGAAAGTGTATATTCAGTGAAAGTAGGCATAGTATGGTTGATCTAAAATATGTGAAAACTTCACAGAAAAATAGGAATTTGAGGAAAGCTACAAAAACATTAATATGAACTTTTCTGAAAGGTGAGATTATGGATGACTTTTATAGTGATGAGAATGTAGAAAAGAGGACAATCTTAGACATAATTACATCTATCATGTCTTAAGTTAAATAATGTTTATGTATACGTGACTTAGCTCCCCTTTCAAATAGTAAGTTCTGAGAGGGCAAAAAACTGTCTTAAACAGCACCATTTCTGTATTAAGTATACAACAGATTTTTAAAATTATTATTATTATTTTTTTTTTAGTTAATATAACCTGTCAAAGTTCATTTCCACACAACAAACACATGAATGTGCTAAATAATTCAAACAATACAGATATATCCAGAGTAACCTTGCAGGAGGTAATCAATATTACCAGTTTGACAGAATCTTTTTAATCTGTCAGTCAGATGGTGTTATGTCCAGGGAGCAAAGCTCTATTTTGCTTCATTTTACCCACACAATTCCTCTGTTAAAAATGGAATAGATTTGTGAAGTCTACTTATATCAAATTTTAATGATTATTCATTAAACATGTTTGAATGAGATTAATGTCAATTTCAAATATACATGAATCAACTCCACCTGATTCCCCCACTAATTAGAAAACTGTTTCAGAGTTCCTGGCGCTAACCTAAGTTGTTCAGACTGATGAAAGCTTCAAGACAGTTTTATATGGTTACGTTCATAAATTTGTCAGCAAATTTGTAATTTTTTCCTTGATAGTGGACATGCTGAGCTGGGTAGAAGGCACTGCTGTAAGGAGGCCTTTAGTGCTGTGACGGTGAGGTTGGGTGTGGCTGGTGAGGAATGTGCTGTGGTCCTAGGATGAGGTCTCAGTCTTGGTGAGCCTACGACTCTGGACAGTGGACTTCACACATACTTCTTGGCCCCACCTTCTGTCCCTTAGATAGGATAGGATGGTGGGCTGGAGTTGGGTATTTCCACTCCCCCTGGTCAGTGAGGTCTGATGAAACCTCAGCAGGTGAGGTTCAGGTTAACCAGTCTCTCCTGAGGGCAGCCCTGGTTAATAGAACGGAGTGTCAGGGATATTTCACGATGCTTCCTCTTCCCTCCCTTGCTGAAGCACTCGGGGACTTTTCTATGATCTTCACTATGAGAACCATCTCCCTGGAGGTTTTTTTTTTAAATTTTATTTATTTTTGGCTGCGTTGGGTCTTCATTGCTGCGCGCGGGCTTTCTCCAGTTGCAGCGAGCGGGGGCTACTCTTCATTGAGGTGCGCAGGCTTCTCATTGCGGTGGCTTCTCTTGTGCAGAGCCCAGGCTCTAGGCGCACAGGCTTCAGTAGTTGTGGCAAGCGGGCTCATTAGTTGTGGTGCATGGGCTTCGTTGCTCCACGGCCTGTGGGATCTTCCCGGACCAGGGCTCGAACCCATGTCCCCTGCACTGGCAGGCGGATTCTTAACAACTGCACCACCAGGGAAGTCCCCTCCCTGGATTTTTTAACTCTCAGACTTGTCCACACTGAGGCTCCAGCAGTTCAGTTCAAGTCCAGTCCATTACAGTTGAGGTTTTCCTGCCCGGCACTGGTTCCCAGGAGGGTTGTGGCTTGTGGGCTCCTCTCCAGTAAGTCGTGATTTCCTGTATTTGCCTCTTAGTATCTCTAATTTGGAAAGCAGCAGTTTGGCCTGTGACCTCACTTCTCTGCTGGCTCTAGGAAGAGCTGTTGATTTTCAGTTTGTTAACCTTTTACTTGTTAGGATGGGGAGGCATCTTCCAAGCTGTTTACAGGTTGGACTGGAAACCATAAGTTCGTCAGCAAATTTGAAATCACGTTTCCATGCCTGTCCTACGTGGTGAACCAGTGTTAAAATCCACATCTATAAATGATCACAGGTCTTGATGACTTTTCCTCCGTGAGGCAGACCCCTAGTACTTAGCGCTCTCCCCAGTGCAAAATGGTTGTCAAATTTGAAACACTCTCTCCCTTCTCTACTCTCTTTCTTTTTTCCTCCCACTTTGTTCTAGAGTTATATGTGTACCCATCTTTCTTCCCCACTAGATATTATACTGTTTGAGGGAAAACCCCACATTTCTTTAAAAAAATTTTTTAAATCTATTAGAAGTACTAATGAGAATGGGATTTTGATAAACATGAAAAGCAAAAGGACACATCTAAGGAAATCATGATTTGGTAATAAGAAATCTTATTTACATTGAACTTAAGGGGCGGGCGGGGGGAAGGCAGTTTGAAATGCTTTCTTTTCTGACGAACCTTTGAAAGCCAATTTTTGTTAAATGAGTTTACGTCTAAATTTTCGTTCTGTTGACAGTTAACTCAAGGGTCTTTTATCTATGCTTAATGTCACTAGCTATATCCTGCCATCGATCTAAGGGAAAAACTCCCTATTGCAATCAATGGGGAGTTCTATGTAAAAATCAATGGCAGGATATGGCCTGTAAGAATGGTGGTTACTGTAAGCTTTCGGCTGGGAGGCCTCCGTCAATGGTACTGCGGGGTAGCCCTTTTGATCCTGTTAAAAACAGCAATGAAAAAACCTGCTATTCTTTAGAAGGGTGAGAAAATGGCAGGAAGGAAATGGCATGTGTTTGTACTGGATGATCTGCATGTTCCCACAGCAGCTTGGCATTGTCTTTTCAAGATTCTCAAAGAAAGATCCATAGAAAAAGTCAAATGCTTGAAAAAAGTCTGTATTCCTTGGATGGGAAACAAGTGCACGTTACCACATCTAATAGCACACGTCAGCCCATGTGAGAGGAACCAAGAGCCCCTTCCTCATTCGTACAGCAGCCCCTGGCTCACATCTTACCCTCTGCTTCAGAGGCAAGCCTGGCTCATCAGACACGAGAGAAGGAGGACTCAAAGCTGCCAGGATGCTCACTCTAAATCCTAAAGACCTTGTGCTCTCCGGGCAGGAAAAATAGTCTGAAAGCTAAATTCTAGAATCGTTTGAGAAAAACTCTGGACCACACAGAGTGAAAGATGGCAGATTTGCCATTACTTTGGGGTTATTTTTACTAAAAACGGGAGAGGCCACAACAGTGAGAGGCCCGCGTACCGCAAAAAAAAAAAAAAAAGATTAGGAAGTGGTTTAGCGCTGAAGAAGTTCTAAGTGATTATTAAAAAGGCTGGGTTTGGTGATGACTGTGAGCTTCTGAAGAGTTGTGGAGGTTAAATTCAAGTACCTGTGAGGCTTCTATCTGTTGTCATCTCCTCAGCATTTCCCGAGGGCTGGACTGGCGTGGGACGGACAGGCACCGTCTCGACGCAAGCAGGTTTTATTTATTGAACACATCACATCATGTGATATACTCACCGTATCAAAGCACAGGGCTATGCTGCGTGTTTTAGCCTCTGTGGGCAGAATTACAGCATAGGGTACTGCGCTTGTTCTCAATTCACCGACAGTCTCTCTGGGAAACCAAATGCGGCCTGTGCTGTGAATGAAAAGGAAGTTTGTGTACTGGTCACCGAGAGTCAGCATGGCGGTTGTCAGATTCTCCTCCTGATTCTTTTGGGTACTGACTGGATTGACCTCCTTCAAGTGTGGCCATACCCCCAGGTCTGTGTGCCAGGGGGTTGAACAGCAAGCCCATAATTTTAGTGTTTTTGTTTTATTCACAAGACGAATAAGGAAAATGATAACGTTTGACAATGAGCTTTATTCCACTAATACTCTTCGTACTGAAGGTAAGAAGTGTTGTGACGTGAGAATAAGAATTAAAGATTAGAAAAGAGTGTGGAGACAGGGTGGACAGCGTGAAGGTTCTGGGGGCCCAGCAGACAGGACCGTGTTCTCCTACTTGTGGCCTGAGGTCTCTGGGCCCCGGTTCCTCCCACTGGAAGGCAAACGCACGAACTAACGCCTTCCTCACGGGCTTACAGTGAAGCCCAAGGAGGCCATCTTGTGTCTGGCATGTAGTGAGACGTGTCCTCCGAAGGCAGCTACACGTACGTGAGCCTGGACGGAGCCTAATGGACTCTTGGTGAAGCCGCCATGTGTGCAGATCCACACTCCACCCCGGGGAATGTTTCTATCTATTGGCCTGAGAAAATGCATTCTTTGCAAAGCGCTGCTTAGACTATAGGCCGGAACTGAATGCTTGTATAATTTATAAACGAACCCCCTTCCTTATTTTTAATTTATTATTAATAAAATATCGTGATGACAATGAAGATCTAATGATGGAAAGTACTGAACCCAAACTAGGGGCAGGCTCTCGTTCAGCAACATTTTCTTTTGTGTATTTAAAGTGAAATATAACGGGCGGCTAGAAACGGCACAGGGGATGGCAACTGTCACTCTCATGGTTGCTATTTATTATTTGGTGATTTCCTTTCACGGCTGGATCATATGACTGGTGTTAAGAAATGAAGCCTTCATCCTGACGTGGCATAAAGTATGTTCTTTCTTTGTTTTTCTTTTGGCTGTGCCGCACAGCTTGCAGGATCTTAGTTCCCCAACCAGGGATTGGACCCTGGGCCCTGGCAGTGAAAGCACTGAGTCCCAACAACTGGACCGCCAGGGAATTCCCTAGCGTGTTCTTTCTTTTCTCACTTAAGGGCCTACTGAATTTTTGTTCTCATCACATTTGATCAGAGTTGTATGGGAATAACCTTAGTTTCAGGAAGCTTGCCTTTGAAACTGTGTTGGTGTCAGACATAAAGAACAATGCAGATGGGTTTGTGGATTAATTTTAGAGTAATGAAGAGCGTTCTCATCTGGTTAAAATGATTGTGTTCATGCTGGCATTTTAAGATACACTTGTGGATTCGATTTTATGCCTAATATGTTGTTTATTATTTTCATTTACTACTGAAATTAATGGTGTTATGCTTACATAGGCCCGGAACTCCTCTTCAGACACTGTTTTTGTCAGGCTTGTGTTGGAAGGTTTTTAGAGCAAATTATAACCTAAGGCTGTCTTTGTGATGTTGCCATCTTGAACCCTCGGGGGAGGTAGGTAGGGCATACATAAGTACATAAATACACGCTGTCAAACATCCAAATAAAAATGTGAAAATATTCAATTTAAAAGAATGAGGATTTTATCTATACAGGGCCAAAACACCCAGATTTTTGGCTGTCTTTGAATCTGGGTGGGCGTGGAGAGTCAAAGAGACAGAGCCTGAGCTGGCTTGGTCTCTCTCTCTTTTATCTGGATTTGGGAAATAATCCGGAGCTGTGTCCTGCAAGCAAGCATCAGCCCTGAGTATGGAGATAACTGCACCCTGCTAGATCTTCCGCTCTGTGATTTTTCCCTGCTCCAGGGCTCCCAGGAATTCCTCTCTCTGGGAGGCATGCCTCCAAAAATCACGAGGGCTTCCTGGAAGCACAGACATTCTTCCTTGTCTCTCGTGGCTAGTTTGGTGGTAGGCTAAGCCACTGGTGACTTTTTTCTCACAGTGGATATAGGCAAATGTCACAGGATCTCTGATTTCTCTAAGAAAGGGAACAGTTTGGGTAACAGTTATGAAATCAAAAGATGTTTTAAAATGTTCAGGATGGTTATAGTAATAACAGCTACCATCTAGTGAGGGCTTTCTGGGGCTTGCTTTTTTATGTGCATTATTTTTTCATAGGGTTTTTCCTGTGAGATAATGACTGGTAAGTAGCCCCAGTTTACGATGATAAAACGGAGGCTCAGAGAGGTTAAATAATTTGTCCAAGATCACACAGCTAAAGGATGGTAGAGCCAAGGGTCTGTCAGATTGCAAGCCTGCTTTTAGTATTGTGTTCTGATAGAACCTCAACATGTCTGTATATATGACCTCTAGTCAGACTAGAGGTTAACCTATATGTGGTAGTTTACGGAGTGTTCCTGTTGTAACCCATGATCCATTTTGCTTTAAAAAAAAAAAAAAAAGGAATGTCCCTTTCCTTCCATAAGGGATCCAATATGTTCCCTGAAGGTGTACATCCCACCTGCCTGAGAGTCACCTGCCTGTCAGCCCAGGGAAGATTCTGTCAACCTTTGTTTTCTTCAGATAATGTTACCAAAAATCATTTCTCTGTAATATAAAACACTATTTTATAGCTTTTTGCAATTACACATAATGCCCCATCCCACGTAGAATTCTGATAAACCTCTCCTGAACTCAGAGACCTCATCCCCTGCCTACTACCCACAGTTCATACTACTTGAGACACATTGGTTTAAAACTGATGTGTGAAGTATATCATTGAAACTGTGAGATAAAAGGTAATATAAAAGTCTCTTCTCCCTCCCATGAATATTGCATAGAGAAGATGTTGATTCTGAACTCTAAAAGCCAGCTAGCTCAATTTCACAGTGACAAAGGGAGTGGAGATCAGTGAGTTGGCATCTAACATCCCTGCTAGGAAAGCAAAACACATACTCTTTTTATGGCGAGTCCAAGGCTACATGGAGGCATCTATACCATGTCACTCGAGGGACAACTGAAAGGTTGCTTGGGACAGAGTCTCCACACAACTCTAGGGGGCACCACTCAATTTACGTTGTGCAGTGTGCAACATATACAACTGTACACAACAGTCCTGCTTGCACCAATATTAACTTCAGCTCAGTTCTCTGAGAGGATCTGAGCTTCTGTTCTTCATGTTGAAGATATTGTGTGAGATAATAGAAAATATATATTTCAGTTTCTGCCCCTGATTCCTGGGACGGAGCTTTAAAAACCCTTGTAATTTCCTAAGTGATAAGACCACCAGGAGCATCTTTTGTTCTAACATTTGGTCTTTGGCCCCAGTTCCTGACACTGAGCTCCTAAATCCCTTGGGATTTCCTGGGTGATAGGAGAGTCCCTTGTTCCAAGGAGGCGATTCTGGGTGGGCTCCTGAAAGGCGGCTGGTCACCAGAAAGACCAAACCATGATTAGAGGCTTGGAATTTTCGCCCCACCCCCATTCCCCAGAGTGGAGAGAAGCTGGAGAGGGAGAGCATATTGATTTCCCACGTGATGAGGGCTCCGTAAAATCCCAGTGGTATGGAGGTCCAGGAGTTTCCAGGTTGATGAACACATCCACATACCAGGAGGGTGACACACCCCAACTCCACAGGGACAGGAGTGCCTGTGCTCGGGACCCTCCCAGGCCTGCCCTGTGTATCTCCTCTTGTGGCTGTTCTTCTGTATTACTCTATCCTTTAATAAACTGTAAATGTAAGTTGTGTTCCTTGAGTTCTGTGAGCTACCCTGGCAAATTAATAGAACCTGAGGAGGGGGTTGTGGGAATCTCTGACTTGTAGCCAAGTCAGACAGAAGTTGCAGGTGACCTGGGGACCTGTTCCTTGCAACTGGCATCCCAGGTGGGACCGAGCCCTTAACCTGTGGGATTTGGTGCTACCTCCGGGTAGATAGTGTCACAACTGAGTGAAATTCTAGGACACCCAGCTGGTGTCTCAGAGTTGCCTGATGCAGGGCAAACTCCGCCACACATGGTGTCAGGAGTGTTGTGAGTGTGGAGGTGTGAGAATCAAGGAAAGACACGGGTGAAGACGGGGGTCTCTCAGTACAGTATGAATGTGCTCTTTTGGAGGAATAACCTAGTTGTCTACTCTTAACTGTTATCCTAGAGAAAGTTCCCGAGTAACAGACGTTGGGAACAGGTCAATTTTGCTTTTGAAGGAGGTCAACTTAAGCTAAGAAGTGCAGACCGAAATCTGGCTCTATGTTGAAAGATCTTGAGGGGATGGGGGTGGCCCGGATCAAGGAGCTGGGAGACCTTAAAAGAGGGAAAAGGGCACGTTTTCCATCGCTGCAATCTCCTTTTAGAATGTGGCCTGGGTCCCTCCAATCAGCCACGTCCAGCTTGCTCCTCTGTACTCTTTCCAAAGCACTGGACCTCATTAGGGTTCTTTTGATGGAATGTTGATATGGCTAGAAGTTTCATAAGCTGAAAACGCAAACACTCTTGGGCTTCAGAAGTCTATGAAGTGGAAATTATTAAAATCCTTCTGGGGTACCTACCATGTGACAGGCCTGGGAGATGCAACTAAAACTGGCAGAGACCTGATGCCAGTGAGAGGCGGCCGGCACGCACTAAGATGTTTATATATTTCATGTGTTGGATCTCCATACATGTAAGAGGTAGTGCACGTGATCTGGATGTCAGAACACTTCAACATTAAATAAAGGGCCGAAAGATCAACCTTTTCAAAGTATAAATGAAGTTATTATCAAAAGCAATTAAAAGTGATTGAAAGAGTCTTGCCAAAGACAGACAGGTATAAAGGACACAGTAGCTGGTATGTAAGCCAAAGAAACAGCAGGAGTCCAGTGTGCTGACTGGTGAGAACAGAAACCACCCACCCCCACGCAACCTGCGGTCCACATGAACTTGAGCTGAATGTTCCATGATATTCATTAGCATAACTTTACTATTCCAAGACTCTCTTTCCCAGGAAAATAACTTAATTGTTCACTATAGGAACAATTTGTGGGACCCACCAGCTCTTCTATAGAAAGCATAGTTTTCATACCAAGTTTGGATTCTTTGCCTAAAATGTCTTCCCCAACAATCTTAAAGTATTGTATTACAGCATGATCTATAGTCAATCCTAATCAAGCATCCCCCTCCTCTGTCCCCTCATAGAAAGACCTACCTTAAACCTGAAGGGATCTGGAATATACCACTCTTTACAAAGAGGTATTTTTTTCTTGAACTCTCCTTATCTGTCCAGAAAGCAGAGCCTCCCCAAATAATTCAACCATCATAAATCCCCTCCCTAGGAGTTTTGCAACCAGAGGGTCACTCCTGTCACTGAACATGAGAAATCAGAAATTGGCACTGGCTAGGACTTCCCTGGTGGTCCAGTGATTAAGACGTCACCTTCCAATACAGGGGGTGCAGGTTCAATCCCTGGTCAGGGAGCTAAGATCCCACATGGCTCACGGCCAAAAAACCAAAACATAAAAGACAAACAATTTTGTAACAAATTCGATAAAGACTTAAAATAGTCCACATCAAAAAAATCTTTAAAAAAAAAAAAAAAAAGAAATTGGCACTGGTATAAGAAATCACCTAACAGGTAGGTACCCTTTTTCCCACTCATCTTCCTTTATTAAGATGGTATATAAAGCCCCCAATTCTAACCATCTTTTGAGTCACAATTTTCTGTGAACTCCCACAAATTTAGGTGAATAAAAAGCTGCCTTTTCTCTTGCTAATATACCATTTGTCAGTTCAATTTGCAGAGCTTCAATACTGAAACTAAGAGTATAGAAGAAAAGTGTTTACTCTCCAACAAACCAAATTAAAAAATGTCAACAATATTCAATCGTGTCCTTCCCATTTCAAGATGCTGGCAAAGCTCTGTGGAGCTCCCCCACACAGCAATAAACTCAACTTCGCCTTGTCAACATGGAGTCGGTGGTACTTGGAGAGTCAGCCCTTGCCTCTGCAATTCAAAAAGTGGTGAGAAACTTCTTATATAACAGAAAGGTTTCCACCTATAGCCATAATCTTACAACTCCACTGGAAATCACAGGAAAAGTATTCCTTTTTGTCAGGAGGCAAGTCTTAAAAATATTGGAAACAGATTTGTCCCAGAAATGAAAATTTGTGTATGGGCAGAAAGGGATAGAATTTTTCATTAGATCCCACATAGAGATGGAGTGCTGTGCTTTGGTTTGCAAGACTCTAAATGTCCACAAGATGTTAATGCCGCCATTAAACAATTAGTTTGAAGACTTAGTATAGCTCCTCCCTCACAAACTCGGATCCCAACATATTGAATTCATAAAACACTCATGGCTATAGCAGAGTTCATTAAATAATTTGCCATAGCTCACCTGGTCACTTCATTGGCTCCTGAGATGCTAATACAGTGGCAGATAACAGAGCCCATGTATAGTGAGGGGGCCATACCCCATCCTCTTCCAAGGGGCTCAGGGGTTTTTAGGAAAAGGTAAAGAGCAAGCCTTAGGAATAGATGTGCATCTTGGTTTCCTGGAAACTAGTCACAAGGCAGTATAATCTTCTTCAATTCTGTGACAATAACTGGTAGAACATTTTCCTGCTTTTTAGACTGAGTTAAAATGATAGCCCAGATTCGGTCCTTCCCTGTAATAGTAAGACTGTTATTTCAGAGTGCAGCCAAGATGGTTAGACTAGTTCCAGAGCCATTGATTGCTGTTTCCATTAAAGGAATAGTACAATTCAAATAATTATTATTTTTCCATTAAAATGAACATCGGTTACCCAGAAGAAAACAGAGACTGATTTTTCAACCCTGAAGCCTATTACGAGGGGTTGGTACAAGATATGTAAAGAATTTGGTTGTTGACTGTCTTAAACTGAGCAGAAACGTATAGAGTAGGTAACAAAATTGGTCAGAAGACTTTAATTAATAAGAAAAATATAAGGAATGACTATTATGCTTTGGAATGGTATGATTACAGTACCATTTGAAAGAGGGAAGCCAACTCCTCTAGGTATGCTAAAATCATTTTACCAAAATGATTTTAAAATCTTCCACGTATTTTAAATGGCATACGTTCTACTAACTTCATTCACAGATATAATAAAGGCAATACAAACAATGTTAAGAGCTGTTATGTGGCAGGAAATGATATAATACAGATAAGGAAAATGAAATTATGGTCTTGTAAGATTCTATCTCAGGTACCTCAGAGAATTGGCACTCGGACTGGTTATCAGACCTAAGAAAGGATGAAATTGCTCTTAAGGGTTTGTACTGCATGAAAACCAAAATGACATCAAGCTTCAGTAATTCAATTCTAGGGAAGGCTGAGGAGGGTGGGTTTGTTTCCAATAGAGCACAAGAGGGTTCTGGCTGGTGTCTTAATTGCTGTTTTAAAATAATGAAGAGAACTAAAACTTTTCTAACAGCCTCTTCCTATTTGTCCAAAAAGCAAAGTCGAGCGTAAGTATTTGACAGTTGACACAAGGATGCTTTGTTTGGGAAAACATCAGAAGGTAGGCTATTAAGAGCTGGAATAATACCAAGGGACTTCAAAGAAAGAAAGAGAAGGCATGAGGAATAAATAGGCAGAACTGAACTGAGAAGAGATAGCGCCAAGGTGTGCCAGACACAGTGGTCCTTTTCTTCTCCCGGGACATTTGAGATTCTAACGAGGGGAACAAATCCATCCAGCTCACAGCGTGGCTCAGTCAGGAATGTGACTTCCAGGGAGAACGTGCAATGGCATGAAATCCTTTGCAGAGAAATCTCATGGGCAGTCCTTCGACTCCTGCTGAAATTCCCAGGATCCACAGGAAGGTCTGCTTCTGAGCAGGGAAACCCCATCTCCTGTTGGCAAGGTTACCTTTAAGGCTCCCACACAACTATTCCAGAAGACTGAAGGGAAGAAAGAGTCTTGACGTTGTGTTTCCCAAAGCCTTAGGCATTGTCTCCCCCATTAAAGACTTCTGAACTGATTCAATTTGAGATTGAATTTGACTAAACTGTTTAAATGTCAAGCAGATAGAGCTCCACGGTGTCCTTGGAAACACAGTATCTCCTGAGCCAGGCTCTACCCTCTGTCTGGGATTAAAGGGGGTGGGGCAAGGGGACTTGGGGAGCCCGTTCTGATCAACAGCTATTTCTTGGGCCCAGGCTATGTATTTGGTTCTGTGGCACAGACCACGATAGAGGCATGATGTCTATTTTCAAGAAGTTTGACTCCAGGTAGAATTAGCATTACTTTACTGTTCCAGCGAGTGTCTTGCTGGGCGAATGGTTGGAATGTTCACTTCAGAAACTTACCAGCAAGATCCGTCACCCCTTCAATGGAAAGTATCAACAGACAGTCGGTGCCCTAAAATTCTCTGAATCCTTGGTTTGAAAGCCCTCACCTCATTCTTTTTGTGAATCCTGGACTGTTGTACTGTGATCCTAACTCGATTCGAATCACGGCTCAGCTTTGAAAAACTCACCTTTCAACCAAACTTCAAATGCTCGGTAAGATCCAACCTTGCCCTTTTCCTCCCAAGATGCTTCCAGAACTATTTGGAGGTGGTGTTCTCCCTCACGGCAGTAAGTGGTAAACTCAGCTTTGTCTCATCAAGAAGATGTGTTGGCAACAGGGATATACCCACAAATCAATGGTAGGTAGGTGGTAGAACCAGAGTTCCACACCAGTGTTATCTGATTCGAACACCCACTCTCTCACAGCTACATATAGTGCTTCTCCTGAGTGGGGTTGGTACTCAGATTTCTCTGGGGTAGAATTTGAACAAAAAGAAAACTTTGTGACCGAAAAGCAAACACAAAACCCCTCGAGTCAAACCAACACCTGAAACTTATTCCACCCAGGCAATTTTCTGTTGCATTAGACACAAGTCTGTGTGATTATATAACAGAAAATTGACTCTGCAAAATAACTGTAATTGTACCATCTGACAAGTAAACTACATGAGAGAATAGGAAATTCCTTTTAAATGAATACCTTGTAAAGGAATAGAGGAAACAACTACATCCATATAGGCCCCATTTCTATTTTTTTTTTTTTTTTTGCTGACAAATACCCTTTGTCAATATTTTCTGACCAGCTATTCATTTTAAAAGGCGTCCCTGTTCTCTTTGTTTGTATCCTGTTTGCTGTCTGGTACAATTACAGAGTAAATTAAGTTGGCTACCACAATATGCATTATGCTCTTCACTGCAGTAGAAGCTGTAGTTGTTAAGACATTTCTATTGTAACTCCACGTTTCATTCCATTGAAACGTTCCAAAACATTATCCTTTGGGGTTAAATTTTTCCTTGCTTCTTTTGAGGCCAATTTTTAATTTTTTTTCTTTTTGGAACATAGAGAAAGATTGCCTGCAGCTGCTTTTGTTATTGGTGAATTAAATCAAAATGGCTATTTCCATTGTAAAATACTTGGTTTTGTAATCTCTGCAAAACACAACAAAGAAAGTTATCCCAACAGAAATCCTCATAACACTTTGAGAGTTATGTAAAAGGCAAATTTATTACTATTTGCTGATTAGACTGATTTCCAGGTAAAAAACCCAAACAACCCTACCTTATGAAGATAAGAAAACAAATTACTAATTCAGTAAGTTCAAACACTTAGCTTATGTTAAAAAGGCACCATTCTTCACTTATTGACAAATATTAACTAAATGCCTACTTTGTGCTAAATGCATGTAGTCTCTCCAGTAACCCCTGTGGACAAAATACTGTTTTGCAGATGAAAATACAGAAGCATAAAGTGATGCAAATTAGAAAAACAAGATGAAATGAACACTTTTAATACATTAATGGAAACTAATTAATGTTATTCATTCAACGAACATTTATTGAGCACCTACTCTGTGCCATTGGGACTACAAAGGTGAGGAAGACAGACATGGTTCCTGACCTCATAGACCTTGTCCTGTGTAATGTTTTTGATTCTTGGAGCTGTTAAGAGGATTCTATAAAGCAAAGGATATTAAACAAACAACAAAAAAGCATTTCATCTGTAGGGGGCCAAGTATCTCTAAACTGAAAAATGTATAATGTATCTCGAATGGGACACCTTCTAGTGTGTAGAGATAGATAATCTAGTTTTGTCATTTTCAAACTCTACTTCTAGATGTCCATACAGGCCTTTCTCAAAGTCCCACATGAATGGGAGAGGTGCAGACAGATGAAAGGAAAGCAGGGACAAGATAGAAGAAAGCTCTGTACTCCGTTTTAATAAGAACAATCCTATGATCTGTTTACATATTAGTTTCTAATATTATTGGAAGGAAGGACGCTACTTCAAAAAAAGAAAGGGGCTTCCCTGGCGGCGCAGTGGTTGAGAGTCCGCCTGCAGATGCAGGGGACACGGGTTCATGCCCCGGTCCAGGAAGATCCCACATGCCGCGGAGCGGCTGGGCCCGTGAGCCGTGGCCGCTGAGCCTGCGCATCTGGAGCCTGTGCTCCGCAATGGGAGAGGCCACAACAGTGAGAGGCCCGCGTAACGCCAAAAAAAAAAAAAGAAAAAAGCAAGAGGATGCCATTTCAAAATCATTTTTCTGGTCTAAATACCTCCCAAGAAAACCCTTATATCTACTATATCATTTCCTTCTGTTTTAGGTTGGATACAAAAATGGGAATAATTAGATTAGTGAATGGTCAAGACAAGAATTTCAGATGTGATCATAATTCATGCAAATTGTCCTCCTACAGATCTTACTCAAGAATTCATTTCAATATTGAAGAATCCAAGAGGACCATACAGTTCAAGAGCTGAAGGTTTATTCACATCATGCACAAGGAATTTCAAACTAGAGATGGATCTGTAAGATAAAACTTCATTTAGGGAAGGCCTGGGAAGAAAGAAACTCCCTACTACAAAGGATGGCCTCCCACACATTCGAATCATTGCACCCAGGATAATCATCTGTCTTGTTCAAAAGCATCAAAGGAAATGAACCAGATCACCTTTCTTCATTTTCCAGAGAAAATCAGCCACCGTGTGAATCGAAGCCATTCTGGATCAGAAGCCCCTCTGCTGTCAGATAAAGAGATGTTATCGAACCCATGTATAGAATATCCAAGACCAAGGGACAATTTATCAAGATTAGGAAAGTTCTTTAATCATCTAAATCCAGATGCTTAGAAGAATCCACACTGTTCAAGAGCTGCAGGCTTCTGGCAACAGGGAAATGAGTACTTCCTGCAGCACTTGTGGCTGCTCTGGAAATGCCACTAACCCTTTATCAACTTCAGCCGTGCCTATTGTTATCTAGTCCAAGCTCATACCTCTCGCCACACGACAGGCCAATAAACTGAGAGACGAGGTGTTAGGGCAAGGAACTGCAACTTTATTCGGAAAGCTGGCAGACAGAGAACATGGTGAACGAGTGTCCCAAAGAACCATCCTGCCTGGGTTAGAATGCAGGCTTCTTTTAGACTGAAAGGGGAGAGGCTGTGGCTGGTTGTCGTGAACTTCTTGATGCTGGAATCCTTCATTCCTACAGCTGTCCACATAGGTCTGGTCACAGGTTCCTGTAAACCTCTAACAAGACGAAGGATATTCTCTACTCTGCAACTTTTTATCTCCATATGCATGGAAAAGTATTATACCTTTAAAGGTCAGAGCCTTGAGTATGGGCTCTCCTGCATATTTCAGGCTATAGGCAACATTCTTTTACAAAAGGCTCAGAGCCAGTATGACTAAACACAGGCAACAGAGCACAGGGTTAGAGCTAAAGGAAGAGATCCAGTATGGAGTCAGGTTTGTTCTTCTCTGTTACGTTGTGACTAGTGGAGACCCATTGTGCTAGTTCTGGGTAACCGTGCTTTGTGTCAGATCTGGACCAACCAAGAAGATCGCGTAAGAGATAAGAACCCCTGAGAGGACTAGGTCTTCCTCATTGATTGTGTTCAAGATGCTGAATACTTAGGAGAAAATAAATATTTACTGATGAATCAATGAACGCACAGGAATATTACAGACCCAGCAAGTACCATACACAAAATGAAGGCCGTGGTGGGGAAGTGAGATAGAATAGACAGGGGAACAGAGGCTCATCCAGTGCACTGAAAGCAAGAAACTAGAAAATGAGACAAAACTCATCTCCCATGGACAGTCTCTCATACACTATACTGTGTGGGGAAAAGCCTTAAGAGGCTTCCCTGGTCGTTGCCAATCCAGGCCAGAGGAATCAGAGGCTGTCGTAATGCAGCAATTCCCTCCATTACCAAATTGATCCCAAACGTGAAATAAATCCCCTGTTTGGGGCCACTTGAGTGACCTAAACTCTCACCCTAATCTAGTGATGATTTATAAAGTTGTTTTTATCTAGGATGTAATCTAGGTCATGTATGGTTTAAGAGACTATACTTGGATTTGGTAAAGCAATGTAAAACAGCTTGAGCAACACTTAGAAGAAATCTGGCCTTGGAGTGAACCACATGCGTAGGCGCTCATCTGTGTGACGGGAATAAGGGTGGAATAGGAGAACCCCTTTATAAAACAACGTCTCCCCCCTCTCCTCTCACATAGTCTGAAAGTTCATCACTAAGCAGCATGACGAAGAGGCATGAGCATTGGATTTGGCATCCGACCTGTAGATTTGCCGCTTATGAGAGGTGTAACCTCAGACAAATTCCTTACCTCTCTAAACCTTCATTTGGAACATTTGAAAATAATTCCTATTCAGTAGGGTTATCATGAAGTTTAAGCAAGGGAGTGTGTGAAGCCCCTGACCCATGGTAGCTACTCCACACGTATTGTTATTGCTGTTATTAATTCATCGCCTTGAGCTGTGATGACAATTTTGTACACAAAGGCTACAATAAACCAGTGTAGCCACAATGGAAAAAACCATGGAGGTTCCTCAAAAAGTTAAAAATAGAGCTACCATATGATCCAACAATCCCACTTCTGGGTATTTATCAGAAGAAAATGAAAACACTAATTTGAAAAGATATATTCACCGTGTTTGTTGCAGCATTGTTTGTAACAGCCTAGACATGGAAACAACCTAAGTGTCCATCAATGGATGAATGGTTAAAGAAGATGTGGTGTATAAATACAATGAGGTATTATTCAGCCATGAAAAAAGAATGAAATCTTTCCACTTGCAATGACACGGATGGACCACAAGGGCATTATGCTGAGTGAGATAAGTCAGACCAAGAAAGACAAATACTATGTGATCTCACTTACCTGTGGAATTTAAAACAAAAACCAAAACCAGCCTCACAGATACAGAGAGCAGACTGGTGGTTGCCAGAGGAAGTGGGGGATGAAGAGGGGGCAAAACGGGTGAAGAGGATCGAAAGGTACAAACTTCCAGTTACAAAATAAATAAGTTATGGGGATGTAACATACAGCATGGTGACCACAGTTAACAATACTGTATTGCATATTTGAAAGTTGCTAAAAGAGTAGATCTTAAAAGGGCCAAAAAAATCGTAACTACGTATGGTGATGGATATTCACTAGACTTTTTGTGGTGATCATTTTGCAATGTGTATAAATATCGAATCATTATGTTATACACATGACACAAATATAATGTTATATGTCAATTATACCTCAGTTTAATAAATAAGTAATAAACAAAGAAACAAACAAAGAAAGTTGGAGAGAGGTCAGGGCTTGAACATTTGTTAGCACCTTGGCCAGGATTAGCTGTTAGTAACCAGAAAGAGGATGCATCATGGAACCAGGAGAAGGGACGAGGGGCCAAAAACAAGGCATTGCTGTTTGCGGTTTATGGGTTTCCTCTGTCATTTTCTTCTACTTTGCAGGAGTGAGCCCCTTCTTCTCCAGGCAAATTTGCTTCCTTCTAGGCGGCAAGGAATTTCACAGATTACATGAGAAGCAATTGCCTATGGCTCTCAAGCTGCCCTTCCTTCTACTTGGTGTTTTCCTGTGAAAATGTGGCCACCAGGGTTCGTGCACATCTCAGGGGCCGCAGTTCTAGCTCATGGGAACCTTTTAAACGTAAGTGGACCCCCGAGACCTGAGTGAACTTCCAGTTTAGTGTTTATAAAACCTAATAGAAATTCTTACAAGTCTCCTAGTTTTTCCAGGGGAATTAGAGTACACAAAAGCTTTTAAAGTCTTTGTTAATAAAATGGAATAAATAAAAATAGAGGTGTTATATGTTTCCATTTACGAATCACAGGAAAAGCCTGTTTAGCTCCTTATTCCTCTAATATCAATACCTTATCAAGACTTCCTCTTCTGTAAACTACCTCAGGAATCATGTCAGCTCTTCGAGGCTGTAAACATGTTCCGAGAGCATGTTTCCCAACTGTGTTAGTCTGTAGAAATCCTAGTTGATAGGACTTCTGAAAATGCTGGTCAGAAAGCTTCCAGAGTTTTCATATGATGGTAGATGCCAACTGAAATACCATCCCAGATGCCAACTCAGGATTCTTCTATGAATAATTAAATACAGAATGAGTCAAGTGCTACAAGGAGTGATTTTGCTTACATGTTCTACATCAGAAAAAAATTCTGTAATGAAATAAATATTAATTTTCATGCATGGACTCTGCCCAAAGAATTTTCATTCTGTTTGGAGAAATGTTTGAAGTATGATCGGATCATTATACTTAAGGAGATGCTGAAATCTTATCTCAGTGTCCTAAATGTAATTTATAGCCTTATGTAAATATAATGTAAAATAGGGTAATTTTATTTTAGCACCTTTATTGGAGTATAATTGCTTTACAATAGTGTGTTAGTTTCTGCTTTATAACGAAGTGAATCAGCTATACATATACATACACCCCCATATCTCCTCCCTCTTGCATCTCCCTCCCTCCCTCCCTATCCCACCCCTCTAGGTGGTCACAAAGCACCAAGCTGATCTCCCTGTGCTGTGCAGCTGCTTCCCACCAGCTATCTATCTTACATTTGGTAGTGTATATATGTCCATGCCACTCTCTCACTTAGTCCAAGCTTATGCTTCCCCCTCCCCATGTGCTCAAGTCCATTCTCTATGTCTGCGTCTTTATTCCCATCCTGCCCCTAGGTTCTTCAAAACCATTTTTTTTTTTTTTTAGATTCCATATATATGTGTTAGCATACGGTATTTGTTTTTCTCTTTCTGAATTACTTCACTCTGTATGACAGACTCTAGGTCCATCCACCTCACTACAAATAACTCAATTTTGTTTCCTTTTATGGCTGAGTAATATTCCATTGTATATATGTGCCACACCTTCTTTATCCATTCATCTGTTGATGGACACTTAGGTTGCTTCCATGTCCTGGCTATTGTAAATAGAGCTGCAATGAACATTGTAGTACATGACTCTTTGAATTATGGTTTTCTTAGGGTATATGCCCAGTAGTGGGATTGCTGGGTCATATGGTAGTTGTATTTTTAGTTTTTTAAGGAACTTCCATACTGTTCTCCATAGTGGCTGTATCAATCTACATTCCCACCAACAGTGCAAGAGGGTTCCCTTTTCTCCACACCCTCTCCAGCATTTATTTAAAATAGGGTAATCTTAAAGTGAAAATGTTTTGAATAGCTATTAGAGAATGGAAGTGGGGGGACTGTAGCTAAGTAATATCCAGAAAAGCCTTATCTTTTCTGAGTTTTCGAATTTATAAAAGTAAATGACACTTAAAAAATTCCATAAGAATGATATACAAAAAAAATAGACAGCTTACCCTTTAATTGAACTTTGGAAATGTTGGAAATGAAGATTATTTTAATAAGGCAAATCTCTGAAAAATTTTCAGTTGCTAGTTTGATATTTGCATGTGCATTTTTATTATGCATTGTGTGCCATACAAGGATCTGAATAAATTTATGAATATCTTCATTTTAATGGCTTTTATATCTGTTTATATTTTCATCTGAAAATTACTAAGAATGATTGTGATTAATTGAGACTGGAAGTAAAAGTGACCACGTGGTTATCTATATTCTGTTCCATCATCGTATTGTATAAATATTCATTTCATTATAGGCATACCAAGAGTAATGATGTATCATTTCATCAGGTGGCTTTCTAAAATTTATATTTGTTTGATTTCAGATATGATCTTTTCTACAAGCCTATTCTTTAAGCAGGTGTTCATTTAAGTGGGCTTCATTGTTTTTCGGGAGGGTTTTTTTGCATAAAATTAAACTGCCAAAGCAATAGACTCTAAAAATGTTTGGCCTCAACATCCTGTTTTAATTATACCTTTTAAATAGGTTTAAATGCAGTTAACCAAAACAAATCTTTCGAGAATAAACATTAAGCCAAACGCCAAAAGTCCCCACACCACTTGCTACTGGAAATTAAAATCCTCCCAAAGCACAAAGAAGATATATGTATGTGAACAAAGAAACATTTCCCACTATTTATGGAGGGAAAAATGATTTCTTTTAAAAGTAATGCTTATTGTCTCCTTATCTGGAGAGCTTACTGATTTGATATTTTCCTAAACTTATTTTAAAAGGATGTTGAAAAGAATTCTTTGTTCTAGTCTTTGAATGAAAATTACATATCCACAGAGTCTAACTACAGTGTATCTTGAACCATGATACAATGATGTCTTTATGACATTTACAATAAAATAAGAAGTTTAGAATGTTTGATTAATCCTTGTGGGCTTTCATAATCCATTTTCTCACCTGTATGTGTTCCCAGAGTCTGCAAATCCTTTAATCCATTCATCAGACTTGCCTATAAATGTGAAAGTTGGGTCTCAGCGAGGTCTGACTATTCTAGAAGGTAACTGAGTATTTGCCTTTTGGCCTGAAAAACAAACTTGCTTTTTGCAGTGGGTGACCTGTAGCTCCTTCATCGCAGGCTAGAGTGCCTGCCAGCGATTTGCTTCATCTGTTTTTGAGAAATGATCCGACTTAAGAGTTGATCTCTGTCTCAAACTGGTAAGAGAACCAAAGGGTTTATCAGTTATGAAAATTGATAAAAATTGATTTCACATTATGAAAATTCTCCTGAATCTTTATGATGAGCGTGAAGAGCAAGCAGGCAGCTGGTAGTCATTTGGAACCTGGTGCCAGGCCCTGCCAGGATACTCTGAAGGAGTGACCTGCAATCAGTCGGTAGAGAAATGAAGGAATTAGAACCAGGCTCCTGATAAAGCACAATGTCACCAAAGTTGCAAAACTAAGTACGTCTCATCTGTGCTGAGAAATTACCAGGATACACTGGATATGTATTTAGTCTAGGAATCTGTAGTTCACATGAAAAAAGAACATGGAAAGGGCTATTATTAGCCTTTAGGAAGAAAGTTTCAGGGTTATCTCGGTGGTTGCCGCTTATTTTGATTCTTATTGTTTTTAGGCAGGTGTCTGGCCCCTTCTTGCCAGGCTGGCTGGCATTTTGTCTTATTCTTTTTAATTGGGAAACACATTTGAACATCTGCAAGTCATTTGTAACCAAGCGATCAACATCAGGTCTCCATGTATCTCCTGCCATTCTTTACCACGACAAATACATTGATTTACCGTGACAAACTTCCAAAAAGTTTCTCCCTTTGGCAGTGATTTACAACAAGTTCTACTAACAAAATGCATTCTTACTGCTCTCAGCTTGAGAGGGGGGAGAAAAAGTTCTTCTCCATTTTGCTGTCCCATAGAGTATGGCTCAAGTAGGGACCCAAAGAGTTATTTTAACAGGAATAAGCAGTAATGATTTGCCTAATAAGAGAAATCACTTTTCAATGGTCTTCAGTTTATGGTTTATTATGTTGTTACTTATGTTTTTCACTACTTTGTAAAAAAGCACAAAACTTTGGTTTTTTTCATTCTAATAACTTACACAATTTCTCTTTAGTGTGTGTCTAGCCAACTTTGTGGTTTTGGACCGAAAATAAATCAAGTCAGGTAAAATGTTAGAAACAAGATGCCTCTTTCAAAACAGCCCATTGGGAAGAGCAAACACGGAGGCTGAAGCTCTCATCACACAGGGCAATTTTCTTTGAAGCATCTCTCTTCACACAACCTGTATCCAAGTGTGTCATGCTTTTCAATGTAGTTCTAGAGTTAAAGGTCACAGCAGATGAGAAAAAAAAGTAAATGGAAAATACACACTACTATATATAAAATAGATAACTAATAAGGACCTACTGTATAGCACAGGGAACCCTACTCAATACTCTGTAATGACCTGTACAGGAAAAGAATATAAAAAAGAGTGGATATATGTATATGTATAACTGATTCACTTTGCTGTACACCTGAAACTAACACAATATTGTAAATCAACTATACTCAAAAAAAATTTTTTTAATAAATTAAAAAAAAAAGGTAACAGAGAAGGAAAACACTGACAAGTAAATAATTATAGCTGAAGCTGAGCCAGAAAGACAGGAACTGTGAAGTTCTTTGCAAGGGAGTGAACCAAGAAGGTTCAAGTATTGGAGGTGATATGTCTTTTTATACAGGGTCTTGAAAAGGTCAAGCATTAAGCGATGAGAGAAACAAAAAGGGGATTAAAGAAAACACTTAAATCCAAGATGAAGTTTGGGCAAAGTAAATCAATGGCCAATGTCTGGAATAATGAGAAGGACTCATTAAACTCTGAATGCGAGGAGGGAGGGGACCCCGTGCTGGGGTGGGATGGCAAGGCATCCAAGCTGAGACACGGGAACCAGGTGGTCCAAGCCTAGAGGCAACAGGAAGCTGGGGATCTACATGTGGGTTTAGATGGGAATGTAAACCCAGAGGCCCAAGTCCTTAGTCATATTAGCACCTCTGATATGCCCCCAAAGACTTTATTTTTTGCTAAATGATTTCATCTATTGCTTGCAGGGCCTCTAAAGTGGATTAATGTTCTTACCTGCCTCCATCTTCCTTTCCCATTTGGCTTTAAGTAAAGAGAAAGGCAGGACAGTAAAAAGGGGGTCCCAAGTCCAGATCATGAATATTCTTTGAAGCCTCCCATAAAAAAGAACATATTTAGGATAACTAGCCTGCTTAATCTCTCGAATCTTTGACTATACTATAACTGAATTTGCCATGTGTTGAAAGGATGTGATTAATATCTCACCTCAATTTCCTGGTTATCCTAACTACAAATAAACAGAGTCACACTGCTGATATTAACTTTAGAGATCTTTCTTGGAGGACGGTAAGTATACGATTTTCAAGTGCCCTGAACTAAACTGGAGCTTTGCAAATACTTATGATGAGAAATTGTCATTT
Organism: Neophocaena asiaeorientalis asiaeorientalis; assembly: GCF_003031525.2. Lineage (NCBI taxonomy): Eukaryota > Metazoa > Chordata > Mammalia > Artiodactyla > Phocoenidae > Neophocaena > Neophocaena asiaeorientalis. The sequence goes on along the minus strand of NW_020172293.1, from coordinate 8,375,147 downwards.
TTAATTGCTCCAAGCATATGATGGCAAAAAACTAATCACGTGCATGTAAGGCCCAAATTTCATGCATTAAATTATAAAAATATTTTCTCCCTCTCTGTCTCACTATATCAATATCTTTATCTACGTATATATAATTAAACCAAACTTTATTTTTCCAGTTGATCGGACCACACCAATAGTATTAGAAAAAATTCCAGCCAAGAAATAGTCAGTCACAGCATTTTTGTTAATAATTCTAAATGTTCTTACTCAAGGGAGGAAAGAATGCTTTCCAGCCATAAATCTTTCTACTGTACAGTGAAGCTGCAATTGTTCCTTCTGTCATGATAGTACCAAATGCAAGGAGGAGTCTGATTTCATCCATCTTGACAAAATAAAGGTGCTATTTCTACTTTTCTATTTTTTTCAGTTGGTCAGAGCTATCTGTAGGGGTGTGAAAAAATCATATAGAGGCGCCATGATTTCTAATGGTCTCACCTACTATTGAAAAATGTGTGGACCACCCCCAAGCTCTTAGAACCGAGTGAACAAGGGCTCTTTGGATATGTCACTGACATTTATTGCTTGTCTGTGGTTTCTAAAAGAGAGAAAGTGTGAGGATTAGAGAAGATTTGTAAACTATATATTACAGGAATCCATTTGGAGTCTCTTATCTAAATGCTAGAACTAATGCAACGTTTTTCTATGGGTCAGATTTTTATAGCATTAAACATTATACATGAAGAATTATTCTGACCATCTCTGATTTCTCAGTTCATTTCCAGTTTCTCTGTTTAGGTACAAGGAAAGATAGCAGATGGTGTTCACATGTAGTGTGTGAAAATTTCTGCAACCAAACCAGTCAAGAATCACCTTCTGTCAGTTCCATCAAAAGGTCATTAACCGAATTTCATTCTTACCTGAGCCAGGATTTGCTTATCTTTGCTTATGATTCTGGCCAAACTGAAACCTCGATTGTGCTACCCAGGCTCATCAGAGGTCAAAGCTAAATTCCAATTCTTGCCCACTGGTTGTTGATTGAATAATTAGGCACAAATTCACCCCTGCCAAGGTGCCGGGGACGAAGAGGAGAAGAGAGCATAAGAGGAAAAGTAGAAGAGGAAATGGTTATGAAACTTCCTTTCAACTTTAAGTCATTGACACCTGGTTCTGGAAGAAATCTTGAGGAAATGATGTGAACGTTCCTTTGTAGTAAGAGGTAGTGATAGGTTTCATCAGGGCTGCCCATGGGTGGGGAGACCAGTTGCCTGGGGATGGCTTTCCACCTTCTCCTCCCCTGATCAATTCCTCTCATCTCAAAACTCAGCAGGACCTCAGACTTGTGTGCTCTTATAGCACTTTGTATCACTTTCAGGTTTCAATTCCTATCACATGTAAACAGTTGACTATGAGAGGGCCTGTCTGCCCTATAAAACTGTAAGCTCACTGCGTAGGGAGCATGCTTTGTTCAAAGCCAGGTTTCCTGCAGTAAAAAGCACAGAACTCTGCACGTGCTAAATGCAAAAGAAAAGAAGGAAAAAATTCCCCATTCAGTAAGAATGGGGAAAACAGAGATTTAAGTTGAAAAAATGTTTTCAAATAATCTTAAGAATAATAGTAATCAATGAGAACATCTTTTTACCAAGATCTCCAAATTTAGTACAAGAGGCAGGCACCAAAATCACAGCACCTCTGTCCGTGTTTCTTTAAAGCCAGTTAGTTATGAGTATTTTCTTTGCAACATTACACATTTCCTCCCTCTTCACACATGGATTCTTTAAAAAAGCTTTTTATTTTGATATAATTTGTGACTTAATGAAAAGTGGCAAATATAGTCCAAAGACCCTCTATACGCCCTTTACCAAGAATATCACTTATTGCCCACATTTTACCCTATTTGCTTTATCATTTGTGACCCCCACCCCGTTCCGTCTCTCAGGAGGGATCTTCTGAGAGTGAAGGACAGACACGTCACGGCGAGTCCTAAATATGTCGGCGTATGTTTTCTAAGGACAAGTAAAGTCTCTTAAGTGTGCCCTCCTTGTACACAGCACAGTTATCCAAACTAGGAAATATAACATTGGTGTAATCATACTATTGGATCCACCGTCCATATACAAATTATATCAATTGACCTGATAATGTCTACCTTTTTCTCTGTCCTGGATCCAACTCAGAGTAGTGAATTCCACTTAGCTGTCATGTCTCTTTAGTCTCCTTTTTCTGGAACCATCCCTCACTCTGTCTTTGTTTTCATGACCTTGCCATTTTCGAAGAGTACAGGCCAGTTATTCTGTAAATCACCTCTCAGTGTATGTTTATGTAATGTTTCCTTATGAATAGGTTCAAGCTATGAATTTTTGGTGGTAATACTACAAAAGTGAAGTTGTCTCCTTCTTAGTGCATCATATGAAGAGACACGTGATGTCCATGGTCCCATGCTTGGTGATGTTAACTTGGATTACTTGGTCATGGTGATGGCTGCCAGGTTTCTCCTGTAGCTTCTTAGAGGTCTTAATCACATAATGTAAAATTTTAAGTTGTAGCCAAGGGAGTCAACAATTATGAAGGATAGCTGGAAAGATAAGTGAGTCACTTCACCCTTGTAGATGCTCTAAAGTTAACACTCTAAGACATCCCTAAGAAAGCCACGTACCTGGGCCAAAATAGGCTGGGTGTGTATAGAATTGCTTCACCTGATCCCATTTGGTTTTGTGTCACTGGGCTCTTTACTATAATAAAGAATTTGTCTGGTCTTTATCCTGGGTTCCTGACACCCTTGGAATTTCTCAAGGGATAGGAGTGTCTTTGTTATTCATGACTCCCTTGGTTCCCTGAGTTCATGCTAATGAGGTGTTTCAGGGTGAGGACCAACCATGTGATGAGAGACAGTTGGGGTTTTGGGTAGCCTGACCTCCAGGGAGGGAAGTGGGGATAGAGATTGAGTTCCATGCCTATGTAATGAAATCTTAATTAAAACTCTGGACCTTACTGAGCTTCCTAGTTGGTGATACATCAATGTACCAGGAGGGTAATGCACCCAGTTCCACAAGGAGAGGGCACGGAAGCTCTGTGATCAAGGTCCTCTCAGATCTTTTCCCGTGAGCATCTTCATTTAGCTGGTCCTGATGTGTATTCTTTATAACAAAACGGTAGAGCTTTTCTGACTCCTGAGTGCTATCCTAGTGAATTATTTCCTAGGTCATGGAAATCCCCTGGATCTGGAGCCAGTTGGACAAAAGTGCAGGTGGCTTGGGGATACTGCTGCAGGCTGGCACCTGAAGTGAGGGCAGTCATCTGTGCACTGTGCCTTTACTTGTGGGTCTGTGCTAACTCCTGGTGGTTGTTGCCAGAAATGAATCACAATATAGAAGTTGGTGTTAGAAGAGGCTCTTATAGAAGGACTTTACATAAGTTGATAATGATACTTGAATTTGACAACAAAGTTTCAGTTAGGAATGTACACATATGTGTACATAAAACGAATTATGCACATACAAGTAAATATGGATGACAATTTTAATCCACCAATGAAAGTTTAAATAAAAAACCAAAGTTGAAACTTTACATGAAAAAAATTAAATTATTACATAATGGTTCCATTTCTCTTTAATTCTTTAGTACAAATACTGATCCAAGGTCACAATAAAAAATTCTGATCTTCCATGTTTACTTTTTAATGAACTTCCAAACATTTACTTAAATAAAATTTACAGTTGGTATTGCTATTTTATTTGAGGAAAATGCTAAGTGTTTGGTAGGAATTGTTCTAAGGAGTTTGATGTGCAAGTTTATTCAACCATGGTTTTCTTCAGCCAGACTGTACTCATGGCATGCTAGGTAATAATGTGAGTCCTACCATCTGAGAAAGGTTCTCTGTGGAGGAATGAAGTGAGCCCTTCCACACAGGATTTTCTTCTTTTAGGTAAATATATGAGTATTTACAAATTGTTCAAAGATTTCTAGGGAAGGAAGGAACTCAAGAGGTCGAAAGTTTGTTGCCATATCTTAGGTAAGGATTATACTCAGATCATCTCAGGAAGATCTCAGCTTACCGTTATAATAAAAAGTGTAGTGCAATCTAGAATTACTCACCATCCCTCTGTTGCTCAGCTCTTGTGGCTGACCAGGTAAACAAGAACTGGATTCCTTCTTCAGACTTCTCTCTGGCCAAAGGCAGCAACAGGCAGGGACACAGCAGGACTCAGCCTTGACTAGTCACTGTTCAGGGGAGAGATTCTCTTGAACACATCCTTTCCATAGGGAGGTATTTGCTGAGACCATCCAGGGGGTTCTAGAGCTGAGGCAGTGTGGGGCAGTATCTGATTTTATAATCTGAGTTCCACCTCTCCTCATGAACATACTGGGCTTTGCCTGCTGACCTGGATATGCTTGGTGAACTGGTCAAGTAATGAACTGAACATCCTTGACCTGCTATTTGTGAAAACTGAGTGGTGGTCTGGAATAGAGAGAGATTTTTCTAGCTATTTTGTGGGGGAAGGGAAAGAGAACGTATTGAATACCTACTCTGTGCCAGGAATAGTCATCTCATTTAATTCTTAACCCAAGCTCGTGAAGTAGATTTCTTCATTTCCTTCATTCATCCCTTTATGAAAGTGTTTAGTGAGTACCTACTACGTGCTGGCATTGTGCAAAGTGCTGGAACTCAGTGTTCCTTGTCTTCTCAGACCTTTTAATTTTGTGTATTTCATATGACTTGACTTGTGACTTGAATCAAATTTTAATTAACTTGGTGATTAGAATATTTTTGTGATAATATATAGGAAGATTATTAATAAAATGTGTAGCAAGTAGGGTGGAAGGAAGAAGAGTAGATGATCTGTTTTCCCTACATTTCTACATGATAAAGGAAAGGAATGTGAAAAAAAAAACAAAAGCCAACTTCTCTGATTTATTTATTTATTTTTATTTATTTTTTGGCTGTGTCGGGTCTTCATTGCTGTGCGCGGGCTTTCTCTAGTTGTGGTGAGCGGGGGCTACTCTTCGTTGCAGTGTGTGGGCTTCTCATTGTGGTGGCTTCTCTTGTTGCGGAGCACGGGCTCTAGGCACATGGGCTCCAGTAGTTGTGGTGCACAGGCTCAGTAGTTGTGGCTCACGGGCTTACTTGCTCCGTGGTATGTGGGATCTTCCCGGACCAGGGCTCGAACCCGTGTCTCCTGCATTGGCAGGTGGATTCTTAACCACTGTGACACCAGGGAAGCCCTGATTTATTTATTTTATTTTTAAAATTTTACTCAATTTTTGAGATGAAATAGATTTCACATACATAGCAACTTCTCTGATTTTTTTAACTGCTCACTGTGGGCCCTGCAGTCACCTCTGTTACCTGATAATACTTGGCTTCTGAGATTTTCCCTTACTCATACTCCAAGGAACTTTATTTCAGGATCAGCCTATCTGTTTCACAGGACTGATCTCCTTCCAGACTTCAGATGGGGAATGTCAGCCTGCCTGTCAACATCCCTAACGTTTAAATTCCTGAGATACCAGAGATACTCAGAGAAAACAGTCAGGAGTCGGCTGTGTGCACACATTACTCTCCCAGACGCCATTGGGAAGAGCCGAGGAGAGGTCTTCTCAACCATTTTTTAATAGCAAAATAGGCCAATAAAAAGATTCTACAAACCACGAACCATTTGCTTGCTTAAGAGTTTAGTGGGCATATATAAAACAGAAAGAAGTAAGGTTGATAATTTACTTGATAATTTCTTATTGATAATTTTGATAATTGATCAAAAATTGATCAAATATTGATAGAAATATTCATTTGACTGTTTTTCAATCCAAAAGCTTAAGGAAGACATCCCTGTGGTCACAGATGGCAGGGACCGACCAGGCATTCTGGGCTTCTTCATCAAAACGACACCAAATTGACTCCTAGGACAAAGGCCACATTGGCCCAAGTTGGGGTGTTTTGAGATGGCCTAAGTGTGACACTCTCCAAAGAGGCATCTCTGCAGAAGTGCGTCCTTCAGCCCAGCTGACAAGGCAGCCAGCACATGAGCATGAGTTTCATGTCAAATAATCCTCTCTATCATTATGTTTGAACGTATGAACTTGCCCTGTGATTTCACATGCCTGAGCGCCCCACAGCTGACTCAGAAGAAATTCTTGAGGTTGTTTGCTATGTCAGGAGGAATCATCCCCATTCTGTCCAGCAAACAGGGACCAATGCTTTGATCTGATTACAGAACTTGCTGTAATTGGTGGAGTGCTAAAATTAAGCCTGACAACAGCCTACAGGGGCAGAAGGATTTGTCCCATGGACCAAGGGGCTTCCCAGAGACACACAGGAAACCAGTGAGGCTGAACTTGGGCAAAGATGCCATTTCAGAACAGATATGAGAAATGTGCAGGATGAGCTTGTGAAGGATGGGTGGGGGGGGATGGTGGTGATCTGAGCATGCCATATTATGAAAAGGCTCGGAGGGGAGGGAGATGTTTTCCCAGGAGATGGAGATCTGAAGAGATTGCTGAAGAGATACTGTATTTGTCACAGCGAGAAAAATCAGTATGTTGGCATTTGGACTCCAGTGACAGGGATGAAAATGAGATTCTGTGAAAGATGTATCAGAGTCAATAGGCAGGGCTTGGCTGTGGCAGGAGGGATGAAACAACCAAATGGAGACAAGTTGCTGCAGAAAGTGAGATGGACATAATTGTCTCAAACCGAGGTTGTGCCCGTGTGGGGGACACGGGGTGCTCAGCAGAAAGTGGGGTGAGCTCTGAGCAGGTGGGGCCTCCTGGTGAGAACGCTGGGGGACAGTTGGATGATTACTGCCCAGAGGGAGACAGTGACTTTGGGGTGTGTATGGCCATTGGAGCCCGCACCAGGCTCGATTTTTGTTTTATACCTTTACATAGCTCAGTGTGACCTCCTTACTCTGTACAGCTATTACATGTGACTCAGACGAACCATGGGTGAGAAGGTTTGTACTTGTGCCATATTTCAGTAGAGCTCTATTAACTAAAAATAGAGTGTGAGCCAGCCGTGGTTTACCTGAGGCCAGCCCGTGTGTGACTCCTGGATTCCTATTTATCAACAGGCTGTGACTCGGTGCATCTCAAGCAACTCGGATCCGTTCTTACTGGTGTGTCAGCCCAAGAATGCCCATCTCACACAGGGCCATTGGTAAGTGCTGAATCATGGTAATACCAATCATTCTTCCACCCCCAAGGCAAGTCCACAGAACTCCAAAAGCGTCCAGTCGTTGCACACAAGGCTCTAACGAGGTAGGAGCAGGCAGGAGCTAGTTCCCTCTGTTCTCTGGAGGGGTGAAGACATGGGTTCAGTGAATCACCGGGAGTCAGATGGGAATGACATCTCTCCATCTCACCTATCACAAAAACTGGATTTTCTCAGCCCTGATCTTATTTTCTGTATGAATAATGTGCCCTGAAATCTGTATTCTGAGACCACTGCTCCATCCAATCTCAGGGAGCTTCTAACCGGCACTAAATGGAAATAGAACCTCTTTCAGGGGCAGAAAGATCACTTCTTAGTGGAAAATAAATCCTTAATGGGAAACACAGCCTGCGGCTGCTGGGGGTCTGAGGAATACAAGGTTTCTGGGGGATTCTTGAATTAGTTCACACACACGTGTACACACACACACACACACACACACACACACACAATCTTTCTCCAAAACCGTTAAAAAGTTCATACAGAGCTATAAGAGCTGACAGTCATGTGGAGAGCCCTGGGATCTGATTTCATGAGCTACCTTCAAGATCATTTGAGAGTCAATTTTAAAAAAACCCTGCCGTACGACAGGGGACATCCTTGGAGCAAGGAGAGAAAAATGGAAAGCTCATCACCAGACAGACACGTGAATGTGGAATTTTAGAAAAAGTGGCCAAGTGCCAGTACTTAAAAGAACAAATGATGCCTTTTAGGCCACGGAAGCCTGGGGCAAAGCTAATGGTTTAGGGAAAGGTCACCTTGCCAGTAACGGCTGTGGTCAAAACTGGGTTCAGTTTAGCAAAAGACAAGATCATTAGCCCCAAACCTCTTTAGAAAATAGTACTACCTGATTATAAAGGAAGAGGATATTTTTATTATTTTAAATTAGTTTTCAGATACTGTTCAGGCCTCTCTCTTCAAATAGCTTCCTTTCAGCTTTCCCAGCTCCTGCCCTATCTATAATTCTATGTGAACAACAGGTGCTGAGACCTGTATTAAGTGACTCCATGCTTGGCTCATCTCAGAAGGCCTGTCATAGACATTTGGGGCAAAACTACTTCTTTGAGGTGTCAGTAGCTCATTTTTCTAGGAAAATAGATCCATAGTTAAAAAAAACCCATCTCCTAATACAGCTGATATTTCCAGTCCCCATTTGCTCTCTGGGGAGAAGACCTCTTATTGATTATTGCAAAAATATGCCAGAGATAACAGAAATCCTGCCTGTATTTAGTTCCCAGAGAGAAACCTTAAAGCTATTCATAAGTTTTTGTGTGTTTTGGGTCCTTTTTGTTGTTGTTTTAGGCTATTTATGACCAACAGGGATTCCATCACCTATAAGCTCACCATGTAAGAGCTCTTTGCTGTAAAATGCCAAACAAGTGGAAGAAAAGTGAAAACTTAGATCTTCTAGGAGTTTTCCACACCTTTACTTGGCATATAATAGCACAGATGTGGGCCATTTGCATTATCTTCTGATTTTATACCTCTGTCCCTGCCCACCACTGGAATAGATGCTCTCCTGTGGAAAGGCAGGGCTGTAAAACCCCCGAGAGATGACTTGGTCCAGATGTGTCATGAGTCACTCAGATCTCAAGAGGGTAAGGACACACCTGCCTGGGTTTAAGACAACTCAGTCTTCCTGTACCTGGGTGTCTCTGTCCGTAAAACAGGGATAATATCAGTACCTACCTCCTGTGACTGTTGTTGGGAGAGTTCAACAGGCTTTTTAACAAGTGCACAGATGTGCGGGACCTAGTTCGCTGCTATCACCGTCATCACTTTAACTACAATTATTGTCTCACTTAACTACCGATTTATATTTAGGCATTTCTTTCGGTAATTTTCTGGAGCTCTGGAGTACCATTTTGGCCTACCGCTCCCTTTATTTTCCTTGGGAGTCTGTTGTGTAGAACATGAGTGCTGCGATGGAAATAAAATAGAACTTCAAAGCCTAAAAACGGCCGCTCGTTTGCTTAATATGTAGCATCAACTATTGACAAATAGTCAAAGTTCCCCTGCCTGGGTCAAACTTTGCTTTTCAGTATCATGAACGAGGGTTTCATTGATAAACTACGGCTAAGTCAGAAAGTGGGTATTTGCGTAAACACACTTGGCCCAACTCATATATGAAGATGGCTTCTAAGTGCCGGAAGGGCATCTGAATAAACTTTCTAGAGCAAGTGGACCACAGCCACTTCGAGTGCATCGGCATCCTCCTGTCTCAGTCCCCACGCAGGTGCTGCAGGGACCACAGTTCTTTCTTTCTTGGCCAAGAAACAGCTATAAAGAGAGTGGATTAGAAAGGCCCAAGTCTTTTTTTTTTTTTAAACATCTTTATTGGAGTATAATTGCTTTACAATGTGGTATTAGTTTTTCTAGGTCCTTCCAGCTCACTACAAATAACTCAATTTCTTTTTGTTTTATGGCTGAATAATATTCCATTGTATATAGGCGCCACATCTTCTTTATCCATTCATCTGTCGATGGACACTTAGGTTGCTTCCATGTCCTTAGCATTGAGATGGAGATCTCTGGGAGACCGTTCGCTGTTTGATGTTATGTGGAGCCGGGAGGTCTCCGGTGGACCAATGTCCTGATCTTGGCTATCCCATCTCAGAGGCACAGGCCTGACACCTGGCCAGAGCACCAAGACCCTGTCAGCCACATGGCTGCTACTGTCGGAGGGTCTCCTGCAGAGGTGGGTGGTGGCTGTGGCTTACGGCAGGGCTCTTTCAGATTCCACATATAAGTGATATCATATGATATTTGCCTTTCTCTCCCTGACTTACTTCACTTAGTATGATAATCTCTAGGTCCATCCATGTTGCTGTAAATGGCATTGTTTCTTTCTCTATTATGGCTGAGTCCCTGGGCTGATTTAGAAGGGAACATGGTAGTGAGAAGGTCAGAATGTGCCCTTTCTGCTCTGGCAAGACAAAGATGTTTGCATGAGTGGCGCTGCTAAAAGCAGGCTCCTCTACTGGCCTGTTTATCTTCACGGGTCACGTTTGAGGAATTCTTTCTATCCCAAGTCTCCTGATAGGGAAAGTGAATTCCAAACCCGAGGCCAATACTTTGAAAGGTTATGGGAAAAATAAATACTTTAGTGTCTGCAAATAATCCTTTCTTGCTACAAGAAAAATATATCTATTAATAAAATAAAAATTGTTGTGCAAATATTTCTTCAAAGAGAGGCAATAAAAATGACAAGGTGCTTTACACGAAGGCCTCCAGCCCATGGTAAATGTCCTGAGTTGCTACAAATGCTGTATTAAGCCCAGAGTAAAGTGCTCGTCGGACATGAGATTATCAGTCGTGGGCTCGGGGAAGAAGGGTTCGAGCAGAGGGGTTCCCAGCTCGTAGAAAAGCCAAGCCAGAGATGGGCCTTCTCAGTGCATTTGCCTGACTCCTAACTCCTTTGCTTCCAGAAGGTCTGAGTGAGAAGGGAATGGAAAGAAATGACTGGAGGGTCTAGGTCGCACGTGGTATATAAACAAAATTCAGGGTCGTCAGTACCTCTGGCAACTTTTTAGGCTCTAACAGCCAGAAAGCTTATTTTAAAATCTATAACTGGGAAAATATGAAATGTTAAATATCTACTCTTCATTTTATTTCTTTTTCCTTTACCCTTCTCCCTCCTTCAGGTAGAGGGATATTTGAAACTGCTAAATATTTCAAAGGTAGTATTAAGGGATTAATAAACTGGAATTTTAAATTCCATAGGTGTAGAAGTATCTTTAGATACTTCTAAGCCTTTAGAAAGGCTTCGGCTAGTTTGAGATACTTGGGGTTTGCACTTTTTAAAATAATACAATTAGGAAGTCCAGTAAATGTCTTCAGGAGATGTGGAATGATAAAAACAAATCTTCATCTGTAAAACTAAAATTTTTGAAATACATATTTATTTTCTAACTGTAATATGTGTGGATTGTAGAAGTGGAAAATAAGAAGAATATGAAGAAGAACCTTTTAATAGAACTATTGGTAATCCTGCCACCTTTAATTCTTTTGGGAATCTGGCATCATATTAAATATAAAGTTACGTGCCCACTCCTTTCCACGTAACATTTTTTATCTTGAGCATTTTCCGTAACATTAGCTGTATATCAGAAATGCGGTTTTTGAAGACCGAACAGATTACTATCTCATAGATATCCCCAAATTAATATTACCTCACTGTATGCCATTTAGTTTCCAATTCTAGTTATTATAAAGGTTTACCTCAGTGAACAATTGTGTATGTGCTTGTGTGTAAATAGCTGGATAAATAGATCATTTTCTTAGAATAATGTCTAGGAGAAGAATGACTAGGTCAAAGATTATGAGCATCTTTGCAGTCCAAGTTTGGATCCCAGGTCAGTTTTTCAAAGTCATCCGTGCCAGGAGTTACTGATTTGAGGCCAGTTTCCTTTGGCGAGGGGTGGTCCATCACAATGAGCAGTTCCAATTTATGATGGGGATCATCCCCTTTGGCAGACGCAAGCCTCTGTCAGCTCGGCAGCAGTGGGTTCCATCCAGGCCTGATTTTACCTCCACCTGCCCAGAGTTCATTTTGGACCCTGGAGGAAGGCCCGTCCATCCACAGTGAGCTCATCATGGGCAGGGGAAACAATGTTGGCCATTGAGATGCTGGCCGGAGATATAAACTTTGTGCAGGTGCTACATCTCTCCTTCAGTTCACCAGCTGCCCCTGGAGAGCCACATGAACTGCTTACCCCTCAAACGCCCTTCCTTATCCATATGAGGGAGAAGGATAACGAAAGTCTACTAGATGAAGCGATTTCTCTTTAGAAAAATAAGAACTAACGTGGGAAGGGCATCTGTGGAAGGTGCTGTATTCTATTTTTGGCAAAATGTGAGCATCTATGGATACATTGCTTTGTCTATAGCACATTCAGATTTTACCACCTGTGAATTCAGTTGAGTCGGTACCTAGGTACTGATTTGGGTAATATGCTCATTTATAAAGTTGGTGCCTGTGATTTATCCTTACGACAAAGGGGAGTTGGTTTTCTTTGGATTTTCAAAGTTAAAAACATGGTTATCTTACTTTAGGGTAGTTTAAAGTTTAAAGGAGGGCAGTGACCCAGGGTCATCGGTCACTTTGTGCAAACATCTGTTTTCCTCTGCATCACAAAGAAACGTAGCCTCCCTGTTTTCAATTATTACACTATTCTTGGGGCTTCAGGGAGCCCCCGTTCTAGCCACTGTTCATTCCCCAGGCTGCCCTCAAACAGCAGCTCTGAAATGGCAGCCAGTGTGGAAGCCAGGTTTATCAGGCCACAGGGACAATGAAAAGGACGTGTGGGAGTGAAGCAGTTGGCAACGTCCATGTAAAGAACATTCAGGTGTTTAATAACTACGATTGCACTCGGAACCCCCATGGGAGGCATCCACACCGTCCAGACATCACTGTTTTGCCTCAGCACGTCAGTCTCTCTGTGGTTTGGGCTGGAAGGTTATGGGTTTTTGGATGTGCGCTCTGTGAAAGGAGACATGGACAGTGCCTCCTTCATCTCCATCCTCAGAGGCCAGCACTTGGCCGAGCCCACACTGTGGCTAGGAATCCATGGGAAAGGGCCTTAACATAACAGATATTTCCTATAGCATTTAGATTTGTACTAGGGAAAAAAAACTGGGAAGAGGTGCCTCTGCCGATCCTGTGTTCCCTCTAGTGAGGACGTGTATTAACATTAAAGCAAAAGTATTTTATAAAAAAATATTTGCATTCCAGGAGAACTTCCTGTAGGACATCACATAGAATCCTCTTACTCATTGTCATTGAATCAAGGAGTTGCTATGGACCTTGAGAGATCTTCTCTCTGACCTGATGCCTTTCAGTAAGTGAATGACCAAGTCACCCAGAACAGACCAGGCTTATACTTTGTTCCTAGCAAGTATTGGCGAGTATGGGAGGAAATGTGTTCTCCCTGGACACTGCTGCCTATAAGTTGGTACTTTCAGCATTGTCTGTAATCGAAAAAATTAAAAACAGCTTAAATGTTGACAGTAAAGGAGTAAACTCTTCAGATCCTTTTCATGGAATACTTTGTAAAAGGTGGATCAATATATACTGACATGGAAAGATAAGCAAGATGAATATTTCTGAAATGAAAAATATAGAATAATATGTATAGTAGGATAGTATCTGTCATATATAAATAGAATGCTCCCCACTAGATACATGTACTGGGGGTGGGTGTGTGTGTGAATGTAAGTGAAAGATCTGGAAGAGTACAGAGAAAATTAATGTGTGGCACACATTTTGAAACAGAAATTAGGTGTGGGGGGAGAAGCGTGGTCTAGGGGAACCTCAGCTTTATTTGTAATGTTTAAATTTTGGATAACTAGTGTTTATTGCTTGTATAGTTCATTTATTTATTACTTTTAATTTACTTTTGATATTACACTATTACTTCATTATAGGATTTACATATTTATTATTGTATATATTTTTTAATAAGGTAGAAGAAAATCTCTTGAGAGCAAGGTAGACAGCAAGCGCTCACTACGTACGTGTTGTCATAGAGATCGCCAAATGCGGTACATCATTTCAGCATGTTGCATCCGGGATCGCAGACCTTCTTCCTTTGTCAAGTTGAAATCTTTCCCATTTTAGCTTGAACTGATGCTTATTTTTCCGGGTTTGCCCTCCTGTTGGGCATTTTGAAAATTCAGAGAACGCGATCAGCATTTCCTGCCTGTGGGCAACCCTCCGACAGGCCTGCCTTCAACTTAAGCCAGCTTTGCCTTCTCCCTGGAGGGCAGAGAGTTCTCATCTCTGCTCGCACAGCTACTGGAGGGCGGTTGTGTTCACCGGCTGTGCTCACTTGAATGTGAACGCGGGGGCCTGTGCAGTGTTAGCCTCGGGACTCCTGGTCTGTCCACATCTTATCAGTGGCACACAGGAATGGTCCCTGTTGGCTGAGAGGAAAACATTAAGATTTATTTTTCTTTTTGAAGGTGATTGACCCCAGGAAAGAGTGCCCAGTACAGAATGTGAGCTGTCAAACTATCCTGG
>NW_020172293.1:8304747-8360894 GCF_003031525.2 Neophocaena asiaeorientalis asiaeorientalis | reverse complement strand
TCGTCGCATATCAATACATATGCGCAAATTTAGAGGTTTAACAACTCAAGCCAAACATACTTATCTACCCACAGTGGGGAAAAATGTTCACAGTAGATTATGTGAACTGTCGATCCAAGTTCTTTTTAACACATGAAAACAGCTGTCTTAGTTTTCTCGCAAGTCAGCAGCCTGTAGATTTCTATTACCTGAGTCAAATTTAACACAATTTTTTTTTTTTAAGTGATGAGCTTTATGATGAGAGACAAATAGAAAATTCCATCTTTGGTTGGTGGCAGGAAGGTGAGGGCAGCAGGATGAATCTGTGGGAAACAGTACAACTATTCAGAGAAGGTGAGGTGCCTCAGTCTTTTATTTCACTCTTTGGCCCTGTTGGGTTCCTCACATCAAATAACGATATTAGTCTCACCCCCATCCCCGCCAATTGAACCCCAGAGTGATGTTAAAATGATAACCGGCACCGACAAGTTCTAGGAGCTTTCCCTTCTTTTGACAATTTCCGAATATTTAAAAAATGTCTCTCTTAGGTGGTTTCCATCTATACAGATTGATGAAAAGTATATGCTTTACAGAATACAGCACCAGAGGATGATGGAGGAGACAGGAGTTCTGACCTGCAGGATGGACTTCCAGCCCATCGTCCCCTCTACCAGCAGCAGCTCCTTGTGTCCCCCTGGGAGCTCCACCCCCCGAGTGCCTGGCTAGGTGTGGTTTCCTCTCTCCTATGGTGAGAACAGGGCCACCCACAGACTGGGGGGTCTGCCCTTGTTCCTTCTCTTTCAGGTCCCGACAGAGGGATTCCTGGATGGAATCAGCTCCCTCTCTCCTGTGCCTTCCTTCATCCCGAGGGAGTCTTGAGAAGACACACACCCACCTCTTCCCAAGTCAGGGTCATCTGAACACTGAAGACCTCCTTCTGCCGATGAGTTTTTCAGGGCCTTAGAGTTACTTACAAGTCAGATTCCTCCCCCTAGCAGTTGGAAATATCCCTGTTATTTTGTCTGTGTCTTTTAAGATACCACGTGATAAGCAGGTAGCCAACTGTAGGTTTGACGTGACGGAAACAGGCTATTAGGTCCAAACCCTGGACCTTGGCTCTGTGTGGGATGTCCTGTCCACAGAACAGCAAACCAGGAGGGATTTGTGGCCTCTCCTCCCCTCCCTGTGCTGGGCCACTGCTCTGGCCACACCTCCTCTGAGCTGTTTCAGTGGCCTCTGTCTAGGTTTCCAGGCTTCTCCTCTCTTGCTATGTGTCCCATGTCTTTCCCTGGCTCCCTTGTATTGCCTGCTGAACAGTATTAAAATTATTTTAATAAAACCTCATTTTAGTATACAGAGGCCCTTTACTACAATATGCTTGCTGCCTATTGTAGGCTAATTGTGTGCCCCCGTGAGATTCAAGTCCTATTTCTGATACCTGTGAATGTGACCTTATTTGGAAATAGGGTTTTTGCAGATGTAAATGGTTGAGGTGAGGTCATCCTGGAGAGTAGGGTGGGTCCCAAATTCAACATGACTAGTGGCCTCTTAGGAAGAGAAAAAGAGAGACAGGGACATTCACCCAGAGGGAGCAAAGCCACATGACTACAGAGACATGTGATGCAGCTACAAGCCAAAGGATGTCAGAGATTACAAGGAGCCACCAGGAGCTAAGAGACGAGCACGGACCTGGCTCTTCCTCAGAGCCTCCAGAATGAACCCATCCTGCCGACACCTTGATTTGGACTTCCGACTTCCAGAACCACGAAACAATAAATTGCTGTGGTTTTAAGTCACCCAGTTTGTAGTAATTTGTTAGAGCAGCCCTAGGAAACTAATGCCTCACCTCACCTGCCTCCCCAACCTGAACCCAGCAAAGCAAACACTCCACTGCTCTCTGCACACAGCAGCCTCTCCTCAGATACCTGTGTCTCACCAGGAGCTTTTTTATCTTCAGGTCTGGCCCTGGAGACCACAGAGAAGGTAAGCTCAGAAAAAAAGGCAGCCAGATTCTGTCCGACCATAATGACCTCTGACTGTGAGATGTCTACTCCCCAGGTGGAAAAACTTACCTGGTCAGATAAAAGACTTATAATACAAATGCAATACAATTTGAAGCGAATTATAAAATAGACCAGTGCAAATTAACTAGCATGATATCTGTATAGGCCTTCCCCAGAGAATTTGAATGTTTGTGGTCACTGTTGAATGCAGGGGAATCAGAGGGTATGGGTGTAATAAGACTGGGGGCCCCAGAGGAAATGTGTCCTCAGAGGAAGCCTGTCTCTGGTCAGGTTACCTAGGAGTGGGATCCCTGACACCCAGGCAGGAGGAAGCCCTCACAATAGGTAACTGCTCCCAGCTCTACCATGTGCGCTGGACCACGTCCATGGTCAAACATGGCTTCAACCTTTGTGGTCAGACTCTTCTAGCTGCAAGGGAGCTACAGGAAATTTGAATACATTTCCATTTCTTTTAGTTTCTTTCCTTTGCTCTCTTTATCCACAGATACTTTCCCTGACTTCATTAGTTCAAGAAAATGCTGTAAAGTTTAAGTCTTCCCCCCCTGCCACATTTGTAGTGCAAGTGGCACTGTGGATGTAACACAGAAGAACAAACCTGACTCCATACTGGATCTCTTCCTTTAGCGCTAACCTTTGGGCTCTGCTGCCTGTGCTTGGTCATGTGGGCTCTGCTCCTTTTGTGAAAGAATGTTGCCTATAGCCTGAAATATACAGGAAAGCCCATTCTCAAGGCTCTGACCTTTAAAGGTATAACACTTTTCCATTCATACAGAGATAAAAAGTTGCAGAGCAGAGAATAACAATCGTCTTGTTGGAGGTTTATAGAAACGCTGTGACCAGACCTACCTGGACAGCTGCAAGAGCAAGGATTCCACACCAAGAAGTTTGCAGCAACCAGCTACAGCCGCTCCCCTTTTAGTCTAAAAGAAGCCTGAATCCTAACAGGTAAGATGGTTCTTTGGGACACTACTCCACTATCTTCTTTGCTGGCTTTCTGAATAAAGTCACTATTCTTTGTGACTCTCAACTTATTGGCCTATTGTGTGGTGAGCAGTACAAGCTTGGACTTAGTAACAAGGAGTCATCCATAGACATACATAGATAGAAAGAGTTAGTACACAACTGGATGAATGAATGAGAGGATGGAAGTCTTTCACTAAATTAATATGCTGAAGCTTCTCAACCTGATGTTTTTCACAGGGTGAAAGAGCAGTGGGAGAAGATGCCTGGGTGGGTGGTGCACCCCCGGAGGCAGGCATGCCCTCTGGGATCTGAGGGGGACATCTCTCCCTTACAGGAAGAACAGCTGGTACTTCTTCCACTGCCTGGTTAAGAAGAAATTCTTTTCAGAAATCATGAAGGGTTTTGTCTTTATTAAGTTACGGATTTTTTTACGTTTGCATATTTCTGTTGTTTTCTTTTTTCTTTAACTCTAGGCTGTATCCATGGGATTTGTGTAACTAATTGGAAACAAAATTTCTGATATTCATTCAATCCAGTCAGCCTTTTCCCACATGCTTGCTTCTTCAGAGGGACTAGAACCTTCTCCAACTTGTGGACAGTACAAATTGCAGCTTCACTTCAGAATCAGAACTAAACATGGGTTCCAGTTGGCTCTGTCAGCCCCAGGCAAAACGGGGTACACTGCCTTCGCACCCACCCTCTTATGACTGCCTCTTAGCTATTTCTGAGCTACGTGGAAACAACTGCTTGCACGTGTACACACAGGCGTGCACACACATACACACAGAGGCATGCACAAATACCCACGCTTGTTTTCTATAGGGAAAATCATTTATTCCACTTCATGGAATGAGGAGTCTACCGGCACCACTGGCTCAGTCTGGAAGTGAAGGAGCTGAACCCCGTTTCAGCGCAAGGCAGTAGCCAAGGCTGCACAACTGAGCAGCCCAAGTATTTACCGTTGCGTTTGTTGTTGATTTGGAAAACAAACAAATGTGTATTGACGTAAAGCAACATAAAAATTCGATTCAGGCATACTGACTTTTTCACACTTAGGCATCAGAGAGTAGCTGAGAAATGAGAGATTCAACCAGTAATGGATGTGTGCCAGCCCCTGGTTGTAAAGCACATTTGAAGGCTTCTCGTCTCAAGTGTCTATCACTGTTTTTAGCACAAAACGCGTGCTCTGGTTGGTGCTTTGAATGTCTTAAGGGGAGTGGATGAGCACAAATGCTTGTGTTTCGGTACATTTTTTTTCCTCCTGAAGCCCTTTGCTCTATCAGGATACACACAGAGGGATCTCCACAAGAAATCCATCCCCACCACCTCTGGCTTCACCAGGCACCCAGCAGAGACAAGTGAACTACCTCCCCTGACCCAGGACAGCCCATAACTCAGGGTAAATTGGAAATGGTGGGAAGTCTGAGAAGCCACTGTTTTGGGGCCGATTTCCCAAATACAGATGCTGCTGCTTTTTGACAGATGAATTAGCCTGCGGACTCCCAATCTTTGGGTAACTGCCAACACTTTATCACCGGGGTTCTGCGATCCTCAAATCTCCTTGTCTTCTAAAAGCTTATACTTTAGACCCATGAGCTAGAATGTGAGGAGGATTAAAATTATTGTTATCTCTTGAGATAGTTTATAAAAACGTGAGTTTTCTGTTATATTCACTGTCATCCTCCCATCCTGGGACCACGTCAGGGTGGCCAGTAGCTGACTGCCATCGTTTTGTAGTGCAGGAAGAGCTGCCGTCCCATGAAAGTGGGTGTCGTTTGATACAGGTGCTTCTTTGTATGTATAGGAAACAGTATGGTCCCCAGATCACACGCAACTGTTATTTCATGCACTGAGTGAACGGAGTAATTATAGGTTCTGAAGAGACAGGGATTGTGGATTGAAGCCGCCTCAGTTTGGGCTTTCTTTTTGTGGAAGTGTTTTAATTATATCTTTAATGGCCTAGAATTCACAATAAACTGAAAAGGCAACACATTGATATTCTTTCTGGGGTTGTATTGGCTGACCGTATTTGTTTTGTAAAATGATACAAGGAAATGGTGAAAAGGCTATAACTACTTCAGAGGAGATGCTTATCTCCCTCTGAAACGGGCAGATTTCTAACATCAGGGTGAACCCTGATGTGTATGTAGCATTTTAGGTTGTTTTGGGGGAGGGGCGTAGCACCCTTTTGCAGTTTTCAGCATCTGAGAGGTGGATTTCTCACGTTGGTCTTCTAAGCTATAAAATAAACAAGACGGTTTGTACTGTTGGCATTTTCATAACGGGAAATAGTTGAAAAGCATTATCTTTTACCCAGACTTGAACTTTTAAAAATAAATTTAGACGTTTTTTAAAAGTTTAGAAGGATATCAGATTCCTCGAAAGGTTATAAACATGTTCCTTATTTCTTGAGCCATATAGAATGCATGATTAAATGAACTGAGAAAACATACAACAGCGCTTACAAAATTATTTTTATTGTGTTTGATGCATTAAAAAAGAAAGGATATTTTTAAATGGAGGCTGGTGATGACTTCCTTCTGGAGTCTCCTACGAGTGTGTTTATCAAATGCCGATCAACCAAGCAAATCTATGACTCAGTCATGTTAGTGCGGGAAAAAGTGGGTCAAAGCAATTACTTGGCCTTATATAGCTAAAAGGATTGGTTAAATGACCTAATTTTTTCACTCGCCGGTAGGTTTGGCATGATGCCCTGTAGCTATAGTCCACGTTAGTTTTGGAGGCAGAGTAGACCCAAGACTGAAAAGACTCTCTGATTAGCTCCTTTGCTTTCTATACGTTTAGTATTATTTTACTGCTTTTCTCTTTGTTGGGGACAATGGGATTCTCCCAAGCTCAGCAGGAACAACTTACTTCCTGACACTCTCCCATAGCCTCATCCATGCCAAGAGAACAGAGAAAAAAGTGAAAAAATTCCTCTTTATAGATTCATGGATTCTCTTTTTACTTGCTAGAATCATGTAACACCTACTAGGCTATCTCACTGGAGATTGAGTATTGGTTTATATAAAAGTGAAATTCAAGGGAGTATTATTATTCTGTTCAATTTTTAACACTGCGACATGGCACCCAGTTTGGTGACAATGTCCTGAGAGTCCTGATGTGACTCTTCTAGGCATCTAGTTGCATTATGAGGGGAACCCTCCTGGGGAAAGTCTCAGCCTAAGTAAGGTATGTATTGAGGCACGTGGAAGAACATTATTAAGGGCACTCTAACATCTGTGTCTCTAGTATCATTCGCCCGAAACTGCAAAGGCTCAAACAGCAGTCCTAGGAAGAGAAAGCTATAATAAAAACCTCAACGACACAGAAAAGAGCTGTTTTCCTAAGAGCCCTGTAACAAACGCTAGGGGCAGCAGCCTCATGGCCAGCCTGAGAGCACAGCACCAGTGTAGACAGGGGGCACACTCTCCCTTTAAGCCTGTGGCTGGGATGTGAAACAGCTCCAGCAAAGGGCCTTCGCCCCAGCACTGTAGCAGCACAGGTGTTTCTGGGCAGGTGCATTTTCATGGGCATTTCAGGCTCTGGTGCCATCTCAGAAGTACCACGGTTACACTGGAGCCTTTAGACACTGGTGGAAGGATCAGCCCACTGGCATCAACTGTGGCAACTTGTGTGTCTGTAGCAACTGGAAGCATCTCAGCAAGACGCCAGATTAAAGGACAATGGCAGGCACCACACCTTACCTGAGAGGACTCAATCACCCAGGAAATAACCTGCAGAGCCCCCTGGGAGGGAGCACGAGGGTTGGAGGAGCGGGCCTTTCTGCATTTGTGTGGTCAGAGGAGAGTGAGACGGAGAAATTCCACTTTGTCACAATGAGAGTGACCTTACTGCTGTTCTTAGGCTGGGGGCGGCGGTGTCACC
Organism: Neophocaena asiaeorientalis asiaeorientalis; assembly: GCF_003031525.2. Taxonomy (NCBI): domain Eukaryota; kingdom Metazoa; phylum Chordata; class Mammalia; order Artiodactyla; family Phocoenidae; genus Neophocaena; species Neophocaena asiaeorientalis. The sequence continues at coordinate 8,354,040 of NW_020172293.1, read as the reverse complement.
CAACGTGCGCCGTGTTTCAAAGGTTCAGCCTAAGCTGCTCGGAAAGGCTATGGATTTCTTGTATCCCAATCTGTTGGCAAGAATTACTTTTTGAAAATCCGAAGAGAAACTCTTTCAGTGCAGAGTTGCTGTCAAAACCGTGTTATCTTGTCAACCGGGGTGTCAATTAAACCGGGCTTGAAGAAGCATGTTTGTAGCTCCCAATCATGTATGATCTCTTGGAATTTCAGGCAGCAATCCTCCACATATAGTGCATGCAGCATTTCTGTCATAATGTGAGAATGGGAATCATATGCTCTGCCTTCCTGAGGGGGAGAAAAATATTCTCTAATGTTTTCCAGAAATGACACTGTTTTTCATTATCTGGTGCATTTCACGTCTGTCGTGCAGCTCAGTACCTTGGATTCGCATCACAGTGGTTGTTTCCAGGGGCTGCACAGGGGTACCCGCGTTTTCCTCTGCCACAAGTTTGACAAGTACGTATCCATTTCTCTTGAGAAAACAAGACTAAATTCTTCTTCCCTGTCTCTCCACCTTACCTTCTGCCACCTCATTTATGCCATGACAAGTGTGTTAGCTCCATCTTGAAAACATATCCCCAGAAATACAAAATTGACATCGAAATAATGGATGTGGTTAAGGTACCACGAGCATTTTCTTTGCCATAGTTTACTGTTAAGACATCAACTTAGTTCTTGAAGGGATTTTGCAAAAATATAATCTCACAGTACGTTTCAAGACAGAAGGGGGCCATATGGCCTATCCAAACCCATCCACCTGTCTGTCCAATGTTTATACCATGGAATTCTTTTCTTCCTTGTCCAGCTCTTTGAATACAGCCACAGTACATGTTTCATTGCTGCCTTCGGTAGACTTCTGCACAATAATTGTTCTCCGCGTAAGGTAGGTGGGAACCTTTTTTTTTCTTCCTAAAATCTGAAGGGGAAAAGGCTGACCATGACGCACTTGAATCTTATACTAGCAGGTGGGCAGTTAATTGGGAAATGAAAGCAACCTAATGCTAATTTGCAGGTGTTTTCAGATTTCGTGAGTAATTGCCATGGAAAAGGTAACTTGGGGGCAGGCTCAGTGGATCTGAACAACAGACATTTCTAAATATGGCTGTGGCATTTGTGACATATGTTCCTTGCCTAGAGGTGTAAGCAAAAGAGAAGCGTTGTTCCTAGCGGTAAACTTTGAATCAGAAGATGTAGGACGTTTTTCAAAGGAAAGGAAAAGCAAAGGGGGCTGCGGGTCTTCAGTGGAGTCAGACGTTCTCTCTGAGAGCTGCGTGCTATATCGCACTGTTGGCTTGATACAGGTGCTGTTGCCTGAGGCTGACTTTCTCTCCCCAAAGCCAAGAGAAAGCCTGTGCCTGCAATCCTGAGGGGAGAGTAGGCATTTTACCCTCTAGCAGCTTATGCAAGACCTATGACCATGGCTTGCACCTAACAGGCACTCAACAAACAGAAGGTCTGGTGGAAATATGGAAGGTGTGGGCTTCCAAGGCCGTCTTGAAGGGAGTGTCCAGACTGAGACGTTTGAAGGAACTAATGTTCTAACTCAGCGCTGGCGGCCATGATGAATGGCAAAGAACGTGTTCGTTTTTGAATTTCTTCTCCTGTACATCTCTGTCCTCCTTACTGTTGACTCTTCCACCCCAATTTTTTTTTGAAGTATCGTTTATTTATAATGTTGTATTAATTTCAGGTGTACAGCAAAGTGATTCAGTTATATGTATAAATATGCATATATATATTCTTTTTCAAATTATTTTCCCTTATAGATTATTACAAAATATTGAGTAGAGTTCCCTGTGCTACACAGTAGGTCCTTGTTGTTTATCTGTCTTATATATAGTAGTGTATGTATGTTAATCCCAACTCCTAATTTATCCCTCCCCTTTCACCTTTCCCCCTTGGTAACCGTAAGTTTGTTTTCTATGTCTATGGCTCTGTTTCTGTTTTATAAATAAGTTCGTTTGTATCAGTTTTTTTCAGATTCCTCATATAAGCGATATCATATGATATCTGTCTTTCTCAATCTGACTTACTTCTCTTAGTATGATAATCTCTAGGTCCATCCATGTTGCTGCAAATGGCAGTATTTCGTTTCTTTTTATGGCTGAGTAATATTCCATTGTATATATGTACCACATCTTTATCCATTCATCTGTCGATGGACACTTAGGTTGCTCCCATGTCTCGGCTACTGCTGCTATGAACATTGCTGTGGTGCATTTATCTTTGCAAATTAGAGTTTTCTCAGGGTGTGTGCCCAGGAGTGGGATTGCTGGATCATATGGTAGCTCTATGGAGAACAGTATCGAGGCTCCTTCCACTGCAGTTTGAATCCTGGACATTTAAGTGCTCTCACCCAAAATGAAACTGCATCATTAATTCATGTTCCTGAGGTAAACCAAGAACGAGGAAGAGTTTTACTGGATTCTTGGCCAAAGGCTGCCTCCTGGGCAAGAGAGCCGACAAAATTAGCCTGAGAATCTGGGATTATGGCCACGGGACAGCTTTGGGGCCCACATTGTCAGATGGCGCAGAGGCATATTTTATAACCACAGACATGTCCCTGGGGGTGGAGAGATGGAGTCTGTAACTGACTGGGTCCTAAAAACAACTGTTGTGTTTGGCTGACAATACAGCCTCGAATTCTGCCATATGGTGTCAGAGGCTCCTGACCAAGTCATAGCCGAGAGGGGACACAGCAGCCTCAAGGAAAGACTCTCTTTCATGAGGTAGGGAGGGGGTCACTAAGACCCACAGAATGTGTGTAGACTGAGGAAATTATCTTTAATGGGAGTATTTAAGGCATATGGGGAAGCATTTGGAAGAATCACAGTTCGACTGCTGGCTCCCCAAGTCCCTAAGAAAAAAATTTCAGAAAAGGTGTCTTTACCATTTGTGAATTATGAAATAAACACATCTCCAGGGGGGTACATGGGGATGTGTCCATATTAATATTCCAGGGGTGTGGGCAACATTGACCCCAATGATTTTCTAAGTATTTGCAGTTCCTCCCCGACTGATGCATCTGAAACCAGTGCACTGCAAATCCTTCAAGGCTGCCAGATTCCCTTCCAAAGGAAGTGTTTCTTCCCATTACCTTTCAAATCAGCTCTCCCGGGTTTAGCCAAGTGCTGTATTTCAGCATGTAAAGGAGAGGAAGAGGAAGTTTGCCTCTCGAGAGGGGGAGAGAGGAGGCCAGGAGAGTAACTGCAGCCACATTAGAGAGGAAATGTGCCTGATGACTTTGCTGGGGCTTTCGCATCCTCACCATTTACCAGCAATTTACTAAACGCCTTTTGCTAAACTGCATCTTTGGCTCCCATTGTTCTACGGAACTGAAACAAGGCAGCACAGCGTTGTCATCTGTGTCAATAAGGTCACAAAATGGCTTTTGCTCCTTCTGCAGCAGACTACCTGCAACCCATAAAAGAGTGCAGGGATGCACCCGAGCAAATTACCCTCCCAAGCTCATTTAAATAACATTTTCCCCTCATAGATGCAAAATTCAGATGAATATTTACAACCTCCAGGAATAGGTACCACAGGAAGGGAAAAAAAAAAGAACGCCGCATGACCAACCCACCCCAGCCCTGCAAGTGTAATCATTCTTGAAATGCTCCCCAAACAACTTGTTCTGGCGGCCGTTGCCCAGCAACAGTCCCACGGAGGTGTTCCGCCGGGCACATGTAAAGCAGGGTGGGTTCTCTCTGCCGAGTGTGAACCGTCAGAATAGCAGCAGAGATGGAAAGCGAGATGTGATGAGGGTCAAAGTCAGGGTCAGAAGTGCAGGTGGCCGTGACCCTAAACTCAGTTTGAAGCACCATTTGTGACCTTTTTCTGTGTTCCACGCCTGATGTTCGTCTTGCAATGAACCACCCAATCAGACTTCGGGGACCATGGGACCTTGGGGTTTCCGGAGTGTCAGGTCAATTTCTACCCATTGGTGTACTGCCCCCTATGAGGCAGACCATTATCTTGGCTTTGGAGAATCTCAAGGCTGTAAAGCTCTGAGTAGAGAGAGGATAAAGTGGCCGGGAGGCCTTGACAAAGCTCATCCAGGGCTTCGGCTGGACCCAGTGCAACCTGCCTGTGCAATGGCAACTCCTTTAGAGAAAGCCCACCCTGTGGGAGGGGCGTTTTCCCCAAGGCATTCTTCCAAAGGTAGAGGAATATGGTTTTGTTTTGTTTTGTTTTGTTTTGCGGTACTTGGGTCTCTCACTGTTGTGGCCTCTCCCGTTGCGGAGCACAGGCTCCGGACGCGCAGGCTCAGCGGCCATGGCTCACAGGCCCAGCCGCTCCGCGGCATGTGGGATCTTCCTGGGCCGGGGCACGAACCCGTGTCCCCTGCATCGGCAGGCGGACTCTCAACCACTGCGCCACCAGGGAAGCCCGAGGAATATGTTTTTATTCCTCTTTCTAATAGATGTACATGTACAGAAGAAAAAGAGAAAAGGGAAGGACTCGTGTAAAATAATCTATCACCATATGGCACTAATCACTCATCTTAAGAGAGTTATGGAAGTATGTAAGAGTCGGCTACAGTGGACTCAGGCCAAAGCTGGCCTTGATCTAAGGCCTGGGGTGAACTTTCATTGTATTTCTAGATATTTTTTAGGTGGTATGGTAGATCTAAGCAACAGATGACTTAATTTATAATTGAGATTTTACTTATTTATTGGTTATTAATTTCTGATATGATGAAGGAGTTTTATTCAACACAACTTACAACTATTTTGGGAAGCAATTAATTCATAATTGTTTAATCTATGACCGAGCTAAGCAAAATAGTGACAATACATCTGAAAACTACCACGTGAAATTTCCCCAACCAAGTACTTCTTTGATTAGGAAGCCTGTCCTGCTCAAAGCTCTTTCGTGAGTCTCCATTCCTCAGGATAATATTTCAACCCCTACTTTAGCGAGTTTCCAGCATTGCTTGGACTTATCTTGCTAAGCCTGATCTCCCACTCCTTCTCTTGGTGAAACCTGGGCTTCACTCACCCAAAGGTGCAGCATGACAGAGCAGAGACAGCAGAGAAAGGGGTCCAGCTCCTGCATTCTGGTCTTGGCTCCCTCCTAACTAGTTGTGTGATTAACAAGCGCCTTAACTTCCCCTGGGCTTGGTTTCCTTACAAGAGCACTGTAGGCACGAGGCCATGTGATTCCAAGTCCCCACGCACCCAGACCCCGACTCCACCAGAGCACCTTACACTGTGGTCTACACTCTCACTGCAGATCCTTCCGTTTCTGTCTTTCCTGACATTGCCCCCTCCTCGTTTTCTTTCATCGAATGCTTTTCTCCGTCTGTTTTTCACAGATTGCTTCCTCTATTCCAACCTGGAATATTGAAGGTACTTGTCCTCAGCAAGCCCCTCCTTCAGTTTCCTGAATGAGCTCAACTCTGACCACAACTTCCTTTAATGCCCGCATGCTGACGTCTGCCACCTCCATCTCCAGCCCCGAAGGCCCCCTGAGTTCTAGTTACACATTTCCAGCTCCACCAGACTCTCCACCGGGGAGTCTCAGGCACCCACCCCTCCCAGCGTTTCCAAACCTGAACCCATCATCTTCTTCCTCAAGCCAGTTTCTCCTTGACTTTGCACATAACACTGGAATTTGAAGACCTCGCTCTTTCCTTCCCTAAGTCTTTTCCAATCATCCTAACCTCAACAGTCAAGTCCATTTTCAGAAAGAATTTATACCTTGTTTCTTTCACAATTAACTTGCCCCATATTCTTATTTCTTACTCCCCAAGTAAGTTATCAGGAGCACTTTCTAAAATTTTAAATTTTACATTGGAGTAGAGTTGATCAACAATGTTGTGTTAGTTTCAGGTGTACAGCAAAGTGATTCGGTTACACACATACGTGCACTGATTTTGTATTTTCCACAATTATTTGCCAAACACTGGTCCTCAGAAAGCATTTTTCTCTGTATTGATTATTACTAACGATCCTGTCTTATTAATGCCAGATTTGTCTTTTCTTTCTAGTGCTATTCTTATCCCACCAGAGAGAGGTAAGAGCTCTTAGCCCTCTATTTCTTTATGTTCACGATAAGGAATAGAGCTGGCATAATTTCTTTTTTTCACTGCAAGTCTGCTTCCCTTATTTATTTTTTCATATTTAAAGAAATAAAGCAAGATGTCATAATGGCATTATAGCAAATGCTGTCATGACAAGCATTTATAGTAAAGAAATCCTAGTCTTGTTTATGCTTCCACAGCATGTCCATTTTAATTAATCTTGCAAGAGGAACTCAGACAAATTTTGGTTCTCAAGACTACAATATGAAAACACAGGCTCCAAATGCCTTGGAATGGTTTGGGAAAGCTGATGGGAGAGATATGTTATTAAGATGAACTGGTGGCTTAAGAGCTATTATAGTTCATGATTTTGCTTCAGATTGCCTAATATTTTCTGCAGAGGCTCAAGCAAAGATTATTGCTACATTTCTGTGGTCAGTGGAAAAGCCTGGTGTGAAATCTGAAACTAGGAATAAATGAATCTTTTTAAAAACTAAGATTTGGGTTGGGATAAATATCCTGCAGTACACTGGAAGTTTCATAGAACTTAGCTAATCTGCTCCCAGGAGACTTTCAGAGCTTCCTGCCAGGTTGCAAATACCAAGGGGATGGACTTTCTGGGGTTATTTCTGTGCTTCACTTATGACTCTGACAAAAAGAAAAAGTAAAATGTTGGTACAAATGAAAAGTTGTTTAGCAAATTCCTCTGGGCCAGGACAGAGTCTGGACTGGAGTTTAGGGTATACTGTTTATTTGGCACTTAAATTTATAGAGCAAAATCTTAGTTCTCAATGAAAATTATATAACCCACTGGAAAGAAAATAGTTACTCATCATGTTAAGAATTAACCATTTCTCTAAATGCTTGTAACATGGTGAGAAATATTCTATATCAGCCTTAACTTTTAATTGAAGAAGATCCAGTTGGTCAAATATATTCAGCCATCGCTCTCAAAATTACCTTTTGGTCTCCAACTCCTCAGGCTAAGTTTACTGGAAGAATTCAAAGGACATATTGGAAGACACTGAATAGAAGATGTGATAGGAACAGATTTAACACAAGAACCACACTACCTTCTGATTTCTTGGGCTTTCGATATGTATGAACTTAGTTCCTGAAAATTGGGCCTTGGAACAAAATATGTCTAACTTTCCTTCCATTAGGTTGAACAAGTAAAATTAATAAAAGCCTCATACGCTTCTTTGGGCTGACAGCACTGGAGAACCGAACCCAACAGCTGCAGCAGTGGATGGTGATCTGAGAAAACCAGATTTGTGATGGGCTGTGCAGTCACAGTTTCTGTTCCCATGTATGCCACTTCCTTGCGCTGACACTGAAATGGACTGGACCCCGCCCCCTACCCCTCCAGAGCCAATGAGGCGCTTGGTCTGCATCTTCCAAAATAAAACTCAAATCAAGTCCTTTTCCCCGATTTTGCCAGTGTGTGGCTACAGGTGACCTCTCCTGCCTAGGGAGGTGTTGGGTGTGACCATGTCTGCCCCATCCAGTCCTCAGGCAGGTCCAGTCACCAGGAGGGTCTGGAGATTCAGGGCTGTGGCGTGGAAGGTCTTGGCCAAGCACAAGGCAGCCCCATGTTGCAGCTGGGGTTCAGCTGTTCTGTGACAGCCGCCAGGGCCATTCATCCCTCGAAGTCCCTCACATTTGAAGTTCTATTCAAGACGTTCCTCATTAAATGTCCTTTCATATAGCAAAACCAGCAATGCTATGATATGCCAAGCCACAGTATGAAGTTACTGTGATCTGCACCTGTAAAATGGAATGTCACTTCATAAAGCCCCAGACCAAAGAAAAAAAAAGATACCGTTAAATTTCACCTAAGTATCTGGCCAGCCTCCTCCATCTCAGTTACCTTCTCTTGACTGTTGCCATGGATCCCACTGTTCCCCTGGCAACAGAGCTTTGCCCCTCACTCTCAATTTCCCAATTTGACTCCATGCTATGTTTTCCATGTCACTTACTCCACTCCTTCACTTTGGGTTGTTTTATTTCACTCTATTGTACTACAAAAGTGTTTCTTCCTGTACCCAACTTTGCATATTTGCTTTCTTTCCAGTTTCAGCTCACTTAGCTCTGGCTACACTGATTCTTAGAGCCATCCATCTGCACTTCCAAAGCATTTACGTTTCTTTCTGTTGCACATAATAGAAGCCACCTCTTGAGCGGCTCAAGCAAGAGAAGGAATGAAGTGGAAGGATAGTGGAATATATCACAGAATTCCAGGAAGAACTGAACAAATAAAACTTCAGAAGGGAAGAAAGAAGGGCAGCTCTAGTGATTTCAGGGACAAGACAACATAAACTTCCTTTCTTGAGTATCACCCCCAACATTATTCAGCTGCAAAGACTCCTACCCAGGAGACACTTGATTGAAAATTCTGACTTCCCACAGAGAAGAACCTGATTGACCCAGTTTAGCTCTGGTTGCCCAATGGCCCAGTCCTGCATGAAGGACTTAGAGCCAAGGGGACCGGCGTTTTGTAGAGACTCATTTGCTTTCTCTGGAGAAAGGTCTGGACATCAAAGTCATTTCCCCAAGAAAGAGGAATCCTGGGGAGGGGGAAGGGTGAGTTTTGACAGGGCGAGAGAGAGTCATGGACATATACACACTAACAAACGTAGTAAGGTAGATAGCTGGGGGGAAGCAGCTGCAAGGCACAGGGATATTAGCTCGGGGCTTTGGGACAGCCTGGAGGGGTGGGATGGGGAGAGTGGGAGGGAGGGAGACGCAAGAGGGAAGACACATGGGAGCATATGTATATGTATAGCTGATTCACTTTGTAATAAAGCAGAAACTAACACACCATTGTAAAGCAATTATACCCCAATAAAGATGTTAAAAAAAAAAAAAAAAAAAAAAGAGGAATCCTTGTGAGCTAAGAAGACGTCCCAAGCATAATAAGTTCTTTGAGTAGCTAGATCTCAGGCACACGTTTCTGGTATCTGCTTTGTGTAGTATACATTTAAAAAAAATATGTTTCTTCCATGGGCTAGACTGATAAGCTTTTCCATGTGGAAATGGGCTGTACCCTTTCTCTTGTCCCATTTAACTGGTGAGCTTCCAGTAAAGGCCTGACTAACCAAGTCAGCTAACACGATGCCAACTATCGAAGGGTAGGTTTCACTTGGCCAATTTTCCTCTCCTAATACTTAATAAACACCCGCCATATACCAAGATACTTTCAAGCCATTGAGTATTTAAAGATAAATTAGATATGACCCCTGTCATTAAGACATAATCTAGTAGGTTTTCTGTATGATTAATATTTAGGAGGGAAATGAATTAAAAATAAACAAATCATTATCAGACCTCTTTGGAGGGTTCTTAGAAGCTGGGTAGTTTCCGCTTGGGTTATCATATGGATTCTACTTTAGGCAAGCATTCAGTGAATTGCCATAAAGGACAGAATTCTGAGCGACTGTCTTCCCCAGCTTCCACCCTTACAATAGTGTTTCTGTTATCATCCACCATATCTGCCATTTGATGTAAAAAATATATACCCCCCAATTTTTTTTCTTTAACTATCCAAGATATCATTGGAAGACTACACGTTTCTCCACTTCATTATCTGCAATGACCAGCAGTCCAAGGGGCGTGGCCAAGTGGGCTTCTATTACTCCCTGGACAGCCCAGCTTGATTCCTGAGGGTGTATGGCCACAGGTAGTCAAACTCTGAGTATCCCAAACAAAAGGTTAGAACTGCAGAACAGTCTCCCTGTAGCTTCTGGCACAGCTTCGCATGTTCTATAGAGGCTTACTGTTACGGAACTCAGGTCTGGCTGCTCGCCGACGGAAATCAATACCAAGAGAGGCAAGTGTTGGTAGAAAGGAAAATCACTTTTAATCAGAATGTTGGCGATCTGGGGAGAAGGTGGACTCATGACCCCTAGAAACCAACTCCAAAGATTCTTCTCAGCCATGAAAGTTTTTAAAGGGCAAAAGGGAAGTATTCTCAGTTAATCATTGAGATAGGGGGTCAGACTGCATGCGAGCTTGTCAACTTCTTGTGATCTTTCTTTAGATGCCATCTTGTTCACAGAGTTTGTTCGTGATAAGGCTGAAGGGGAAGCTAGGGAAGACATCTGATCCTCTGTTAAATACCTATTCTTCATTTCTACTTCTTTGATCTCTGGAAAGAACCAACAGGTTAGGTAAGGTATTGTGTGATCAAAGATTTGAATGGTGTGCCAGGGCCGGAGAAGAGTAGAGCATGAGGGTGCCTGGTTCCATCGACAGATGAATGGATAAAGAAGATGTGGCACATATATACAATGGAATATTACTCAGCCATAAAAAGAAACGAAACTGAGTTATTTGTAGGGAGGTGGATGGACCTACAGTCTGTCATACAGAGTGAAGTAAGTCAGAAAGAGAAAAACAAATACCGTATACTAACGCATATATATGGAATCTAAGGGGGAAAAAAATGGTACTGATGAACCTCGTTGCAGGGCAGGAATAAAGATGTAGACATAGAGAATGGACTTGAGGACACGGAGTGGGAGGGGGAAGCTGTCGTGAAGTGAGAGTAGCATCGACATATTTACACTACCGAATGTAAAGTAACTAGTGGGAAGCAGCATAGCACAGGAGATCAGCTCGGTGCTTTGTGACCACCTAGAGAGGTGGGATAGGGAAGATGGGAGGGAGGCTCAAGAGGGAGGGGATATGGGGACATAAGTATGCATATGGCTGATTCACTCTGGTGTACAACAGAAACTAAGGCAGTATTGTGAGGCAATTATACTCCAATAAGGATCTCTTTTTTAAAAAGTTAGTTACAATGTAGCTTTGCTCAGTTGACAAGAGAAGGGGTTTCCTGCTGAGGGCCTTTACTGCAAAAAGTTGCTTCCATTACTGTATATTTTGTTTCAACATACAGATAAAGATGCTAATGTAATGAACTGCCACAGGTTAATCAGTTGATGGCTCCTCTGGTGGTTTTTGTTTCTTTAAACAAGTGGATGAATGAACAGATTTGGCCTTGGGATGCCATTCAGCTCAAAGTTGGTGGCAATCGCAAATGGGTTTAATAAATGAAAGAGATATTTTGGCAGAGCCCATTGAGGTAAATAAAGATTAAGGCCCTCACCAGCATCATAGAGTATATTAGATCCTCTACTTTAATTGCTTCTTATGAATGGAAGGTATACAGGGATTGGAATTTTAATTTGTACATCTAAGCTGTGCTCTTGAAGGAGAAAGTCTTTGTGACCTTATGGATTTGAGAAAAAAACTTTATAGGGTATAGCTGTAACTGGCATAAAAGTTATGTTCCATGGCTGACATTGCTGCTTTTTGATGCTTGCTGTCAAATGAAAAGCAAGACATGAATCCCTGATTGATTTTTCTGTGCGTGCATTGGCAACAAATAAGGCTGAGTCTGGCTGGAACCGTGTGATGTTCAGAAACAGCAGAAACATAATCAGTCTCTGTTCTGTCTCCCATTGTGAGTTCTAGGGCTATTGGGAGCTTTAACAGTTTTTACATCTCTTGCTTGATAATCAGACAGACTGCACATTCTGTAGACATACAGTCATATTCTGTGTCAAGCTCTGGGGGCTTCCAGCATGAATTAAGAAAACCCTAGAATGGTATTGGCATTCATTTTTCAGAAAAGCAAGGAGAAGACATAAAGAGCATGGCTGGGGTGCAGGCTGGGGTAACTCCTTCACTTCTGCCCTGTTATCGTTTCCACGGTGCTATGTTTGCTGCCACGCCCTCGAATGTGTTCTTTGATGATGGAGCTTCCTCTTCATCTGACTCTGGGTGTTCATGACTTATTCTGCCCTCAGCTCATCATTCTTCCTGAACCACAGCTGTGGTGCAGTTACATCTCTGCCTTTGCTCACATAATTCTCAGACCATCTTGGCTATCCAAAGATAAACAGCTTGATTTGAGTTATCAAGCAATCTAATCTTCTCTGCTTGCATCTCTAATTTCCAAAAATGAGTTCATTCCTCACAGTATATAAATAGATATTTGATATATATCTGACATATGCCTGAAAAATCTGATATGTATACACAGCATATGAGAAGCCACATAGTACAATGAAAAAGAAGAAAAGCATTAGACAAAAAGATAAAAAAGCCAAAAGACAAAGGACTTTGCTTCTAATTATGTGACCTTCAGTAAATAAATAATGTATCCTCTTTGAATCTCTCATTTCTCATCATTGAAATTCACTAACAAGATATTATAAAAATCAAATGAGATAATCTATAAAAAGTGTTTGAAAACTATTAAGACCTGTATAAATGGGAGGTGATATTTTAGTAACTGCTTTCATCTGAGCACATTGATGGTCACTAGGAAAGATCAAGAAATGAAAGGCACAGTACCTGCTTTTGTGGGATTTACAACCTAGCCAGGAAGATCACACATATACAGGTATAAGATAATTAGTCAAGCAAGTCATTATAAACTGATGCATACAATGTAGACAGGTGGCATACCACTTGATAATAGTTCAAAACACTTGAAATCCTATACACATTAAATGACTACACAAGCATCAGGTTTTATTAACAATAAGCATGATCACCACTTCCCCGTCACGCAGGTTATTTTACGGATTGTCTCTGTCCTTCTTTACCTCCTAGTTTAGGTTCAAGATAAGTCGACATTTATATCTGTCATTTATTTAGTGCCTTTCTATGTCTTGTTTACCAGTATATCCCAACGCCTAAAACAATGTCTCCATAAACATCATTGAATGAATGGATGAATCAGTTAATCAGGAGAAAAGAAGCAGCTTTCCATTTGGGTTCCCACACGTATTTTGTAATTCTGGAGAAAAAAATTAAAACAGTGGAAGAAAGATTGACATGTGTGCACGTGCGTGTGTGCGCGCACACGCACACACACACACGCACACACACTACCTTGATCATATGGAGGCGTATCAGAATTGAAGAGGGCAAGTGTGGGGCTGGTAGGCAGACTGATAAAGCCACCCAGATAACTGTCCATTTCTCCCATCCATTGAGAACCACTGTCTCACATACTTAAGGCTCCCTCTAACCTGGGGTTCCAACAAAATGGGAATCGTTCTTGAACCGTCTACGCACACACACTACCTTGATCATATGGAGGCGTATCAGAATTGAAGAGGGCAAGTGTGGGGCTGGTAGGCAGACTGATAAAGCCACCCAGATAACTCTGTCCATCTCTCCCATCCATTGAGAACCACTGTCTCACATACTTAAGGCTCCCTCTAACCTGGGGTTCCAACAAAATGGGAATCGTTCTTGAACCGTCTCCTGCCTTCAATTTTTCCTAATTCCTTTCAGCTGCCTAGAGCCTCATGCTATTAAAACACTTGCTTAATGTCAGTGTGTGAATTTACATCTGATTGGATCATCAATTCTTTTAACCTGCACATCGTTCTGAGCATAGTTGGAGGTATGTAAAGCAAGCTCTTAACCCATTGACGTTTACCTATTGCTAGTAATGATCAGTTCAAATGAAGCTGTTTTCCGTGAAGATAAACTGCTCGAATCAGTTTCAACATAATAGTTAACCCCTCAGGCCAGAGCATATGGTTGTCATTGTGCAGCTGTGCTGATAGAACAACTTGGCCCTTCAGAATGTTTGTTCCATTTCTTTTTTTTTGCAGTACGTGGGCCCCTCACTGTTATGGCCTCTCCCATTGCAGAGCATAGGCTCAGCGTTGCTCGAATCAGTTTCAACATAATAGTTAACCCCTCAGGCCAGAGCATATGGTTGTCATTGTGCAGCTGTGCTGATAGAACAGCTTGGCCCTCCGGAATGTTTGTTCCATTTTTATGTAATTGCTGGCCACCCATTATCTGTAATGGATAATCATTTTTCTTCTTTCCTTCTTAATTTCTAAGGAACAAAACCTGCCCTCCCTTTCTTATTGTAAACAGTTTGAGAAAAAGCAAAAGGTAAAGAATAAGAATACTTCATTGTCTCATGTCTACCCCAGTGCTGAGCTCCCGCCCTGGACTGTTTTCAAATATTTCTGCAAAAAAAGGCATTTTCCTAAACCGAGATGTTATACATAGAACCCAAACACATAGTCTTCAAGGATAAGGCATTGCAAAATGGCTCACATCCCAAAATAAGAACAGATATGGTTGGAAATTACAACGATCTTCTTATTTTAAATGGAAATACCAGCAGATGTCACAAGAAACATATAGCACTAGGCACAGACACATAAAGAGCTTTTCTGGGGTGTGGAGTAGTACAGAAGGAGCGTCCACCTTGGACTGTGTGGGGAACAGTGGACCAGGGGTTCGGCAAGGAGTTTGCTGAGTCTAACTCCTAATGAAACAATATTAACCATCTTGACTCAGTAATTTAAACATTTCTTGTCAGGCACTTTCAGGATACTATCCACAAAATTATATTTATTTCACAATAGGTTGATCCCAGACATCTTTTCAAATGTGCTTGCCGTTGAATTTACACATCGTTATATGTTCCTTATTTGAATCTCAGAGTGAAACAAAATAGATAGGCAGCAAAAATGGGACAGGGAGATGGTGTCCACGGGCATTTTCCACTCCTGAGGTCTCCCAACCCCGTGCTGGCTTGTTAATTTCTCACTCTAGTCTGTCAAAAGAACGGAGATGTTATTTGACAGCCCACATATTTTTCTAAAGCCATATTTTTGTACATTTCCCTGATTTCCAAAAATATGACCAATGTTATTCTGGTAGAGGTATTTTTCTCCCTGAAAATGGCAGTAACATAGTAAATGTTCTCTTGCCCACGTGCTACATGGAATCATGCTATCACAAGATATAAAGAAGGCAATCACAAGTCATCTTTCCTTAAGTGATACTTATCCTTCCCAAATAGCTCACTGGGGGCTGTGACAGGAATAAAATGCTTTCTATCTACACAAGCATTGTTTCTAAGGATGAAAGAGCCCTGAAACCCTGACTGGCATTCAAGTTGGAGGTACTGCGAATATGTGGAAAAATATAGCACGTTACACGCTGATACCACCAGTAAGAGTTCTGAAAGGCACGCTTGTAATGAAAGAGCTCCATTTGGAACAGCCCAGACTGTGGACTAAAATGGTCTCCATGTGGCAGACGATATTGTGAATGAAGTGCCTTTCAATGAGGAGAAATCAATTTTAACAGCTCACTTATTGACGAAACCAAGTCTAATCTCAGCAGTCAGAGTGCTTTCTTGGAACAAGGACTAGAGGATTCATCTGTCTCACCTGAACACATGAAAGAAAAAAGTTTCTCATCAAAAATGTTTATGACCCCTCTGCTCCTGGAGCTGGGATGAGCTAATACTTGATAATGAGTTAACGGGATTTGGGTGACTAGAGTGCCTATTAACATTCCCCACGCCTGCTGGATTCTGTGGAGTTAAGATTGTTCAAATATGCCTAAAAATGAATCCTTTAATGGCCAAATCATAGATTCATCTAATGTCTTAATTCCACTAACCTTCTTTAACTCTACCCTTTGCTTTGGCTATGCTGGTTCATTTACCATCCCAACGCTGTGCCTGGCATTCCTCCGCCTCTACGTTTGAACTTACACACGGCCAGGGTGACGGCAGACCCAGAGGTGTGTGGTGCAAAGCAGATGCAGTGGCCCTGAACAGGTCCCTCTTCCCTGGGACCAGGTACCTACTCCCCATGCTTCTCAGTTGAAGTCCTACTCATCCTCCTGGCTTCAGCTTTATTTATTTGTTGGTTGGTTGGTTGGTTTATTTTTATTGAGGTATAGTTGATTTACAATATTTTGTTAGTTTCTGGTGTACAGCAAAGTGATTCAGTTTTATATATATATGTATTCTTTTTCATATTCTTTTCCATTATAGTTTATTACAAGATATTAAACATGGTTCCCTGTGCTATACAGTAGAACCTTGTTGCTTATCTATTTTATATATAGTATTTTGTATCTGCTAATCCCAAACTCTTAATTTATCCCTCCCCCCCTTTCCCCTTTCGTAACCATAAATTTGTTTTCTATGTCAGTGAGTCTGCTTCTGTTTTGCAAATAAGTTCATTTGTATCATTTTTCTAGATTCCACGTATAAGTGATGTCATATATTTGTCTTTCTCTTTCTGACTTAATTCACTTAATATGATCATCTCTAGGTCCATCCATGGTATTGCCAATGGCAGTATTTCATTCTTTTTGTGGCTGAGTAATATTCCATTGTATGTATATACCACATCTTCTTTATCCATTCATCTGCTGATGGACATTTAGGTTGTTTCCATATCTTGGGGCTATTGTAAATAGTGTTGCTGTGAACATTGGGGTGTATGTATCTTTTCAAATTAGCATTTGCTCTGGGTATATGCCTAGGAGTGGGATGGCAGGATCACTGGCTTCAGCTTTTTTTGTAAAGTCTCTCCTAACAAATCTAGCTGTACCTCCTCTCTTGTGTCTGATTACCTCAGTCACAACTATGGCACAGACCAAGTTCTGTTAGTTGTTAACAGGTGTCTGTTGAGAGTCACAAACTGATTGGAAGCACCAAGGCAGAGTCAGAATACCCCTTTCACTTCCCACTACTCCACATGCTTTCTTCACCTTAGTTACTGATATCAAGCCAAAAATGTAGACCTCATTCTTGTTCTTTCTCTATTTATGTCCTGTCTATATCCAGAGAGTAAATCCAGTCAGCTCTGTGATCAAAATCCATTTCTAGTCCTACTTTTTTACACCATCTCATTGGCTATCTCCTTAGACCAAGCCACCATCCTCGCTCACCTGGGTAGCTGCCATATCCCCACAGATGGATTCCTGCTTTTACTCTTTTCCCTTGATAATCCACCTTTCACATAGCCTATATCCTCTCCTACCACCCCTGCATAGTCTATATGTGACATTTTTTAGCTTCCTAGAATCTGAATCCCCCTGCCTACTTGCGTGAGAACACATCACTGTGTGAATCTTAGTGAGAGACATGACCATACCTCTTCCAGTGAGTTACTCTGAGCCCTGGTAGCGTTACCGAACACAAGTTCATGTGTTCAGTGCACAGTGAGGCCAAACAAACCGAAACGTCAGAGTTTGGAGCAGAGAAAGGTTTATTTCAGGGCTGTGCAAGAGGACGGGGTAGCTCATGCCCAGAAAACCCGGAACTCCTCTGAAGGTTTCAGCAAAGCACTTTTAAAGGCAAAGTGGAGGGAAGGACGCGGTTGGCTGTTGCAAACTTCTTAATGTCAGAATCCTTTCTTTTTGCAGCTGTCCATGTAGGTCAGGTCACAATGTTCCTGTAAACCTCCAATGGGACAAATGTTATTCTCTGTTCTGCACCCTTTTATCTCTATGTGAATGGACTCTTAAAGGTCAAAGCCTTGAGAATGGGCTATCCTGTATATTTCTGGGTATAGGCAACGTTCTTTTACAAAAGGTGCACAGCCAGCATGACTGAGCACAGGAAAAGGAGCAGATCTAATATGGAATCAGATTTGTTCTTCCTGATTGCCATAGTGGCTTACTTGCTTCCGCATTAGATGACTCAACCCATGTTCAACAGTGGACTATATAAAATGAGGCTGAGATGGGAGGTACTTTGGTAAAATTAAAAATAAGAAATTCAAATTCCTCAGCATTAGAAATGCTGGAGTGAATTTACTCTTGTAAGTTGTCCTATTTTTTCACCCTCAAGAGTGCCTAGTGGGCTTCCCTGGTGGCGCAGTGGTTGAGAGTCCGCCTGCCGATGCAGGAGACACGGGTTCGTGCCCCGGTCCGGGAGGATCCCACATGCCGCGGAGCGGCTGGGCCCGTGAGCCATGGCCGCTGAGCCTGCGCGTCCGGAGCCTGTGCTCCGCAACGGGAGAGGCCACAACAGTGAGAGGCCCGCGTACCGCTAAAAAAAAAAAAAAAGAGTACCTAGAAGACATTATTCATGAGGACTTTGGTAAAAATGTACCATCATCTCTGAAAAACTTGTTAGTGCCTGTTTTCTATGAGTCGTACAATTAACATACCTCTTTCCATGTGGTTAGAAGAATCCTGGGGTGACAGAGATTAAGCAACAATGAGTAAGAGCCAGAGGCAAACTGAGAAAGGTGAGCATGGCTGGCTTTAGGTTCCTCCTGGTGAACAGAATGTGTTGACCAACAGGGTATCCCAGGGCCCATAGTGAATCAATGATGGATCCTAACAGTGAGAGAGAGAGGCGTTCCTTTAAGGTCCCACTTTATATTAAAACCCTATTTATATTAAGTAGACAACAAAATTCTAGGATGCATGAAGAAAGGTTTGAAATGAGGCACATTGAGAAAGTGAAAAACCCTCATTCTATTCCCAGAGCTGTGCTAGTGCTGGAGCCCTTGAAGTGAAGGGAAAGGACAGAATCCTTGAAAACTGTGCAGTAAAACCCCAAGTAGGGCCATGAAACATCCTCCTAGGTTTCCTCAAAAAAAGCAAGGGGCTGTTAATCGGGGTAACCATATATGAGACAAAGGAGATACCCAAGCATTCCAGGGGTCATTAGACCTTGGATTGAGCTAATATTAATTTCTGGTACCCCAAATAATGCTGCTGTCTACCAAGCAAAGTGAGGAATTGCAGGGGGTCAGTAATTCAGTCAACAAATATGTATTGAACACCTACTATGTGATAAGCGCTATTCTAAATGCAGGACATATGGGGAATTCCCTGGTGGTCCAGTTGTTAGGACTCCACGCTTCCACTGCAGGGGGCACGGGTTTGATCCCTGGTCGGGGAACTAAGATCCCACAAGCCACGTGGCGTAGCCAAATAAATGCAGGAAATGCAGTGGTGAGCAAAATAGAGTCCTTAAGATGCTTATATTATAGTGGAAGAAAGAGGTAATAAATAAATAAGTTAATTTCAGGAGCTGATAGGTGCTCTGAAAAGGATAAGTGGGAAGGTACTAAAGAGTGATTGGGGGCATTGCTAAGGAGCACTGTTTGAATTGTATCCTGAAGTATGAGGAAGACGTAGTCATGGAATAGAGTTCCAAACAAAGGAGACAGATGATCAAGGATCCTGAGATGGAAAAGTACGTCGTTGTCTCCAGGGAGAGAAATAAGGCTAGTGTAGGTCACAGTATATAGAAGGTGAAGGAGATTAGGAAAAGTTGGTAGCAGAGCTGGACCCAGAAGAAACTTGTAGGCTGTGACCAGGAGTTTGGATGTTACCGCACAGTCCGTATTTGAAAGCCACTGAAGGGTTCGAAGTGGAAAAATGTTTGAGAATTTAAGGCATGGGAGGGACATGTTTTGATATCCGTTTGGAAAAACTACCCCCTCGATTCTGGTGTGTACCGTAGGCAGCCAAGGGTGGGAGAGTGAAAATTATTTAGGATCCTGTTACCTTCGTCAAAGAAGAGATGATAGTGGTACTGTATAGACAAGTGTTGTTGTAGCCACAGCTATTGAGTAATACAATCAGATTTGAGGTATATTTTGTAAATAGATCTTACAGATGGATTAAATGTGGACATGGGAGTGGGATAAAAAATAACATCAAAGATTTTTATTCTGGGAAACTAGGTAGATGGTGGAAGCCTTGTGTGGGAAAGAGCAGGCTTGCCTGGTGGGGAACAGAAACCAACTGTTCTCTTTTATTAGTTTAAGATGCTTATTAACATCTAAATGGAGGTATGTAGTGGGAAAAGATAGAAGCCCAGGGGAGAAGTTCAGGCATATATGTATATATGCATGTATTCGTGCATAGAAATACACAGAGATGAGTGCCAATCAGAGCCCTGGACCACAGCCCTCAGTGATTAGAGATCTGACGGAGAGGGAGAAGTCCTCAACGGAGGATAAAAAGCAGTAGGTCAGGTGATAAATGGAGTTTTGACCCACGTCTGCCGCATCATGACTCAGTGGGACCCTAAACCTACCCCTTGTGTTTACCCCAGTCCAACCACATTGAGTTAACAGGTAACATTGACAACAGACAAAAGCCATGCACACTGGCTCCCTGATCTGTGAAGGGAGGACCAAATCAATATCCTTGGGTGTCCTCTCTTCACCAACATAGTATTACAAGAGCAATCCTACATCTTTAAAGACTTGAAAAGTGCAGAGGTATGGTGATTTTTATCACATCCTAATTTCATGTTCCACTGTGGCTTGTTGATGGGTCTTGGAGAATCATAGTATATTATTGTTACATCAGTCAAATGAAGGGTGACTCCAATTTCACTTGCTGTTTCAGATGTGTTTTCTTTACTGAAGTAAATGATTGCATTTCTGCAACCCGGAATACGGTATTAAGTTAAAGAATATTTTTTCTCCGTCTTATTAAACAACGAACACCAGAATTCATTTGCTTTTACCTGGTAGAGTTTATAATACATTGTCACAATTATGCCTCATATTACTCTCACTCTGGGCCCCATATGGTCCAGAAACAAATTGATCTTTTCTCCAGCCCACACAGCATCGTACCGGTCCATTACATTTATAGTGTTTTGCTGCTGATACCTAGAAAACTGAAAGGATAGTTCTAGATGCCTCAGTAAGACACATGCTAACCAGAGGATCTGAGATAAATCCCTTGAAAATATAGGGCACAACCGCATTGGTGACATTATGGGGACTGCTAACTTCTAGGTGCTCCAGGCAAAACTGGGCCTTGGCTTCATATCACTAAGAGGGGCACTTCTTTGGGTTTTGGAGGTAATATAAACAACATTTGCACGTCCTGTTCTAATCCATTTACAAGGTGAATTGAAAGACTTGGGTGCAAACTAGAGCAAAATGTTGATCTGGTAACGCAAGCTGGGGATGTGCTGACTATTCGATCCTCACGGCCCAGCAGAATTCTGGTGCTTTCAGCGTCTTGGAAAATAGAAATACCACGTGAAACACTGGCAACACCTAATGGGGTATCACCAGAATTTTGGAGCAAAACAATGCCTTCTTTAGAAAATCTTCTCCTTTTGAAAGAAAGCTTTGTTTTTTTTTGCGGTACGCGGGCCTCTCACTGTTGTGGCCTCTCCCATTACGGAGCACAGGCTCTGGACGCACAGGCTCAGCGACCATGGCTCATGGGCCTAGCCGCTTTGTGGCATGTGGGATCTTCCCTGACCGGGGCACGAACCTGTGTCCCCTGCATCTGCAGGGGGACTCTCAACCACTGTGCCACCAGGGAAACCCGAAAGAAAGCTTTTTTATATTGGGCTTTGGTATCACAAACTTCAAGCCCCCGTGTGATTCATGGTGCCGGTGATGGATTAAGGATTATCTGATTCCCCTTGCCATAAACTCAGACATCCCCAGAGAGCCTTCATCACACGGAAGCAATGTCTATGAGGCAGGGATCAAGCAGGTTGTGAGAGCACAAGTCAATTACATAAGCACGTGGCTCACATTCCCAGGGTAACTACTCCCCGCCCCCCACCACGCCCTCTTGAATCTGCCCTATAACCTCCTAGGAGGTCCCCATGAAAAATGGCTACAGAGGAATCATTTTTAAGCCTGGTTTCCAGATGGCTCTGCTAAGTGTGAGTGCGCTAGTCCCACTGGAAAGGGACTGCTGTGTTATTACAGCTGCATTTATCACAGGTGGCCCTCAGGAGAGTGGAGAAAGGACATTTTTTTCCAGCACAAATAACTGAATAGAATATCTCAGAGCCACGCTGTCAGAAAGGAGAGAGAACGTGAGATGAGAAATCTATACCAACTTATGCTCAGGGCTTGGTTAATGGTAGGTCTGTTGTCAGCTACACAGAAGGAACAATGTTGGAGGACTTGTGAGACCATGAGGTTTGCAGGGCAGCATGCAGGTGGACCTACTGGAGTGGGTCCAGAATGAGATGCTCGTGTCTCATACTAATGCTCACCAAGAGGATTCCACGGCAGAAATATGTCTCAGTTGTTAGATTTTTGAGAGGAGTATCCTTGTGGGTATTAGTTAACCTAATTGCCCAACTATTTCAGGCTCTTTCACGGGTGACCATGGTGGCAGGGGTGAGACAGAGCATAGCTTCAACAACTTGGACACTTTGTCGGTAAAGTTTATCTGATACTGCCATCCCCAAGAGCCTCATTGGCATCCGTGAGCGTTCCTGAAACCCGGATATATTATATCCCTGGGCTGGGGGTGTGGGCAGCCAGTAGTAATCCAGTGGGAGGCTTTCCATCTTGGAGAGGAAAGTGTCATCATGGTCTAACGCACAACGTTACTTCTGATCCAGGAACTCACAGACAAAAAAAAAAGCCTGGTGTTCCTTAGAGTTCCTAACATGTACCCCTATTACCTGCAAGCACCTGGGTTTGTAGGATGACATGTCATCTCACTGGAGAGGCTTTTCTTGACCACGCAAGTAACTATCCTATTACTCTGTTTTATCTTCCTTCCCCTATGTATTTCTATCCGGTTTTTTGTTTGTTTGTTTGTTTGCTTTTGCGGTACGTGGAACTCTCACTGTTGTGGCCTCTCCCGTTGCGGAGCACAGGCTCCGGACGCGCAGGCCCAGCGGCCACGGCTCACGGGCCCAGCCGCTCCGCGGCACGTGGGATCTTCCCGGACCGGGGCACGAACCCGTGTCCCCGGCATCGGCAGGCGGACTCTCAACCGCTGCGCCACCAGGGAAGCCCTCTATCCAGTTTAAAAAATCAGTTTCCCCGTTAGAATGTAAACTAGATGAAATCGAACCAATTCACTCATTCATCGCTGTATCTGTAGCACCTAGAACAGTCCTAGGAACAAAGTAGATGTTTAATAAATATTTGTTTAATGAGTAAGTAAATAAATTATTAATTAGAATGCATAGTTAGGACCCAAGCCATATTTGATTAACTATTAGAAACTTAAGGCCCAAATTACTTAACAAACTAGTAAGGACACAATTTCCCTGTTTGATCAGCTGATTTGGTTCCTGGTCAGGAAACTTAGAATTCTAGAAATTTTAATACCTGGGAAGAAATTTAAGAATAAATCAAATCTGCATTCCTTCTCTGAGAGCCTGTTACTTGCAGACCATTATGCTAGATCGTAGGGAATAAATATATCGATGAATGTGACATGACACTGTATGCAAGGAATTTAAAATTGAGAAAGCATGTAGAAAATAATAAATGACAGACAGAAATAAGACACTCAAAGAACTGCGTGTGTGTGTGTGTGTGCGTGTGCGTGCAGACACACACAAAGAGGAAATAGCCGTTTATTCAGCTGAGCTGGGGAAATCAGAAAGGTTTTGTGGAGGAGCTAACCTACAAGCTAGCACTTGAAGAAAACAGGATTTCAGCAGGCAGGCAGATCTGGAGGACAAGGTGTGGGCTTGGAGAACAGGGGGTCTAGAAAGTGCGGAGGGTTTGTCGGAGGTTTGGGGCTGATCATTCCAGACGCTGGATGCCACACTCAGGTGGCTGACTTCAGTGGGAAGAGAACAGCAACGTTTCGTGAGGAAGGGCATGACACCTTCTGATCTGTGTTTTTTGCCACACATCGAGGGATAGATTAGTGAGGGAAGAGACTGGAGATAAGGAAATCAATCAGGAGATGAATCTGGTGGTCCAGGGCTGAAGTGAAGCCAGGGGACTAGAAACAGGCCCGTGGCAGAAGGGATGAAGTGAAGGGGGTGGATGCAGAGATATTAAGAGAGGTTTTGTAATAGCATTTGACCAGGTGTTATATGTTGATGGGTTGAGAGGAAGCATAGTCTAAAATAATTTTTGTAGTTTCAGTCTAGATGATTTGGAGGATGGAGGTGATGTCAAGTGATGGGAATACAGAATAAATCAGGGATCTGGTGGAAGAGAAACTCAGTTTGGCTCTGTTGAGTTTGAAGATCAATGCCATTATCTATCTTCACGTGCAAGCTTGCATTTGAAAATTTGGGACAGAAGCTCAGGATGGAAGTCCAGTATGGTGATGCAGTTTTGAAGTGATATTTAAATATTGCCAAGAAGTTAAAGAGAGAAGAATGTCAGCACTTAACAACAAACAGGAAATGAGAAGGTAGATAAAGAAAATGATAGGTTTGCCCCAAACAACATGGCAAAGTAGAAATATGTATCATTGAGGTTCCCAGTCCTGTTTTCCGTATTTTTTCCCATGGTTCTTCCTCCTTTTTCCTTTTCATGCTTCCATTATAGCTGTCTTATCTTTCCTGTGGGGAGGAAAGAAACTCAAAATGCCAACTTGAACTTACAACTTTGATTAATGCAGTTTCCTATTCAAAAACCATTCATGGCTCATGGTTATTCATACACCAACATCCTGACTCTTTCTGTAGCATTCAGGCTTTCCCCTGATGTGGCCACCCTCTTGCCTTTACCCCAGGACAGTCAGATACCTGTAAGCTCCGTGATGATTTTTCTACTTCGGGGTCTTTGCTCCAGTTGCCCCTTGAGCCTGGCATTTCCTTCCTTTCCTTATCCAACCACTGGGGTCGACACACATGTCAAGGTTTTGAAACATGCCCAGCTTTTTCCCACTCAAAATTCTCTCACCTGATGGACTCTTACTGAATCCTCTCTGTACTTTGGTCATAGCATTTGCCTCTGTGCTCTTTGCGGTTTAGGCTTTTTCCCTCGGTAGCTTGTAGCTATAGAAGACTGAAACTTATTCCCTTTGTGCTTTATACGAGCTTTTTTTTTTTTTACGGTACGCGGGCCTCTCACTGTTGTGGCCTCTCCCATTGCGGAGCACAGGCTCAGCGGCCACGGCTCACGGGCCCAGCCGCTCCACAGCACGTGGGATCCTCCCGGACCGGGGCACGAACCCGTGTCCCCTGCATCGGCAGGCGGACTCCCTGCGCCACCAGGGAAGCCCTATACGAGCTTTTTTGAGACTCTGAACACAGCAGTGATTAGATGGATGTTTTGAAATGACAGAGGAGAGAAAAATAATTGCAGCAAAGCCCACTCTGGCTCTGTGTGTTCCCTTTCTTAGTCTGACTGATCTGATACAATTACAGCAGACATCACTGAACTCTCATAAACAGGTGTAAAGGTCTCTGGTGTTGCCTCATTCTTTTGGCTGATTACTTTCCGAAAAAGAAAGAAAAAACCCCACGAAATGTATGAGGTCTGGAACTGGAGGGGACTTCATTATTTTTAATGTCTCAGTAAAAGCTCTTTTTTCTCTCTCTCTACATTTACCAGACTAACCCCAATAGTGTCTTTTAAACAATTAATTCTAGTTTCAAAAGCGTACTAGTCTGCAGTTTGTTCAGAATTAAGTGACCATTAGAAGGCATTAGTTTAGAAATGAGTGCCCTAACTACTTCTGAAAGTTAGCAATAAAAGACGAAAAAGAACTCCAGATTCCAGACACATCAGCATGCTTGCAGTCCTGGATGCTTTTTCTGTACCTTTGTGTCTTCCCATCATGCAAAGTGTTGGGCAGAGGAAAGCACTGGAGTGTTCTGACACCTGCCGATTTAATTTTGTATTAGGCAAACGTTTCTTCACCTTGCCCCAATTCTAGAGAGTAAAATGTATGGCAAGATATTAAGATGTGGACCGTTTACTCTAGACGAACTTTCAGGAACACCAGGAAGTTTGATGGCGTAGATGGGTACAGATGATGCCTGTCCAATTGTGCAGCCATGGAGTTTGTTACCACTTAAAAAGAGTGTCCTAGGCACAATAGTTCTCTGTGGTAAGCATGTTTGTTTCAGCAGCAATGTCATGTCAATTTGCTGTCTGGGTTCAGACTTCACAGCTGTTTGTGGAAGGCTGGTGGATATTCGGTTCCTAGGTCTAGGTATAGTAGAGGTCCTAAGTTTCTAGCACATTCTCTTTTCAAGGCAGGGGTAGTTTTTGCCACGAAAAACTACCTGCCACGAAAAAAAGCCTGCTCAGCGGGGCTGTTCCGGGCTGCACTTGCATGGCTGATGGGACAGATTTCTCCTGGTGGAATAGTTCCACGCATCCTACATGTGACCTGTTAGCACACGTCGGATGGGAGTGTTGGCAGCACTCACAGCCGTAATATCTACTTTACGGGCAATTACTTCCAGCTCCCACGTCCTGCCCATGGAACTGCAGGTGTTCTCAAAGAAGGTTCTTGCACTGTGGGGCTGGAAGCTTCTTGTATTTACTGTTTTCCCATTCCCCTCCGCTGGAGCTTAAGATCTTCATTGTTGTAACCCTTAGGGGACCAGTATAGGATTATGAATGCTTTAGGGGGGCAGGGGAGCTCTTGGGTTCATTTAGACTGCTTTGCAAAGACTTTGAGGTTTAGGAACAGAAAGAAACAAATTGGTGATTTTTTTCCTTAGCTTTTGCTCCAAAAGACAGCAGCCACCAGGCAGGCTAACCTGACTTTTGCACGACTCCTTGCTGATAAGGGGCCCTTTGAGGGTATCCTTGAATGAACTCACAGGCCAGGCTGCTCTGGGTTTTTTAAGCTCCTCTCACTGAGTAGATAGTAGGAAGTTGAAATGGGGAGGTAGTCTAGCCTGGGGACCCTGGCTGTGCCCCTTCCTTGCTGTGGGATGTTAGACACCTTCCTTACCTGTAAAACCCATCTCAGAGTCTCAGTGTAGAAATTACATGAGATAATGTGGCTGAAGTAATTGGCATAGTACTGAGCACGTAAGTCAACGAATGTCAGCCATTAACAAACTAACAGCAACAACCAAGGGAATCTGTAGTCCAGCTACCCGAAGTTTCACAAAGGAGAGACGTCCATGCAAAGGAGGGAGCACAGAGAAACAGCATTGCTGTCTCCATATCACCGTTTCGTCAGGAGTCCAGACTTTCATCAAATGAAAGCGTATTAACTTCAGAGCATCACTGTAGCCAGATTCTAGGCACCGTACCTGTCAGCCTGATAAAGGCTTTGATGTGGTTTGTCCAGGTTGCATAGGTACCCTACCTTTAATCATGGGAAGCCAATGACAAATAGTAACTCACAAGACTCCCTTTCATCTCAAAGTGTTCTTCTAGCATGATTTTAGAAGTAAATACCTAGGCATATTATTTTTGCCTTTATACCAAATTAAAAACAGGTGAAAGGATGCTATTGCCTTTGCCATGAGATGAGTTGCCCAGAGCGGGGAAAAAATATGTATTCTTCTTCAAATTTTATGCATTTCTCTGAACCCCAGTAGTTCATGAAAGAGCTCAGGGCTAGGAAACCTGAAAGTTGTGGAAGCTTTAGGCATCGTACCCTGGAAACTTGTTCCCACTCCTTCAAGAAAGGTCATCAAATGCAAGAGGTTATGAATTCATCATGCATTAATCATTTAGCCCCACCAGGAGTTTTCTGTTCCTTGCCTTATCTGTCACTGAAAAAAAAAATTCACAAAATCTACATTATTCCATTTATTTTATGGTTATAAATAATCAAATACAATTTGCGGCTCTGTGGTTTGTAATGCATTCGGATGGACCGAGAACATGATGGAAAAGAACAGGTTTTTGCTGGAGGTCTGACTTCCCCGGGGAGTTCCCCCTCATTGAAGAGGAGAGCTCAGTTATGTTGGAGGGACCTCGCCGGAGACCCAGGGGAAAGAAGGTCTCCTCTCCTGAGGCACGTCCCAGGCAGCACCCCTGGGTGATGCCCTGCAGAGCTGCAGGATGGGAGAAGAAGCATCACAATTGCGAACATGGAAATCTTTTGAGTCATCTTGGCTAGAGATTTCTTTAAATCTCCAAATCCTTCCATGCAAAAAAGAAAGAGAGGGTGAGAATTCGAATCTGAAGTTTGTTGCTGTGAATTGGTAGTGACAACAATATGGTCACGGTCTGTTTTTCACAGTTCGGTTCACACTTATTTCAGGGCCGGGGGAAAATGTGTTCTTGAAATAAATCGGAACTCATTCAGAGATTGCGAGCGGGAGATCTTAACGGAGATTTTTTTTTCTTTCACAATTGTGAGCTTTATTCAAGGTCCAGCCTCCCTGCCTGCCTGCTTGCCTGCGATCCTCCGGCCAACTCGAGGCAGATGCTTACCCTCTCTGGCTTTTCCCAAGACCAACTTCTAAGCATCCTCCCACCTGCCCTGTTGGCTGAAGCAGCGGATTCCGATTAAGTCATTGCACACTCCGGCTGTCTCTTCTGGCGACAGAGCCACGGCTAGGGAGATTTCCGAGCCCAGGACAGCATATTCCCGAGTCCCCATCTCTGGCAACGGGCCGCTCTGCTGCTGGCACTCAGTCCCTGCTGTGAATTCACGGGCTTTGTTCAGACGGCGTTCACGTGAGCAAGTGAGCGACCCAAGGAAACTGTCTCCCTGGTTAAAGCATTAGTAAAGTTTAAGGGTCCCTACACCTGATCTCTATCGGGGTGTAAGGACAGCACTAAATCCTTGCTATGACAGGTACTGACTACCCTGGTCAGGTGAACAAGGTCAAGGTTAGAGCGGGTCTTCTGACTCTGCTGACCTTGCTCCAGGGGAGAAGAGAGGCTTGGACCCTGGCTCCTCTATTCGGTTACAACCCTTGAATGGGCTGATCCTCTTCGTACCTTGTGCTTTGATTAGACACCATGGGTGTCCTGTCCCAGGAGATGTGGGACCAGTAGAGTCCGCCTCAAACCTCTCTCTGTCAGTACCTGCGGGATTGAGCTCTACCTGTACTGGGGAGGTAAGGCCCCATGAGGTCACCGTCAGAAATTGCTCTCTCGGCTTTTTCTCATCCCTTTCCTCAATCTGGGCCCTGAAATCTAGCACCGTGAGCATCTAACTCAAAAAGTAATGTAAATACGATATTTAAATATTCTTGCCTGCAATCTTGTGAAGCCAATCTCCATTTCACCTCCTTCCCCTGACGCTTGTCCCCTGAGGTCTGGGGTGCTCACAGATGCAGCCAAACAGCTCCCACCCCGCACCTATCCATCCAGCTCTGCTGGCTGGGAACTCGATTGAAGGGGCGCTGGGGTTCCAGCCTGTCATGTTTCAGATCTACCAAGTCCCAGGAGTGATGGGTTCTAAGCCCTCCCTCAGCCTCTGCTGCTAACCCTACCCTGCAGAGGACTCCAAGCCACCATGAAGTGTGGCTTGGGGCAGATGTCACCCTGCCCTGTTCTCAGGTGGTTCTGTCCAAATCAATAAAACAACGACATTGGCAAAAAAAAAAACCCTCTCCTTTCATTTAAAAGCACGGCACCCTCCTGTATATTGATTTATGCTGATGGATACTGACTGGTCCCCAGTCCTCTTGTTCTAGAAATAGCCAAAATAGATGCCCCAGGGGCTTGGCTGGGACTCCCTGTTACAGACAATGCCCACAGCACAGGGCAGAGACCGCCTGCCTCCTTAAAAAGACTCAGCCAGCCTGCTCCTGTCTCTGGGTGTCTGTTATGAACTGAATTGGGCTCCCTTAAAATTCTTATTTGAAACCCTAACCCCTAATGTGACTGTCTTCGGAGATGGGTCCTTTGAAGAGATAATTAAGGCTCCATGAAATCCTAAGGGTGGGGCGCAGATCTGATAGGACTGGTGTCCCCATAAGGAGAGGAAGAGACGCCAGAGGCCTCTGTCCTTGTTCCCACACAGAGGGAAGCCATGTGGAAAGAGTGGCAGCCATCCTCAAGCCAGGAGGAGAGGCCCCAGCAGACACCAACCCTGACAGAACCTTGACCTTGGACACCCAGCCTGCAGAACCGTGAGAAGGTAAGTTTGCGTTGTTTAAGCCGCTACTCTGTGGTATCTTGAGAGGTACCCTCAAGCCTAGCTGTTTGTGTGGTGATCAGTGGGGAGGGCAGGTCTGAGCCCCTGACAGGTGTGTGCCCTCCCTTACACCAGGTTTGTGGCAAGAGGACGAGAGGAACAATAACCCTGTGCTGGTGTCCTGTGACTTGTCCCTCTCAGGTGGCTTTCATGCACGGCGTTTCATTCAGTTCTCATAATACCTTTATGACCCTTTGCTGGTGTCCAGTCGTTTTATTGCCTTTTTACAGCTGGTGAAACTGAGGTATTAAACAGGCTACATAATTTATGTAATTTGTCTGAAATCGCCCCGCGGGTTGGCGTTCCGGGACCACTGCAGCCTGATCCAGTATCCTTTTCACTATGCAGAGCATCTCCAGGTGGATGAGGCCGAGGGACTTCTGCTGGGCTGGTGAAAATTTCAGTTCTTTCGTGGTTTTCAGCATCTGTATGACGGCCAAGGGGCCCAGTTCCCAGGTGTGGAGTAGCTGGAGAGCAGCTATGAGGGAGCCCAGCAGGGTCTTTTTATGAGACGGAGGACAAGATGGAAACTGCAGGAATTGGCAACCATGATGCCAAAAGACAAGCCTGGGGCAACCCAGTGGAGGCTGAACTGGGAAGCATGGGCGGGCGAAGCGTCAGGCGTGAGCTGGGGACATCCTGCGATGTGTCCTCCTGGCTGTCGGCTGCTCTGGAAGCTTCTACGCTGTGTGTCCCTGCTATGACTGCTGAGCTTCCATTCTATGAGTCCCCATCAGAAGGATGGGGGCAGCACCCTTTAAGACCTGATGGTCTTACCTACAGACTCCCGGGGTGACCCCTCCGCATGTGTGCCTGGGGGCATAGGACCACTGGAGCTCTCTGCTCAGCCCCCCTAAATCCTCTGCAGGTAGGATGCTTCCTGCCCACACGTCCCTGACAGCAGCCGGACACCCCTGGGAGCACCTCATTTTTGAAACAGCTTTTACGTAGGTGGCCGGAGTTGCAAAGAATTATGCTCCAGATTCACCGGGCCTCTTCTCCAACTTGAGAAGGAAGCTGCTCAGATGGGCTTTATTTTCCCTCTGATAATCTGGCTTTTTCAGGGCTTGCTTCCTTCCTGCTAAAGCAGTGGTTGAAATCGGAGACTCGGGAATCCAACTGCCTGGGATTGAATCTGGCTCTGACACTGGCTTATGTGAGTTTAAGCAAGTTACTTAATCTCCCTACTCCAGAATTTTCCTCATCTGTAAAATAAGGATAAAAGTAGCACTTAGGGTTTATGTAATGATTACATAGCCTGATAGGTAAAGTGCTTAGAACAGGGCCTGGTATATGGAAAGTGCTATGTAAGTGTTAGCTACCATTATTATCATATCGGTATTATTTATCCAGTAGTTACTGCTGAGATGAATCTTGCTTGATGTGTGTAGAACTTGTTCTTATAAAATTAATTTTTCTAGATATTAGTCAATGACATGCATTGGGATTATTTTCAAGCTTATGCTCTTACACTTGGTCCTTCCAATTTTAATTTTGTTACCTTCCTTCTTAGGTACCCATTAATTTATATAATTTAAAAAATTACTCCCTTTATATTCTTTCCTCCTGTATTATTTTCCAAATACCGAGTTGATGGGATTTATTCCAGTGACAACCCTGTTATCTCTGGTCCTCTTCGGAACTCCTGCTACATTTCATACCCATCACATGTCCATTGTCACCCAGCTATGTTGACGTTCTCAGGGCCAAGGTTTATATCTTATACCTTTTCTGAGTCCTGCCCAGTGTTCTGCATGCATTAGATACTCAGAAATTAAGTGAGGATTTATTTATTCCCATCCTATTCCTCTTTGCCCATTACATTCCCAGGTCTAAAATGTTTCTCTCTCACAATCGTGAAGTCTATTGTACTGATACTCAATACATTTCATATACACCTGATGGAACTAAAACTCACCCAACAAGGGATATGTGCATCGTGTTACTTTACTCCTTGAGGTTGGTAGCTACTTCAGCTAAGCCCCTCTCTCCTTTTAAGCTGACCACCAGCATTCCCATCTCTCAACTAGGAAACAAACTTCCTGAGAGCCAGAATCTTGTGGGGCTTGTGTGCTGATGGGTCTCTGGTACTAAGAATAACAGAGCAGCTCTCATTAGCTGCTTAGCTATCGGCTGCTGCCCTTGCTTCCTTGCTGACACAACCCTAATTTTGACTGCTTCAGAAAAGGCTAGCCCTCAACCTGGCCCAGAGGATGTGCCGTAATCATTCTAAGTCAGTCCTAGGTTTTCCTATTCTTGTTGCTAGTGGTTGGCTTAGGAATGGGCATGTTCTATGCTTTTGTGACTGTTGTCCTTGACCCTAGAAAAGGGCAATGTGATGCCTGGATTTGTGGCAGCCATCTTGGCATCACGAGGGGAGTCAACCCAAGACCACAAGCTAAGATCCATTGATGGCAGAGTGGGAAGAAGAAAGATTCTGGGGACTTAACAACACTGTTGAGCAACTACTGATTAACCAACCTTGGAACCAACCGATCTGCCAACTTCTTATGTGAGATAATGCACATCTGTGGCTGTTCAAGCCACTTTTAATTGGGTCTTCATCTTCCACAACTGAAAGCATCCTGATCCAGGAGACGTACCATAAATATTTGTTAACTTACTGACTGATGAAACCTTCCTTAAGTCATGTCATATTGGTGAACTAAAGCTCTAAGTGTTGACCAGTAGCGGCAGCAAATTCTGGTAGGGGAATTAAAAAAAAGCATTATTAAAGCACTCAGGTAAATGGAATGTTTTTTATGTTGCTGTAAGTCTTGACTTTGGTGGTGAGGTTAATGGGTGAGGAAATTCTGAACCCTGGAAAAATCACATTAAGAGAAAAGTTTGAAAAACTTTTTATTGTCACTCTTTAGTTGAATTATAGATTTAAATTGGCCAGTGCTCAAAATACTGCACTTAACTAAGGTGGCCCCGAAAGGTGAGCTTTTGCACTGGCTGGTGCTGAGGCAGAATGTGGACTTGAGCGCCAGTCTGTGGCCGAGGGCTGCTGAGACCCCTGGTCACTTGCAGAGCTGCCACTCATGGAACTATGTGACAGGTACCATTAATGGGGATGTATTCCATCAGGTGACTTTGGGACCATTTGCAGCCCAGAGAAGCAGCCCATTTTTATTCTCTTTCCATATTCTCAGGTGTTCCTTACCTGACTGCATAACCTGCATGAGTTTGGAGGACCACAGCACTGTCCCAAGAAGGAAAGCAGGACCTGATATAAGGCAGAGCGTTTGCTTCAATCTGTTCTGGTCAACAGAAGGACCTTTGCTGATCGGTCATTTGGATGCTGTACTTCCTCACCTGGAGTACTGCAGGGACCTCACGTCTACCAGACTTTCTAGTTTTGCCTTCTTCCAGCCTATGCCCTACGCCAGTACCCAGAGCTGATGGTGGCACTTCTCTGCTTACAGTCCTTTAGTGGCACCTCTTCCTCTACAGATACGTGTGAGCTCCTTGGTCTGTCATGTGAGGCCCGGCTCCCTCTGGACTCTGCACTCCTCTCCAGCCTCTTCTCTCCCTCTCATCTCCCATAGAAAAAAAGCCTACCCACATCAAACTCCCCGTAGCTTCTAAAGCAAGGCGCATTCCTGGTACCTCCTCAGCGCCCTTCCCCACACTCCCTGGACTCCCTCTCCACCTTGCCCTCCCTGCACACTT
Organism: Neophocaena asiaeorientalis asiaeorientalis; assembly: GCF_003031525.2. Taxonomy (NCBI): domain Eukaryota; kingdom Metazoa; phylum Chordata; class Mammalia; order Artiodactyla; family Phocoenidae; genus Neophocaena; species Neophocaena asiaeorientalis. Next base: position 8,320,725 of record NW_020172293.1, on the reverse strand, counting down.
CACCTCCCTTTTTGAGACATGTCTCTGATGTACTCTGGGAAGCCTTCCCGGATCCCCTGGTGCAGAGTTAGAGTCGCCCTTTCCTCTGCTCTTCATCCTCTTCATCACCACATCACACCCATCACTGGGTCTTTGGCTGGTTTCTTGCCCCCTCCCACCTCCGCACTACATCCTGAGCATCTCGTGGTCAGGACTTGGTCCTGCCCATCTTTGTCATCCGTGTCTAGGGCTTAGCACACACTAAGTGCCTACCAGTCACTTTTTGGTTCGAATTGAAGTAAATCAAAGTGAAACAAAAGAGTAGGAAGAAACACCTGCAGTAATTTCTGAGGGGACCAGGTTTGTTGTAGGCATCTTCTCTTTGTCAGGATCCTGGGAACTGAGAAAATGAACCAGACATTAACTCCTTTGCCGGTGAGTGCCTAGGAGTAGATACAGAACAGAGAGAGAATTGGGGAGGTTGAGGCAGCAGGTGTAGAGAAGCACCACTGATGGACCCCAAAATAATCCCCTGCACTGTCGCTCTCTCATCTTTTGTCCTCATTCAGACTCTTAAAATATTTACTCAAGTTTACAGTTACTTATCAAAGCTTAGATAGGTTAATTCTTTTCATTTCGTCCTCTCTTTACTTCAGAATTTAGAGACAGACCCATGGGGCCATGAAATTGCACAATCTCCTAAGGATTCTAAGTCCTTGACTCATTGTGAGACCAGAACATACCTTATTCTTTTACGTAGGGTTTCTCCATCCCCATCTGGGAAATTACCATCTGCTTCTGATAGCTCTCCCCAACTTCCTTTGTGAATGAAAGGGCAAAGTTTTGACTCAATAATTTTTGCAATATCTAACTCCCCTGTTGGTGAATAAATCATCTTCTGCTTTCTTTTGGGGAATTCCCTATCTCCTTTGGTCACCTATCATTCAATACACGTCCTGGCCTTTCAGGAACTTTCTCAGGAATGTGATTCGGGTTTATCATAGACAGAGAAACGTACCTGGAGTCCAGAAAGGTGGTCCCCAAGGATCCTGTGGATCAAATCCTTCCCCAATATTTTTTCCAGTGGATTGACAGGAGCTTCCCCACTCCTCCATTGCCACTGTAAGAGGAAAACTGGTCATTCCTTTGTGGGGAAGGGGAAACACCCAGTTACTGAGAAATTCGAGTGAGATTTATTTGTTTGCATTTCTCTCTTCGTGGCAACCGATTACGTCCACCTCTGCGGTTTTTGTAAGCCGGATAAATTGAGGTAGCTTACAGCAACTTTGTTTTCCAAATCCATAGGTTTTGAGCAAATTATACATTCCCTTTTGCTGGGTTACCACGGCTGAACCCGGAAAGTATAATCAGAAAGATGATATTTTATCTAGAAACATTTGTATTAGAGCGTAATAGAAGAATGTACAGCTAATAGAAGAGGTGACAGGTAATTATGTCTTTGCTTGAGCTGCATGGGATGGAGTTTATCTCGGAGAGGAGTGGGCTCATATACAGCTGCCTGGTGTGGATACAATTAAAAAGGTCTGTGGTGGGCTTCCCTGGTGGCGCAGTGGTTGACAGTCCGCCTGCCGATGCAGGGGACACGGGTTCGTGCCCCGGTCCGGGAAGATCCCACATGCCGCGGAGCGGCTGGGCCCGTGAGCCATGGCCGCTGAGCCTGCGCGTCCGGAGCCTGTGCTCCGCAACGGGAGAGGCCACAGCAGTGAGAGGCCCGCGTACCGCAAAAAAAAAAAAAAGGTCTGTGGAATGTCCAGTAACCCTGTGCCCTTGGCATCTTTAGGAAAGCTACACCCACCCACTTCAGTTTCTTTAACGTTTTACAAAAGAGTTTTACCAGTTTCCTTTGTTGACTTGGTTTCCAGATAGTGGGGGAAAAAAATAAAAGAAAGAAATGGGAATGATGAACAGTTGTCACGTGCTTTAGCTCCCAGGCATGAAATTGGGGCTCAAGCCAGAGGAGTGAGTTTTCTTTGGGTCCAGGCCAGCATAATGAAACCCCAAGAACTCGGTCTTTGGATATGTCATTACCTAACAAGCCAAAGGAAATGGATGCCATGACGCTGGCTAAAAGAGATGAATTCTGGTCTATAATTTATGTGAACATCAACTAACAGTTAAAAATACTGATTAGTATCAGTATCAAATTGTCCAATCTCAGTATCAAATGAGAAGAGAGACGCAATGCACGCAGATCCTGCGCAGTAATAAGGAGTTTGGCCTAAATACCCCGGCGATGATCATTAATTTTGCTATGTTTTGATTTAGTGTTTGTGCTCATGTATTCTAGTATGTCTACGGATATGAAAGTAACACCTGGTGTGCTCTGTGCAAATGCTTCTCCACTTCAGGAAGAAAGCCAAAGGGGACACACAGCTGAACCCGAAGCATCGCATCGTTAGACACAGGCCCCAGGGAATCAACTCCTCAGATTTCCAAGAATAAAACAGAGTTAGAGAAAATATACAAATATAGGAGCCTTCCTTGTTTGCAAGACATACCTTTATGGAAATATTATGCTCAGAAGTTTGTTTGGGGGCAGTTTGTAAACCAGGCTAGGTTTTCATGGCATAGCTCTATATCTTTGAGTGCAAATGTGTGTGTGCGTGGGCACGTACACACACAAACACACACACACACACACACAATTCACAACTAGAGGCAATAAGGCCAATTTAAAAAATGCTCATGTCCAGGGATTTTGCTGATATGGTGGCTATTCGTTCTAGATTATTCCTGCCAGTGCCGGGCACACTGTTGACTTCATACTCCTTGAGGCAATTACTTCAGTGCTCAGGGCCTCTGAGATCAGCGTTCCTTTCTCTTGTGTAATTGAGAGCTGGCAACTCACACGTTCAGCTTATTATATAAAGTCTCCAAGAAGAATAGACAAGGCAAGAAGCAACTCTTGCCTCGGAAGACCTAGAAGCACAGCTTTCTAGAGAAAAGCTGCTAGATTACTTGAAATTTATGATATTTCCTAGATCTATGCACATCTAATAAAGGAAGATAAATTGACTTTTTGGATTTTCTTGTACAAAAATATCCAAAATCCATTTCATCTTTTTATTCCATTCTTACTTTAAAAAAACTTAGCAGCTGAATTTCATTCAAGTCTAGCTTGCCCCTGCCACCCCTGTTCAAATCCGTCACCAAGGAGAGGATAACTAATCACACTGTCCCATTTTCATGGCTATGTTCATCTTACGCCCTTATTGGCAATCCTGTTGGACATTTCTAAGGTGTAATATGAGTAAGAGAGAGCTCACCCTTTCCTCCCCCCACCCCCCCGAGGTCTAGAGGGGCAAATGGTTCCTATCTGCCACAATCCCACTAGCAATCTCTGCCTTCACCTGGAAGGGAAAGGTGAGAATAGGCAATCCGTGAATTCAATATACACTGAAAAGACATTTTGGGCTCAACCAGAGCGCTGAGTATTCAGCTGGATCTTTGGAGCTCTGCCAGGAGAAATATAAACAGCAAAAGAACTTACTCTATAAGTATCTGTCTTTTTGCCAAATCGTATGAGGAAAATGTGTTTAAGAAAAAAAAAAAAAGGAGGATGTCTTTTTATTACATATATGCTCCTCAGACCCCAGCTCTGTAAAACCCATTAAAAACAACATGAAGTATTTAAAATCAGCAGCAATCACCTTGGTTGGTTACTGATGTACAAGATTAAAAACAGTCTGAATGGAAGGTAAAGGTACATTAATAAACACAGATTCCAAATCCTTGGTGATTACTTGCTGGTCTATTCAGAGAGGGGGCTCAGCCCAACATCTCAAGGAAAATCATCAGCATGTAAGTGAAGAGGAGGCTTTGGTAGTTGACAGTGACCCTGGGAAGTGGAGAGGGTTGTTTAACAGTCACTTGCAGAGCCCTAACAACTACCAGTATTTGTTTTAAGGTCTCTGGCATGCACTGGTGCAGGGGCAGGGCAAGTTTTCAAGCTAAATATGCCTCACCACGAGGGCCTTCCCAGTGGTAGGGGAAGTGTTCCATTTATTCCACACCTGTTTGGTATTGTAACTCAGCTCCTGGAACCCAAGAAAGTTCTCACACCAGCGTGGAGTAGAGTCACCATCCTCACCAATCCCCAGGGCCAGCGTTTACTCTGTACCACACTCCATTCTGAGTGTTTACAGATACAAACACTGTTGATCTTCCCAACAATCTCAGCTAGACACTCTCATTATCCCCACTGGGTAAAGGAGGAAACTGAGGCTAGGAGAGGTCTAGTAGCTTGTGGAAGAAGTTCTCACAGCCAGTCCATGGTGGAGACGAGACATGAACCCAGCTGGTCGGCTTTCAAAACCAGAACCAGCATCCTGAGAGCGGGGCTGGGAAGACACCTAGTGCCGTTTTAACATATCAAGGTCTTGTCCTTTGGGGAGCTCAAGTTGACAGGATCTCCTGTGGTTTGTCCTCTCCCCAAATGAATAATCTTGGAGGGGAAAAGAATCTCAAGCCAATAGAACCTTTTAAATCTATGTTGTCAGTGAAATAACGTGGTGGCTGCATGATAAATATAAATAAAAATGGAAAGTGGAAAAACAGAAGATGGCAAGCTGTGGTCAGCGCTAAGGACGAGATGCCCTAGTAGATCCACGTTTATGTGTGTAAAACTCACCAGGGTCTCGGCGCCAGCAGATGTCCAAATGTTCCACTGGGGGATGTGACTGGAGGGTAGATAAAGGTGAAGGAATCACAAAGGCAGGAATGGAACCAACAAAGGCTGCACTTTCATCCATTTTTATGCCCCAAAGCCCCTGCAGGGTAAGGCCCCTTCCTCAGTGAGTGGCTCGTGGCCACAGCGACTCTCCTCGTGGTGCATGGTGGTGAGAAAGTCCATTTGATGAAAATCCACAGGCATATATGCCTCTTGCCACTGAAGGACCCCTGGACTTTCAAGGGTTACAAACCAGGTTAACTCTTCTAACACTCCTAGGCCACTGCACCTCAGGCAGGCCTGCCCTGCCCCAAGGGGAGAAGATCACGGAAACTTCCATGAGGCTGAGCTGAAGAGCGCAGACTTGGGCACCCCCTGAGTGCGTTCTTCTACCCGCCTCCATGCTGCTCTTACCTTCCAGATGCCATCCGGACATTTGCAAACCAATTTTATGAGAAAGCCTTAGACTTTCCTTTGTGCTTTAGTTTCTTTTAGTTTATCTTTCTAAGTAGGTCGATTTCCAAATACAAATTGTCAGGCAAAGAAAAACTGCTTTCCAAAGCGAGGCCCTCTGTCTCTGGGGCAGCAAGGCGTCCTAGCAGCCCCGCTAGGCTCCCATAAAACCTCCTGGTTGTCGTGCTCCAGTGACTCAGGTGTTCCCTCCAGATGCTGCCCCGTCCCCATGACAACCCCTTTCACTCCTGCTTTGAGTCCTGCAGCTTCACACCTGGACCTGCCTTTAATAGCTTCTTCAGACTGATGCCTCTTTTGAACCGTTGGCGTGCTCTCGGGCACAGCTTTCTCCTGGGTGCTGTCTCTGGCTCAACCTCGATGTCTAACCGCTGACACCCAGGCCCTGAGACACCAGCCCAGCAGGTGCTGCTCTGGGAGGGAAGTTGGAAAAAAAAGAAGCACATCAAGGTCAGGTTTCATTTTCTTTACATGAGCTAAGATGCCAGCATTTATCAACAGGAAGAAGCTTCTGGAAATCATCCTGGAATCATTAATAAAAGCCCAGGGTATTGTTAGAAAGCTTTATCTTGGCTTTTAGTGGCCTCTGCCCTTCACTCACTAGCTCGCTGGGCACCTTCTCTGGAATCACCCTCACACATCTCATGCCCCAGATGCTTGCACTTTCTCTTCTGCACACATCAGTGGCAGCCTTCTTCTGCAGGCTGGTGCCGCGTCTTCCAGCTCACCAGAGACAAGAGACAGCCCAGAAGGAAATCTCACTCCTTGACTCCTGGGGTTTGGGCCCCCACGTGGCAGAGTTTGGGTTTAACTCCTGGGTTTTGAAGTATAACATTGCTTTGTAGATGCCATCTGGCCTTTTAAACTTGATTTTGTCCAAATAAGAAAATTATATCAAAAGGGAAAATGTTTGCTTTTGACATTCTCAAGTGACAAAATGAAACTTCAAATTTCAAAAAGTCCCCCCATAAAGGATTTGAATAAAAAGTCAAAGTACATACAAGCCTTCGGTGAACCCAATCCTCCCTATTTTGCCTGAATTTCAATATTCTGGCATTGCCTTAAGTCCCTTTTTACCCTCAGATAGCAAGTTTAAGAAATGACTCTTCTTAATTTTTTGTAAGTTAACTCCTATCAAGAAAATGTGATTTGATGGGTTATTTTTCTCTCGAATATCCAGCTCTCTCCTCATGGTTTGAAAGAGCCTGTCACAATTCCCAAGTGTGAATGCTAAACCAGCCATGAAGAGAGGCATTGCCTAGGGCTATAGCAAGCTAAAGTAATGAGAGCCAAGTTCAGGCTAAGAAGGAAACACACACACACAGCACATGATACATACACACATATGGGTATACATACCTTCACGCACATATGTGCAAATGTAATAGAGGTGTCTGAAATTTTCTTTTTATTCCCGTGCTTTTTTTTTTTTTGATGAGTTTTAATGGAACTCTAAATCGGAAGCAAGTTGGTACAACTTCTGCATTAAGCAAATGAAATGTCTTCAATATTTTAAAACCTCTGATGGAAGTCTGGCTCCTTAAATTTTAAGGAGTAGCTGTCTTCTTTTAGAAGTCACCGGACTGGAAATGAAGAAGCTGAGTCCCTGACCAGGTTCCGTGAAACATCTTATCTCCGATGGCTTGGTAGAACTGGGCTTGTTTCCTTACAAGGGAAATGAAGGGTTGGGGTCTGTAATGAACTTTCTAGCTCTAAAAATTTTGTGTCTGTAATTAATAAAAATACACTAAATGTGAATTCTCCTGATGCTGCTGTTCAGGTCCCTGCCTGTTCTTTCTTGGATGTCGGAGGGGCCATGCACACTCATGTTTCCTGCATCCCAGCAGCTGTGGCTCAGGGCATGGGGCTGTGGGTAGGGATTTGGGGTGGTGGATGATGCTATTGGGGTCTGAGCCAGAGAACCCAGAGTCCCTGCCTCCCACGCCATTGAAGTATTTCTGCCGTGAGGTCGCTCACTCACCCCTTAAGATGTTAACATTCCATACATCGACGTGGAAAATTGCAAACACTAAGACCCGAAACAAAGCGCATCATTCAGGATATCAACAAGGAACAGATGGCTCACTTGAATTAGGAAATTTCAAAGGCTGGTTCACAAAGGGACTCTTTATGAAAATGTAGGGAAGCACAAAGGAATATTGCAGTAACCTGGGGTTAATAGCAGCAGAGAAGCCACCATGACTAAGGCTGGGGAGACGACGGGAGGGAGTGATGTCTGGAATTCTTAAGCCACTAATAGCGGAGACCTTCCGGAGAGGGGCAGGGACGTTGGCTTGAGCAACGCAAATAGGCCATCGCAATATCTCAGAAATGGGGCTGAGGGCAGTAAATAACCTGAGCTCCTCTCCTCCCTCCCTGCCTTCCGCCAAGTCTGGAGTCGGGGAGTCCACTGACGGAATCCATATCCCTCAGCCTTCTGGGGCAGGAAGGAGGGTGGAGAAGACAGTGTGGTTCTGGAGGATCAAAGAGAAGGCATCTGTCACACAAAGAAACAAATAAACACGCCCCAGGGACAAAAATGGCCTCAGACTCTCTCAGGAGGTAACTGAAATCCCCTTAAATCACTAGCTGCATAAAAGCAATCACATATTTGTTTAGCCTTTTCTTATAGGCACTTGGGAAGCAGTCCCTGAGAACCGAGAGGCAAAAAGGTTACCCTGTGAGCATCAAACGCTGACACTGACATCTAAAGGATGAGCATGGAGACAAGTAAAAAAGGACCAGATGACTTCCTGGTCCTCAGGACGAGGAAATAACCGGTGAGCATGTGCGCGTCCATGAAGCTACATACTTGTCAGCAATCCGTGTGGGTGGGTCTTGGGGGCAAGATTCTGGTGATGCTTATTTCAACACCGAATGGGAGAGAGTGCTCAGGCCAGAGGAAGGAACCAGTCTGGCCCCAGCTTGGATCCTCAGCCTGTTGCAGACAGGGACACACGTGGAGTCACCACCTGTGCCCAGGAAACCCCTTTGTCTGGAGTGCACCACGGCACGGCTGTGGTCAGTTCCCTCTCCCCCCGGCGGGATGGGTCTGCCGCTTGTGCTGCCCATTAGATTTCAAGTCTACGAAGCTGAGGTCCAGCATGTAGACCTGGACCCTCCTGAGGCAATGGGGGAGCCCAGCTACCATTGCCCTTGAACCTTTGGGAACGTCCACCTGCTTCCTGTCTAATGCCACTCCCATCCTCTCCTCCACTCTTCACGACAGCCCTCTGAACATGAATGTATTGCCCTTTTTCAATGGAGACAAACCGAGGTTCCTAGAAGGGAAGCAGGTAGATGAAGGTTACATAACCAGTGGTCTGCAGAGTAAAAATTTAATGTCACTAGTTGCGATGGCTTAAGTGAATTAAGAAATGAGTATGTACTAGGCATTTTTCTAAGTGTTTTATAAGCATGAACTCATCTATTTCTTAACTCTGTGAATGAGATTATTATCATCCCCACTTAGCATGTGAGAAAGATGCAGGCAAGGGATTAAGTAGCTGGCCCAAGGCCACCCAGCTACTCAGGTGAGTCTTCAGCTCTAGGCAATCTGAGTCCAGAGGTCAGCTCTTAACCACAAAGGCACAGAGCCAGAGGGGCCAGACAGAGGGAGGGAAAACGGGTGGGGGGGCAAGTCAGTTCGGGCCAAGGCAACTGTTAAGGGTTTAATAAGCTCAGATGTTAATTGCAGATCTTAACTAATCGTTTACTTTCTAACTCTGAGTTAAACACTGCTTCCTTGTCTTTCAGATTATTTGAGGATCTAAATCCAGCCCTCCTTGTCTTTCAGATTATCTGAGGATCTAAATCCAGCCCTTGTTACCCACTGGAATGAACAACAAGGAGGTTCAAAAGGTTAAGTTACTAAAAACAAAAACCTTGGTGTTTTGCTTTGTTTGGTTTGGGGATCCCGAATGTCTATTTCCAGTATTTATGGAACCAGGAAGTGCTAATGTAACAGGAATGTGACAGGCAGAGTCATTTGATACCAAAGAAATCAGGAAGTGCTGGAAACTTGAAAAAAAGATGGTTATTGCAACATTTCGACTTGACTTTTTCCCCAGTTCAAATAAAGTGTTGGTTTGTCAGAGGTTTTTGCCAATGATGCGTTTAACTTTTACCTGGGTCGTGTCTTGGCCAGATGGCAGAGCCTTCTAGCTCATGTTGAGGTCATGGACAGTGTTTCACTGTCCTTTCTGAAGCAACTCCACGAAAGGGCACTATTTTTTTTTTTTTTCATTTCAGAACTAAGAGCTACATGAGTGAGGCTGTAAAGTATTGCAGAATCGAATATGTCCTAGACAGCATCCTCTTGTGTTCCCATTGAACACATTGGCCACTGGCCACATATAACAACTTAAATTTAAACTGATTAAAATTAATACAACAAGAATTCAGTTCAATGGTTGCACTAGCTCAGTAGCTCCTGTGGCTGGTGTTGACTAGTGCCTGCGGCGTGGGACAGGGCGGTGCAGGATGTTTCCCTCGTCACAGAAGGCGCTGCTGGAGAGCCACACAGAGCCTGATCTCAGCTGGGAAAAAGAGACAGAACATTAAAGGGGGGTTGAGAGGGGGCTTCCCTGGAAGGGACCCCTCTCCTGGACTCATGACTGGAACGGCCATATGTCAGGGAGCAAAGGGCTCAGGTAGACTCCAGATGTTGTACTTTGCAAGGCAGAATATGTCTATCCCATGCTCTGGCTCTACTTCTCTCCTCTTGTCCTCTGTGATATGACTGATGTTAGAGCCTTTATCAACTCCACCACAGGAGCCAAGGAAAGGCCTCTGGGCCACGGCTGATGTGAACATGCAGTGGCGATGGCGATGGTGGTGGTGGTGGTGATGGTAGTAGAAGAGACTCCCAAGGAAAGCTGAAACTTGGGCGAAGGGCATGGAGGACCCTCAGCCTTTCCCCCTTGCCTGGAAATTCCCTTCACGAGTGGAACCAGGAGATTCTGGATTTCATTCCTTTGTTGGGATGTGCGCTCTCTTTGTAAGAAGCCACACCGCCAGCGTCTCCGAAGCTCTCTGCCTCTATTAGGTCAAAATGGACTCAGGGTAATTCCTAGAGAGCAATGATTCTCTCAACTTTGTCCATACGTTAGAATCATCTGGCATCTTTTGAAGCCCCCGGTGCTTAGACTACACCGGACTACTGAGTACAAGTCTCTGGGGTGGACGCCAGGCGGCACTCCCCAGGTGACTGTAGCATGCAGCTGAGGTTGAGAAGTCGAGCTTGCTATGGAGAATCCCTTTCATTCACAGAACAGAGTGACTTAAACACGTATTCCACAGCCTTTTCTCCTTCCCTCAGTGTGACAATAATAGGAAGGCCTTCCATTAACATGAAGAAGATCTGTCTTGACAGCAATGCAGTCAAGTAGAAAGGACTCTGAATCAGGAGCCAGGATCTCAGAGTTTAGTCCGAGCTCTTCACCAAAGAGTGATGATCTGATGCACCAAGCCTCACCTGTGGGTGCCGTAACCTGAAGGTATCGGACTTGAAGCGTTCTAAACTCCCTCACGTTGCACACTTTGTGCCAAAGATGGTACTAAGTGCTCTGTTCTGTGAGTGTGGAGATGAGGGCCCTTTGATGATACAGCTGTGGGCCCAGTAAGCACTTGGGGATAAGGAAACCTTTTCTCCTTTGATGCTCCCAGGTGTCCGGAGCAACGCTCCCTTGTGTGTTGTAGGCACTTACTAGTGCTGGATGGATGACCATATACTTTATTCTTCCCCAAGGTATTGATGAGTCCATCTTACACATGGAGTGAGCAGTCTTGTCATAAGGCAGATAGATACAGGGCTTCTCCAGGACAGCCAGATAGCTGCCTCTCTGCCACCCCTGTCCCACCTGACTGGAAGAGTCTGAGTGGCCATGTGACATACAGGACAGTGCTTGGGCATAGGACCTAGGATGCTGCACATGGGTTGAACTTGGCCACGATGTACACTGTAGCTCCCAATGTGCTGCCTTCCCTCGTCAGACCAGCTCAAGGACTAGGTGTAGCTAAGCCTACCAGTTAAAAGCAGCAGAACCTGCAGCTGCTTCAGGAATGACCCAGGAGACTGAGACCCTCATCTCTAGCTGCTGCATGACCTTGGGTGCAAAACAATGTCTTTGTACATCAGTTTTCTTCGCTTTAAAATAAGCTGCTGGGGCCATGTGATTCTAAGATCCTTTCCAAATCCAAAACCATGTGAAAGAACGTTTTCTTTGGAAAGCAGTCCTTGTTATTACTCATTGCCCTCTTCTTTTCAAGGTGCTTGACAATAGTTTTTGTGATTATTTCCTCTGTCTTTTCCCCTAACTTCCTATGTAGAGAAGTTAGAAGTCCAGGCTTTTTCAGGGTCATTTCTTTCTCCCTTTAGGAGAAGAATCTGAATTGTTCCATTCCTGCTTTGGTCAAATTGTTTACCCTCCAAAAAAAATCTTTAAAATGATTTTATCTAGAAACAATAAATGCTGGAGAGGGTGTGGAGAAAAGGGGACACTCTTGCACTGCTGGTGGGAATGTGAATTGGTTCAGCCACTATGGAGAACAGTATGGAGGTTCCTTAAAAAACTACAAATAGAATTACCATATGACCCAGCAATCCCACTACTTAAAAAAAAAAATGATTTTAAAGCTGATGATCCTGAAATTACTCTGGGCATGTTCCTAAGTGTTTGTAGTTCAAGTTTTCAGGGCCTGGAATGGATTTTAACTGTTTCTCTTATTTTGCTTCATTTTCCTTTCCTCTATTCACAGGTTTCCCTGTGTATAGACTGAAATAGAATAACCTGACTTTTTGGACGTTTGCCAACGATTTTTCCCATCCTTTCATCCAGAGGTTCTCAATGTGTGGTCCCCTGATCAGCAGCATCACCATTACCTGGGCACTTGTTAGAAATGCAAATTGTCAGGTAGTCCTGACCACAGAATAATCAGTCTATGTTTTAACCAGCCTTGAGGCGATTCTGATGTGCGCTCAATTTGAGAATTTGAGAACTACTGCTAATAAAAGACAACATTTTCTCTTATCCTTCTCATTCTTAATGTATTTCTCTATTTCCTTGTATAATACATTAAAAGACTCTGAGACTGTTTCTCTAAATCTTTTGAAAATGGAGTTTTACGTTCTGCATTGACTTTTCTTATTCTGGCCCTAAAAGACTTATTAATTTCTCTTCTTCTTTATTGAATGGCTTAGTTTCCTCTTTATCTGGCTTTTGCAAAGAATAAGTTTATCACCTGGCATGCATTAAATGGAATGCAACCAAACTGGTGGTTGACGAATATTTTTATAAACCTCTAGAGTCTTGCTACTCGAAGCTCGTTGATTCTGCAAAATCTCTGTCTCCACCCCAGCTCCACTGAATCAGATTCTGTATCCTAACAAGGTATCCAGGTGATTTGTCTACAAATAAAAGTTTGTGACGCACTGCTCTAAAAGACTGTCTCAGACCTTAAATGTTATTTCAGAAGTTGGAGTAAAGTCACTTGTAAATTTTAGCCAAGCAGTCAAATCTTATCTCCAGGGTAATACAGTTGGCACTCCATATCTGTGGGTTCCAAATCTGCATATTCAACCAACTACAGATAGAAAATATTCAAAATTTTCTAGAAAATTCCAAAAAGCAAAAGTTGAATTTGCCATGTGCCAGCAACTATTTACCTGGCACTTACATTGGATTAGGTATTATAAGCCATCTAGAGCTGATTTAAAGTATACTGCAGTGTGCACATTTGTTACACGGAAATACTATGCCATTACATATAAGGGACTTGAGCACCCCTGGATTTTGGTATCCATGAGGGTCCTGGAACCAATCTCCCATGAATACTGAGGGATGACTATATATCATTATATTTGGTAACATGATGACAATGAAGGAAGTGTATACTTAATCTGAAATAAATGGATTACACCCATAGAAATCAATAAAAAAGGTCTTCATTTTTCTATATAGGATTGTACTAACCTGAGGGAAAAAGTCACAGAGAAGAACATGTAGGTGTAGGTTAGGGAAAGATAATTAGAAGGAATGTGCCGGGGTTATGATATAAAAGACCACTCAGCCAAGGAAATGGCATAGATAAAGTCACTGTAAAGAGTTTACAAAGCGGTTCTAGAGGCAGATCTGGCTCCAGGGAGATGCAGTGTCTTGATCATATAAGTCCTGCTGTGTATTTGCTGAGCAGATGCTAAATGCTGGGCACACCGTTCATTGCCAAGCACTTCACCAGCATTATCTCACATAGCGCCCACAGCAACCACTGAGATAGTACTGTTACTATCCCTATTATATGAGGGAGGAACCTGAAGATTGGAGGTGGTAACTAAATATGGGTTTTCATTCCAGATAGTTTTAATTGCTCTTACTGTTGTAATGTGGGTAACATTGGTGATAGTAGCAGGTAAAATCTCAAGTCTCAATGACATAAAAGATTCATTCTTACTTATGGTAAGTTCAAAAAAGGTGTTCCTGATTAATGGGAGGCTCTTTTTCAAACACAGCCTCAGTAACCCTGCTTCCTTCATTCTTTTATCTCTGCTGTATTCCACATTTGGCTTCCAGGACCCTCCGGCGTCTGCGTCACACCAGTGGAAGAAGAAAGAGCGTGGGGATTGGGTGAGGGGGACTTTTTAATGGGTTGGACCAGAATGGCACGAATTGCTTACATTCACATTCCATTGGCTTGAACTTCAAGGGAGGCTGGGAAGCGTGGTCAGTCCCAGGAAGAAGCTACCTGAGTTCAGGCAAGGACATTATCCTGGACAACCTCCATGTCTCCATTTGTAAAGGAGAATAATTATACTTGCGTCATCAGGAGGTTGTTAGAATTCAGTTACCTAACCATTGCAGTTATTACTGCAACATGGGGCTCATAAAGCCTTGCTTTTCGTAGCTGATCATTTCCCGGTTCAGAAGATACAGTCTACTTCAGACTTGTTCTGATCTTACTGAGGATGAAGAGACGACAGAGACAGTGGAATTAAGTGAAAGTCTCATCCAGGAGTCCAGAGGAGCAAGGAAGTTAAATATTCAGCAGTTAGACCTAAACATTGGACTTTAGGAAAGCAGATTTCAAAGACTTCAAAGGAGATGTGTTATAGCCTCCTGGTTACAGACTGTAAATGTGAATGTGCTTCACGAGGAGGGAAGGATCTAAGAGAAGAGCGATCTCTGACGACACAGCCATACATGATTACACGGAGGAAAAAAAAGAGATGCAGAGACGAGAGGGAACTTTGCTGCTTTTTACAGTGTTCTCTGATAAAAGGGCACGTACAAAATATGGGATCCGCTCCATAAAATTATCAAGGGGCATCGTGTGCCAGGAAAAGCTGAAACTGAAGGCAACAGAAACAACTTTTCCTTCTGTTTGGAGGAGAGGCAGAAAGGAACCAGGCCCCGACTGGAGCAGATGGTGTGAAGTTCACAGCTGTCAGAGGGAACAGAGCCTCCCAGCCTCCCTTTGCTTCCTTGTTCTCCTTCAAGAACTGGAAAGGATAGAAATCTAGTTGGTCAAGGAGATCATCTAACCTTTAAAATGGGTCCAGACCCCTAGGCTTTGGAGAATTTTACCCCAGGGCTTATGAGAATTTATAGATTGAGAGTCCGGATACTGGAGCTGGTCAAACACCCTGATTTTCAAAAAGCAGAGAAAAGGAGGTAACGGCAGCCCCAGTTTGGTAAGCTTAATAGGACCCACAGCAACCCCAGAAATAGATGATTTACGTGAGGGCTTGCGAGTACTTTGAGAATAAGCGGAATGCCTGAGAAACAGCATGGTCTCACCACATCAAACCCAGCTCGCTCCCCCTTGGAGCGGGCAATGTGACACGGTCTTAACATAAATTGTTTTCAGCAAAGAATTTATCAAAGTTAGTGCAGTGCTTGGCACAGAATAGGTGCTCAATTAATCTTTGTTGAATTAATGCATGAACAACATCCTTAGGAAGAAGGTAAATAGTGATTTAGATCATGAAGTTAGGTGGAATTGTGCAGTTTGAACAATGGATCTATATTTACATAGAGGAAGGTCTTTATCAGGGTTTTAATCTTAGCTCTGTCTGGGCCTGGACTTGGCCTTGGAATGGGCACAAATGAAGACATAGAAGATAAATATGTCAAATCTAGGAAGGATGTGCCCAATTTAAGGAAGTGCTAGCTGCACAGTTCCCTGAAGAAGTTATCTCAGCTGCAGTATTGAAAGCTGCAAACCACATGAAGAGGACCATTAGAAGACTAGTGTCCAAGCAGACAGTGGCGAGGATGAGAACATGGAAATCAGGCCATAAAAGAAATAAGAGGGGCGAGAGTTGCTTAGTCTGGATCGAGTAGATCGGAGGTAAGGAGTGACATACATTACTCTCCATATGTTCTAAAGTCAGTGGAGGGCGGGTCCACGACAGCCACATCAGCTATTGTAGGGGTTCCAGTCTTATTTCAATACACAGAGAACTTATAAAAGAATGAGGAGTCACCCCAAAGTAGTGAGCTCTCTCTGCTCTGAATGGCCATCTTTCGGTGATGTTTAATAGATTGTCCCAGCTGTGGGATGAGAAGGGGAACTAAATAACCCTAAAACTTCTCAGACCCAAAGCCAAGATGGTCCTAGATCCCTCTCCGACGCTTTGTTCTCCTTCCTGATGAAGAGCCGAGGTGCTGGGGGCGCCGCAGCCGGTTGCACGGGGAAGCCAGGGCTGCTGGCTCGCTGCTCTGCCTGCCTTGGCTGCCGGGCTGGGAGGAGTTGCACACACATGTCACTTCCATAATGCGTGCCACCTCCAAGGAAGAAACACCTCTGACAGCTGGCCGAAGAAGATCCCTGATGTTAAC
>NW_020172293.1:8296815-8304541 GCF_003031525.2 Neophocaena asiaeorientalis asiaeorientalis | reverse complement strand
TTAACAGCAGCAGTAAGAGAGCAGACAATGTGTTCAAAACTAAACCAACCTTAAGTAAGTCACTTAAGTCTATATGATACTAAGAGTTCTCCTGGGAAAGCCAATGTAATTATCACTGAGGTGATAGTTACAATGAATGGCACTTTATTAGCGTAGTGATAAATGTTGTAATCTTTGTGTTTGGTTTGAATACCCCGGGGGCTGTCCTACTTTTCTATTTATTTCCTCTTTAACCACAATAAATAATCTTCTTAATTCATCGCTCCCTCCTATTGCTAAAGTCTCTTTTTGAGGGGGGATAAAAATCAGAAAATTGGGGAATTGGGGAGCTCTGAATGAATGCTTCTGAAACAAAATGTCAGTATAGATTTCATAGATTTCTCAAACAGAACCCAAGCACTGAGCCCGAAGCTGATGCAAATAGGTAGTGATGTGAGATTCTTACTTGTACCGTGTATCAGGGTCTATCTCAGCATACCATTAAAAGGCAGCAGTGAAAAATTTCAGGATCACTGCACTGCACTCTACATGTAATTAAAAGCATTTTGACTCTACTTCTTTGCAGGTTTTTCTTTTATACTTTCAACTCCAATATTTACCTCAAGCCATTGACCATAACATGAGATCCTAGAGGGTAGGGATAAATTTTTAGTCATTCTTCTGTCCGCTACGTGCCCTGGTGCAGTACCTAGCTCATAGGCTCTTAATAATTATTTGTTGAATAAATGGACAAATGAGTGAGTAAATGACATTTTATTCAAACAAGTTGAACTATAAATGATCTCCAAAAGAATCAGAGAAACTCAGTGGTTAAATGGCTAGTAAAGATGTTTGGTTCTTTAATCTCCTCTACACCATCTCTACCAAGCACTTTTTATTTTGAGATACTCACTGCCACTCTCAGCACTTAACTCCAGCTTTGGACAGAATGAACGACTTTGGATGACTTTGTGTAAAATTCTTCTTTATATTGATTCGGTGTGGCTCCCTGGAGTTTCCACTCAGTGTTCATGGCCCCATCCTTGGGGCTGTACACAAGGATTCTCAACCTCTGCAACTTTACTTGCCTCCATAAAATCGAAGACTGTTATTATGAAACCCATATACTATCGTTTTCCAAGTAAATAATCCAGGTTCTCCATCCATGACAGATCTTTCACAAGTACCCTCTTAGACCACGTTGCCTGCTTCAGTTGGTCTTGAAGAGAAATGGCCAGAATGAACTCCCAGATTCCAGAGAGCAGAGGAGGACCTTCCAATACTCCTTCTAATTCCTCATTCTGGCTGCTTTCTTCCTTTTAGTGTGGCCTCAGACCACTTTCTCACTCAAGGCAACCTCTTTGGGTTCTTGGTTTATGTGAAGCTTACTCTCAACGTCGAAACCTTTTATCGTGTTGCTGGTTAATTAAGTCACGTCTTCTTCATACCATATTGTTCAGGTTATTTATTTTTGAACACAGATGGAATATTTTACATTTATCTCTGCTTTATTTCATCTTGTGAGATTTGGTTTATCGTATCATTCTGACAAGCACTTACTGAGCTGGTTCCATGATCCCACCTTTCTCTATCCTTCTAAACTTTGTGTGAGCTGCAGAGCAAATAAAACCACCTTCTATGTCTTCATCTAAGTCTACCTTCCAGGACATGACAATGGCTTTTGAGTCTCTTTCCCGTTTCAAATCATTTGGCTGGAATATATGAAACCATCTTTATTTGTATCCTGTACTCACCTTCCTTGCCTGCTGTTATTTCGTATGTCCCAGTTATCTGTAGATGTAGTGACATGAAACAACCGGCATTTTATTGACGCTGGCTGATGGTGGCTCAGGAATCTGGACAGGGCACAGCAGGGTGGCTTGTCTCCGCTCTGTGATGCTTGGGGTCTCAGCTGGGAAGATGTGAATGGCTGCCAGTGGCTCAAAAAGCTGGGAGCCGAAATCATCTGGAAGCTTCCTCACTCACACGCCAGGCACATGGGCTCAGCTGTGGCCGTCCCCTGAACACTGACATGTGGCATCTCCACGCGGCTCAGGCTTCTCACAGCATGGGGCTGGGTCCAAGAAGAAGCATCCGGAGAGAGAATGTTCCTAGAGAACCAGAGGGGGAGCTGCTGAGTCTTCTCTGACCCAGCCTCGCAAGTCACAAAGCATCTTTTACTCTACCGGTTGCCCAGATTCAAGGGAAGAGCCCCCCCCACCACCACCACCGCCTATCAGTGGAATAATGTCAAAGAAGTTGAGGTCATTCTTTTAAAAACATATCTGACTGGCATCTGATTGACCACTTTCCAAATCTATCAAGTCTTATAAAATGAGAATACATTTTTGTTAAGGCTTTCTTCAGAGAGGGAAAGCAAGGATGAACATAGAAATGGGCTACGCATTTGTAATGCCCGACCCGTATGGACCTTCTGTTTGTTTTAGCATGTCAGCTTTGGAGGCATGTCTAAAGATCAGTGGAACACTTAAAAGCATTGTATTTGGTGGGTTGAGTATAGTATAATGGCACATGGTAGTCAAGGCCCTAATGAACCATGCATATAATTTCTGCACTTCATCAATGTCTTCTTCAAAATAGTCTGATTGTTGACCCTGAACGTGGCCGCTGGTGCCGAGTTGCTGTTGAAGCCGGAGCTCCAGCTCACGGAGCACTGCAGGAGGGGGTGTCTTGCTCTGACCCAGGAGAGCTGAGGGCTCGTGGCACTCGGCCTTCTCTGAAACTCTCACAACCCTCAGGATTAAATTCTGTGGGAAGGAAAACATCAAGAGCAACGGGTGGATTTTTCCACTTCGCAGGTAGCTCAGGATAAGTCAACCGGGAAAGGAAAATACAGGGGAAAAAGATGAAGAATGAAGGGGAAGGTGTCATATGATTCTTACAGGAAACCAGTAGCATTGGTAAAGTGACATGATAGACATTGAAAAAAATTTTTAACTAAATTTTTACCTAAATAGTCTAAGCCAGATTTCATGTTTTTTATCATCACATGAAACTACTGTTCAGAAACCTTGTTCTCAGGGGAGTCTGAACATCAGCCACAGTGGGACAGTTTGGAAGACAAGCTCTAAGAGGCCATGGGCTCTGCCTGTTGGGGCAGCGAACAGACAGCATCATCTTCTACTGACCTCTTTTTGAGATCCAGTGAGGATCGTGGTGGATTGTGGGTTGGCCAGCTCGACTGGCCAAACCTCAGAAATGTGCCTGATTAAATTCCTGGATGTAAAAATCATTGTCATTTTCCTCCCAGAGTTTGTTATGTTTCAGTCCTCAGTGCTACCTAGTAACTTCTAGACAAACATTCCCCTTGGAGCATACGTTTGAGGGGGAAGGCGTATGTTCCTCGGGAGTTTTGTGATGACAACGTCATTTAAGATTCCAAGCGCTCCCTTTAAGAGATTCAAGCTTTAGCAGACCATTTTAATTAAAGTTCTCTAGACAGGAGGCAGAGAAACAAGAATGACTGGAATGAAGATAACCTGCAAGGAGCAGTGAAAAAAAAAAAAAAGCCCATGTGGAGAAATAGAGTTCTACCGCACTTTTTCGGAAAGCAATCAATATGTAGTCCACAAACAAAGCACGGGCTGCTCAAAGATAAAGTTAAAAATACCATATCAAGAGGCTGCAGGCATGGGTTTATTTGAAATACACGTCTTTATTGCCTTACAAATTCACTTTAAACAAGCGATTTGGTTTTTTTTCCACTGAAGGACATGCTGATTATTGTCCTGCGGTTTTCAATTAATAAGTTCACAGTTAACAGTTTTTAAGTACACCGAATCATGTAAATTTTTGTATCTCAGAGGCTAATTTATTTGTTTATTTTGGTATAGCAGGCACCACATGAAACTGGCTTTGAAATCAATTCCAAGTAAAGCAGATGATTTTTGCAGGGCAGACAATATGTAATGAAGACCCTCAAACCTCACACCCTGAGCCACTGCATCTAGAGTGGGATTCACGCTGCCACTGTGAGCTGAAAGGGGGAAGAACCCTGTGTTCATAACCCCACTGATAGAGCCAGAGGACTGAGACCTGTTTCTATGTGACTGCCTGTGATTCACTGCTATCTTTTACTTACGATTACACAATTATTTTCTTTGAGAGCTCTTAATGTATTCACAGACACACAAACACAAGGATCGTTAAGTTATAAGCTGGGTTTATTTACCATTTGCAGCTAGCTCAGATGGTATTGCTCTACTGAACAGGATTTGAATTTTAAGATTATACACCAGCATTTCCAGGTCTCCTGTACCCTGTTCCATAGCCAGGTATTCTCAGGGAATCTTACTCTGACTTTAGGAAGCTGGTTCTCCATAGAATGCATTAGGATTAAGGAGGGATCCTTTTTAAAGACCAGATGAAAAAGTTTCTCAGAGAAGTAGTAGGAAATGACTTAGGGGGAGGTGATGCAGATAAAGAGAGGGAAGGGTAATGAAGAGGGAAAGCAAATGGAGAGAAGACACAGAAAGGAATTGTAGAAAGTTCTGACACTCTTCTTTCAAAAAAAACACAAAAACTCATAACGATGATCTGCTCCTTTGCAATGAGTCAGCGTGTGAGCATTTCAATCAGTAAAATGCACAGACCTTGAAGAAAAACTGACACAAAATCGTTGAGAGATACAATTGAGTAAAACATCCCCAGCTAATTTGAAAATTTCAATACACTCTCGAAACTGCTGGCAACCGAAAAAAACCTCACAGCCATGCAAACTGGAATTTTCTTTTCCTGTGAGTTCACGTGGCTGGTGTAATTGCATGTCTGAATGTATATGCTGGCCTTGAACGTGTTGATCTTGGAAACTTTTCTTATGTAACTTATTAATGTTAGCATTTTCTCCCAATGCAATATGAACTGCCATAAGCGTTTGAGTCCTAAAGCAGCTTGATTCCTTCATATTTGGTGTTCCATGAACATGAGGACGAGAGCCCATTTTTGTCCTTCCCCAGAGCTGTCATTTAAAGCAGCCCTCACCTTACACATGTTTACCCCATCTGTCTCCCTTCAAGTCTGCCTTTGTTCTGCAGCAGAAAAAAAAAGTCGGCAAAATGGAGATGAAAAACACAGAAACCACCATAGATTGAAAAATATTTGAATCATGCCCTTAAAAGTGGTTTAATTTGGGATTCTTGGAAAAATAAAATTCAGATGTAAATAAGCTAAGCACAAGTGGATCTTGTTTCAAGACAGGGACTAGTTTTTCCAAAAAGCTGGACACTCTCCATGCTGCTCTCAACCCTCGGGTCCACGATGCAGTAGAGTTAATGCCTCTTAGAAAATGAGGCCTGGGGAGTCGGTCATTCTTCTTACTGCAGGTCACAGGGCTCCAGGACACTAAGTTAGCCAGCATGGTTTGGATATTAGGGCACACCATTCTGATTCCTGAGCAGAGGTTGTATAATCTGCACTAGGACGTCATATTTCTTCAATTAAAATACACCAGAACCAACGTGAAACCAGTCACAGCACTCTTTCGTGACTTCTACCCCAAGTTCCAGCTGTCTGGTAGAAAAAAGACTGAATGGAACAATTTGATCCAATAGACCAATACTGGCAAGGAATTTGGAAGCTAAAAGGAATGCCTTTCAGAGTCTCTGAATTTAGCGCTCAAGAAATGGGAATTCACACACAGGTGAATTGCTGACATGTGAATCGTGACACAACAGACTCTTTGTTGTTGACCTGCGAGGGAAGGCACTTAGCTCACGCTCACGTCGATGTGCTCTGTGCGTCCTGTCTTGAGAATCCCTACAACAGTGTCCGCTGTGGAAGTGGGGGCTGATTATGTCACCTGCCAATTAGTCCTTCTACACAGGTTACCTGCTCGTGTTCCATAAGCCGAGACCCAGCTGCCTATGGGCAAAGTGTCGGCGGTTCAACGTCCACCTGGATGACATTAAATTCACAATCCAGAATTGCCAACTCTGTGTGTTAAGAGATTCACAGACCTGTTCTAAGCAAATATTTGTGATGTGAAATTTCACATTCTTTTGTCATGTTATTTAATAAACGACAACCGTCTAGAGGAGATTCTGAGTCACGATTTCGAGTAGTTTCCTGTGGTATACTTTTCAGTGCTATCATTTGCTATTTGGTGAGTGGCTAGATCATCAGTGAACCTGTTAAGGGGGGTAAGCACTTCCCAAGAACTCAGGAGTGATGTCCAGGTAGGGCAGGAGAGGGTGCACATATGAGTACTCAAGGTTACTTTTTTTAAAGTCTTTATTGAATTTGTTTCAATATTGCTTCTGACTAATGTTTTGGTGTTCGGCCGTGAAGCCTGTGGGATCTTAGCTCCGCAAGCAGGGATCGAACCCACACCCCCTGACTTGGAAGGCGAAGTCTTAACCACTGCACCGCCAGGGAAGTCCCCGCAAGGTTATTTTTAATTCAAAACAATCTAGGGGAATGATTGGCTCTTTGGGTAACTTTAGAGTAAAAAATGGATTTCTGGTACATACCGGGTGAGATTAATGGGAATAAATGAGTTTGGTATTTTTGCATATGGACAAAAAGGACTCTCAGAATCTTGTGGGCCTCGGGATGTAGGATTAGGTGTTCTTTGGCAGTTGAGAAGATGAAGACTGCGACAGACACTCTGAGAGATAAAGAATCCAAGATACAACCGATAGGTAGGTTTAAGAAGGCTAGAAAAAGTAGGAATCAGACAGGCCTACTGTTAGATAACATGGACTGTCAGGTTCATGACTGGGTCTGGCCTGGGTGGTCTCGAAATAGCTCTCCCTTCTGAGAGTCTAGGATTACAAAATGGTAAACAAAATGGGGATTAAAAAAATACCAAATAAAAATATTAGACAAAAGCTCTGTGAGGATTAAATTTGAAGAGTGTGAAGTGTGGCACAGTGTCTGGCACATAGCAAGTGTGAACTGTTGCTATTGTTGGATTATTATTAATAAGATAAAATCCGCCTGCCAATGCAGGGGACACAGGTTCGAGCCCTGGCCCGGGAAGATCCCACATGCCGCGGAGCAGCTAAGCCCGTGTACCACAACTACTGAGCCTGAGCTCTAGACCCCACGAGCCACATCTACTGAGCCCACGCGCCTGGAGCCTGGGCTCCACAACAAGAGAACCCACCGTAATGAGAAGCCTGCGCACCACGACGAAGGGTAGCCCCCGCTCTCTGCACCTAGAGAAAGCCCACGCGCAGCAACGAGGACCCAATGCAAACCATAAATAGATAAATAAAAGCCTGTAGGTGGGCCCTATAGCAACGCTCAGTATCTAAACTAAGTAGGGAAACATCCTCCCCCAACTAAAGGCAACATTCCTGAATGGCAGGTAATGCTTCTCTAGTGCTGAGAGCAAAGGGACCCCAGTGTATATGCTTTACTGTATCATTCAACCAAAGCTTGTTCAAAGTCCATGACATGAAGTTACAGAAGAATCTAGGGTGCTGAGAATGGAGGTGGCATTGGAGCTGGATAGTAGGAGGGGGATGTGTTATAGGGGGATACAAATAACTAATAGTCATAATTCCTGCCCCCAATAAAATTTCAATCTAGGTGTCCTCTGTATCTTCAGTGCTCCCTGAAAACCCTAAACCATTGTTTTATCCTAATTAATCCTGCAATGTTAGCTGCTAAATCGGCATCTTCTTTTGAACTTACTTGAAATTTAAAGTCCCCATGTTCAAATCTATATGCACCTCATGCTGTAATTATTTACTTCCCTAAAAAGAGATCACCTGTCTCTCCG